>NW_024080971.1:1053047-1430604 GCF_003009895.1 Hyaena hyaena
CTGGCCAGTGGAAAATCATTAAGCAAATGGATATCAAAATGATAGCTTTCTTACTAACCAGGCAAGCACCAATCACCCGTTCTTGTGGGGGTTTCTTTTATCAGCTTGCTGGGAGAACAGGACTTGGAGTGGATGCCAAGGTAGAGCTTCCTTTTTCCCTAGATAGAGACCTGAGGATTTGACTATGGGAGAACTGGACCCACAGACTGACTTCTAGTCCAGTCCTCCAGTGGGCTCCCTGGACTACTGATTGTCTCCCTTGCCCAATTACTGCAGCAGGGAGAGAAGAAGAGAAGAAGGTACTAGACCTTGCTCTGGGGGAGTTTGCCACACGGAGACAGGAAGCTAAGAAGAGGTCAAGCGAGCCCACCGCTCTTGAACTGAACCTCTAAGACTTAATGAACTTCTTAAACTTTGGATCCTGCCCACTAGCAAAATATGGCCCCGTATTTCACCAAAAGAGCCATTTCTGCCTACATGAGTAGGTAAGTGTAGAGAAGAGAAACAAACAAACAAACACTGAAGGATGTAGTCCCTCCAACATTTTGTAAGACAGAGAAGTTCCTTTCTCTAGTTGCTGTGGTAGGAATATGAAAAAAAGGAGAAGAGTGTCCCTCACCTTTCTCCAATATATATTAACATGAAAAGAATATTCCAGATGTGATTATATTATTTATATTCTTAAATATAAACTATAACGTTTCAAAAATTAAAAAAGAGAGAGCACACAGGACTCCCTAGCCCCTTCCTGCCATGAGCAGATACAATGAGAAGTCTGTGACCCAGAAGAAGGTCCTCACCAGGCCGTGCTGGCACCCTGACCTCAGACACCCAGACTCCAGAACTGTGAGAAATCATTTCTGTCATTTGGTAGCTACCCAGTCTATGGTAATTTGTTATAGCAACACATATGCACTAAGAAACTTGTTCTACCGAAGTCATTTGTGGGGCAACTGGGTGGCTGTAAGTTAAGCTTCTGACTCTTGATTTTGGCTCAGGTCATGATCTCATCGTTGGTGGGTTTGAATCCTACATCAGGCACTGTGTTGACAGTGCAGAGTCTGCTTGGGATTCTCTCTCTGCCCCTCCCCTGCTTGTGCACACACTCTTTCTCTCCTCTGTGTGTGTGTGTGTGTGTGTGTGTGTCTGTCTATCTCTCTCAAAAGTAAATAAATAGGGGCACCTGGGTGGCTCAGTTGGTTAAGTGTCCAACTTTGGCTCAGATCATGATCTCACTGTTCATGGGTTCGAGCCCCGCATTGGACTCTGTGCTGACAGCCAGCTCAGAGCCTGGAGCCTGTTGCAGATTCTGTGTCTCCCTCTCTCTCTGACCCTCCCCTGCTCATGCTGTCTCTCTCTCTCTCAGAATTAAATAAAACATTAAAAAAATTTTAGGTAAATAAACTTGAAAAAAAAAAAAAGAATTTGCTTGTATTCTGCCACTGTCCCTAGATTACACCCTTCTTCAAGGTGGTAACTATATTTCACTCATTTCTGTATCCTTTTCTCCTCACAGTGCCTCTACACCCATGTTCCCCACTCAGGGAGGGCTGAGTCTGGAACTGTCTCAAATGCCAGTTACCATCACCCCCCTTTCACACTTGCTCCTTTTCCTGCTTTCCTTCTAAATTAGTAGTGTCACACCCCAGTGGCTCCTAACCCAGGGATGTGGTGGCCATCTTGGCTTTTCCCTTTCCTTTACATTAAACTATTCAACAGAAACAACAAAATCAATTAATTTTACTTTTAAAATGCGTTTCAAATCTGCTCTCCTTCTCCAGCCCCCCTACTATGCCCTGACTTTGGTTTCTCATCGTTTCTCGTAGTGTTTCAACAACTCATAACTGGCTTCTAACCCGCACATTGCCTCCCCTCCCCCGACTCCAACGTATCTCCTCTGAAAACAATTATTGAGAAATTCAGATTCTGTTGTTAAATAAGTAAATAACAAAACTCAGAGGTTTTTTAAAATCACCAATGAGGAAAGTTCAGTCTTTTCTTCCGGACTCACAGATGCTCCATGACCAGGTTCCAGGGTCTCCTTCCTTCAAATTCATTTCACACCCCTCCCTCTCACCCACACACCTACACTCTCCCAAGTGGAATTTCTTCCTGTCCCCCAAATACATGAGACCTCCACAACCTCTACACGCCATTCCTTCTTCCTGGAATATATCCTTCTTTTACTCAAGGCAAAGTTCTATTCATTCTTCAGGACCCTACTCTAATATCATCTCCTCTGAAAATTTGTTCCCAACCTCCAGAGAGTTTGCTGCTCCAACTCCAGGTTCTTACAACATATTGGTGATGTTTACATTCAAGCATTAACTATTTGGCATTATCTTTACTTGTTCATATGATAATCTGCCTCCCACCCCCACCTGCCACAGGATCTTGAGCTCACTAAGGGCCAGGACTATGTTATGCCTCCTGTACAGCTGGCCCTTAATGCAAGTTCTATCAATGCTTGATTGAAAGAATTAAGTGACTAATTAAGAAATAAAAAAATGAATACGATATTAGAAACAATGTTTAACTTGAGAGAGAAGATTTTCTTAGGCAATTTTAGGCACCGTTTCCATGAATACTAACTATAAACTGTTTTATCAATAAAATTGAAGTAGCTCTCCATTCTAATAATTTAAGAGCATTAAATTTATGGCATTACTTAAAAGTTATTATTCCAGTAATTCTTTCTAATTCAGGTTGTTCTTCCTCTCAAGTTCTGTGAGTTTTGTTTCTTTTTTAAAGACATATCTCCCTTACAAGATTTTAAGATCCAGCAGAAAGGAGAGCTTTTTTAACACTGTATGTTGAATGCCTGCTCACAAGGTGGGCTGTCAATTGCTACAGGTCCTAACAGATGAAGACCTAAAAATGGTTTAGAATAAGTGAGAGGACTGTGGTCTTAAATTGTGTTATTAATTCAATGGAGGAGATGAACCAATATGGTGGCTCAGATGCTTTCTCCTCAGGAGCTATAAAGACACGAGAAGCCAGCCTAGGAGGAAGCAAGGAGCTCATTGTTACTCTAGCTAATTATGGAATTTTACACTGATAGTTTTTCATAAGGACTCATTCAAGTTTTTAGTTCTTCCTGAGATGAGAAAAGATGAGTTGCAATTTTAGAAACCTCCCGATCTGTTTGTCTTCCTGTCTAACTTACTCACTAATAAATAAGTATGCCGTTTTCCAAAGACTGAATTTAAAGGGTTGTTCTTTCATGTTTTGATGATTTATGAAAAGACTAGCCATGGGATTTCTTTGAGTAGGAAACTTCTCAGTTCTTTAAAAATATCCTTGATTTATAACAATTTGAAATATGTAAGTCATTAGAGAGACCGTAGTGCATGACAGTTAAAGGTACAAATTTTAAAGTCAAGCAGGTCTAATTTCAACCTGGGCAAATTAGTAAAACTTAGCAACTTTCAGTTTCCTCACATGTTCCATGCAAGTAATAATTACTCTTTTGTTTACTATAAACATCAAATGCCTTTTATCTCAGTGACAGGCAAGTGGAAGGAACTCAATAAATAGTTGCTTTAAAAAATGAATATTCAGACGCTTTAGCCAAATATCTGCCTCAATGTTCTAGGAAAAGTCTACAAATTAGGTTGTATGATTTATACTAAAGTTGAGAAAAATACAAGTTTTTCCTTTCCTAAATAAAAATCCTGATGGAAAGTCATCTCCGGAACACATGTTTGGCTGATACCCATAAGTCATTTTAGTCTGTAGCCTGATGACGCTGCAAGTTTCTGAATTGAAGATTTACTTTTCTGCCCTAATTAGGAGGGAAAAAAATGTTCGATGTAGACATTTTTAAAAAATCTGGTATCTATAAATTCTTATATTTATGTGGATTAGAGTTATTGTTATCCTCTTATTTTAACAAAAATAATTATTAGAGGGGCACCTGGGTAGCTCAGTGGGTTAAGCGTCCGACTTCTGCTCAGGTCATGATCTCACAGTTTGTGGGTTTGAGCCCCGTGTCGGGCTCTGTGCTGACAGCTAGCTCAGAGCCTGGAGCCTGTTGCAGATTCTGTGTCTCCCTCTCTCTCTCTGACCCTCCCCTGCTCATGCTGTCTCTCTCTTTCTCTCTCTCAGAAATAAATAAAACATTTAAAAAATAATAATAATAATTAGGTGAGATGAATTATTATTAAATTAAAAAGTAATTATTAAATGAAAGGGATTGATAGATACAAAGATACAACGTTCGCAATAACCAGTATTCACCCAAACACTCTGTGAGTCTTCTAGGCCATAATGATGGCATGTGAGGCTTTCCATTGGTGTCTATACTTAAACAAATCAAAGATGCAAATCAAAGGGGTGCAGGGGTGGCTCAGTCAGTTGGGTTTCCTACTCTTGATTTCAGGTCAGGTCATGATCTCACGGTTCATGGGTTCAGGCCCTGAGTTAGGCTCCCTGCTGACAGTGTGGAACCTGCTTGAGATTCTTTCTCCCACTCTCCCTGCCCGACCCTCCCCTCCCCCCAAATAAATAAATAACCTCTAAAAAAAAGATGTAAGGCAAAAAATTAAACTATTCATTGGGTGGAGATCTCAATACCTAATATGTGTCAAAAATCAACTTCTTTTGTCTTCAACATAGGTACAATTTGTGTTTTGTGCAATAAATTCCATTTACAGCATAGAGCTCGAGAACACTGACGTGCAGAGCCTTCCATGCAAAACTAAGGCTAATATCAAAGTCAATACTCTTACCCCAACTGCCTAGACTCCTGAAAAACTCCTTGCCTGAGAAAAGAATAATGGAAGTATAAATATAAAGAAGTGCAGCTAACTCTATAATGGTAATCATTTTACAACATACATGTGTATCAAAGTAACTCATTGTACGCCTTCAACTTAACAAATGGTATATGCCAATTATATCTCAATAAAGCTGGAAAAACAACAACAAAAGAAGTGTGTGCCTTCAAGCACTTCAGTGCCCACAGCGAGTAGCAGTGCCTATGGAGTAAGGTTCTGGGTAGTTGGCAGACAGGGTAGTTAGAAGAGAAATTTCTTAAGTGGTTACTATTGTGTTCTCTTTAAAGTTTATGCAAGTATATGAATTATCTATTCAAAAAGTAATGTAGAGGGGCGCCTGGGTGCCTCAGTTGGTTAGGCTTAGGTGTCAGGCTTTAGCTCAGGTCATGATCTCATGGTTCGTGAGTTCGAGCCACTATTTGTGGCTATCATTATTACTTTCATTTCATCACTCTGGGCCTTATCTTCTACAACTGGGTCGACAAACTTTTCTTAAAGATCCAGATACTAAATATTTTAAGTTCTGTGGACCCAGAGGTAAAAGCAAGGCTACTATGCAGGTATTTATAAAAACATGTAAAATGTAACCATTTAAAGGTAAAACAACAACAGTAATGAAAACATTCTCGGTTAATTGGCATCGAAAAACAGACGGTTGGTCAGATGTGACCCACATGCCTTCGTTTTCCAAAGGTTTGGGAATAACACTGCCCAACAGAAATAAAAGGTGAGCTTTAAAGATGAACCGTATAAGTAATGTAAAACTTCCTGTAGCCATTTATTTAAAAGGTAAAAAGAATAGGCAAAATGCATTTCAGTACTTGATTGTTTTACTCTAATATATTTAAAATATTATGGTTATAAAAATGTAATCAATATAAAAATTATTAGTGAGATATTCTATCATCTATCTATCTATCTATCTATCTATCTATCTATCTCTGCAATTGTCTGTCCTGCATGCACTAGGCACTGTATTAGCTCTAGGGAAAGACTGACAACTTAGGACTGGCTCCTTTCTCTGGAAGTTCACTACCTAATGGGGGGAGAACAATTTCTAAGCCTGTAAAGGACATAACACACAGTAAGAAGGCAACACAGAGACAGATAAAAATGAGGCTGGGGGCAGAGGGCACACACCATGGAAGAAATGGCCAATCCCCTCTGAGTCCTGAAAAGAGGGCCAGGACCACATTACAGAAGTGGTGATGCTTGACCCGAGTGTGCAGAGAGGCGAAACATTTCTATTCCTGCACAGGAGGCAATGTGATGAAAGGTAAGTAAGGGTCAGAGAAGGGTTTGGCCCCACCATGGATCTGAAGATAATCCTAATGGACTAGATAGGAAGATGCTAAGAAGGAAAGTCATAGCCAGAGACCCCAATTAAGAGCCACCCTTTGAATGTATTTACTTAGTAGTGATTCTAAGAAGTTTGGACGTCACCTCATAAGTGTTAGGGAGGCATTGGCTGGTCGGAAGCAGGAGCTGGCGTGATCGGCTTTGTATTCCGAAAAGATCATTTGCCTGAAGTTTGGGGCCTGGATTGGTAAGAGAAAGAGACATAGGGAACAAGGAGACATGTTGGAAGATCACTGAAGTAGCCTGGCAAGTGACGAGGAGAGGTCAAAGACAGAAACAGAGATGGGTGTGGGTGCAGGAAACAGCAAAGGCAGCACGTAGATGTGGAATGAAAGAAGTGAGTGGAGAGAAGGCAAAGGCCCAGATTTCTGATCTACATAAATGGAGAGATAACTGGGCTTCCATTCACCGTGACAAGAAAAACAGAAGGAACTTCTTCAAAGAGAACAATTCATTATAGAAGGTTCCAGAAGCACTAATCTTACATGGAATGCTTCTCTACGGCAAGTCTGTCTTGGTCAAATTCAGTACAAGGGATTTGATTAGTTTGTCCTTTTATGAAAAGCTCAATAGAAGAAATAGATTACAAAAAAAAAAAGTTTTGTGTGATTTCAGCCTCACATTGGAAAAATCGTACCAGCGTATCGTTTGATGCTTGTTTTCTGACAGAACATCTTGAGTTCATGATCCAATGTTCCTGAGTCAACCACAATCTCCCTACAGAAAACTAAATTTGCCTGAACTGCAAGCTCCTTGCTCTTTTTTGATGCTTTAAAATGATGCTTCTCTGCACCTCAAGCAGCCATTAGCTGTTATCGGCTCAGTCCTTCTGACCACACTTCTCTCAGCCTCTTATTATCGCAGATTTGACCGTCATGATTAACAATCTTTCAGAGCATCTCCAAACACTACATCCTCCCTTAACTGTCTTCAAGGCAGGCAGGGAGCGGCAAGGGTTCTCATCTCAACAGCTCTTTTTATTAGGGAGCGAAAGCCTTTCCAGTAAGTCTCCCCACCCAGCAATCTTCCCTTTACGACTCACTGAATGGAACTGGGTCACAAGCCTCCTGTTAAGCCACTAGCATCAAAAGGCAGTAGAATTATCATGCCCTGGTTTACACCAAATATTGTTCATCCCGTAGGACTGTGGAGGTGAAGGTCGTCTTTCCTTTTTATGTGCTACCAAAATAATAACAATCAGTGTATTCATTTCCTATTGCTGCTGTAACAAATTACCACAAATTTAGTGTTATACAACAACACACATTTATTATCTTACCATTTGAGAGACAGAACTCTAAGATGGGTTTCAATGGGCTGAAATCAAGATGTGGGCAGGGCTACACCCTCTGAGGGCTCTAGGAAAGAATTTGTTTCCTTATCTTTTCCAGGTTCCAGAGCCCTCCTGCATTCCTGGCTTTCGTCTCCTTCCTCCATGTTGGAAGCCTGCAATACATCTTCCAATATGTGTGTTTGTGTTTCCTTCGTCTCACCGACTTTTCAGAATCTAACCCTCCCACATTCCTCTTAGAAGAAGTCTTTTGGGGTGCCTGGGTGGCTCAGTTGGTTAAGCATCCAACTCCTGATTTCAGCTTGGGTCATGGTCTCACAGTTTGTGAAACGGAGCCAGCCCCCTGTTGAGCTCTGCGCTGACAGCCTGGAGGCTGCCTGGGATTCTCTCTCTCCCTCTCTCTGCCCCTCCTCTATTCACACTCTTTCTCTCTAAATAAATAAATAACATTTAAAAAATCTTAAAAAAAACAACAATAATAAAAAAGAAGAACTCTTGTGAACTCATTGCACCCACCCAGATCATCTAAGGTAATCTCCCCACCTCTAGATCTTAATTACATCTGCCAAGTCCCTGTTGTATAACATATTCCCAGTTTTCAGAAATTCAGATGTAGATATTTGTGGGCAGAGGGAGGTATTACTCAGCTTTCCACAGTCAGGCTTCCAATCCAAGGACAATGAATGATTGCCACAATACAATCACTTAATATCTATCATGCATCAAACCCTGTGCTGGACACTTTACAAATGTTACCCAATATAAGACTAACGCTAACTAACACTTTGAGAGAGGCAATGCCCTACTTTTTGCAGATGAGAAGAATAATGCTCAGAATATCCCTGTTAACAGGATGGGGAACAGCCTCAATTCAAACCCAGGTTTACTTGGATCCCTCACCTGTGTTATGCCATGCTCTCTTCTGCTTGGAAAAGTGCAGTGGAAGCCACCAAATGAAGTGTTTGGAATCACCAAAGTTGCACGATTTCTTCAAGTGCATATTTTATTTGTGGCAAATATATACCTGGACCCTGTTTCTCAGACTTCCTAGTAAAATGCAGAACATTCCTCTTTTTAAAAAGAAAGCTAATAGCAATTTAATGCCAGTTTACTTCTAAGGATGTAGTCCTATAGAAGTAATCAACCCTTACCCACCTATTTTCACTGCCTGCCTTTTAAAGTCATCAAAACGAAGATTTTTAAAATAATGTTAGTAAAACCCAGTGGGTTTATTGTCTTCTTTTCTTTCTGTTTTAAAGTCTCAGAGTTGTTTATAGCTATACTGAAATGATTCTGATAGATTGCCTCCCAGCGAAGAATTTCCCTATCTACTTAAAGGTAGACACATAATAAAGAATAAAAATCATATTCATGGTAAAGAAAATGTTTAAAATAAGTGTTTTGAAAATCAAAACCATCAAAATGATAGTTTTGAAAATTGGCAAGATTGACTCATGGATTTTAACACTTACAATGATAATTAGCAATATTGGTACATTAGGGGACAAAGATGCCTTCTGCGCCTACAGCACCCATTTGGGGAAAGGCAGTGAAGTGCTAGGGTCCAGAGATGAGGCTCTATTTTTACACAGGATGAATTCCAAAGAACACACACGAAAACCAAATATAGAAAAGTTGAACAAATAGCCTTACATCTTACACGAGGAAGGTCTAGTCCAAAAAGGCTAAAAAATAAATTACACCATGGTGTTTTAGGTCTTCTTCAATGACCTATTACCAACTTATTCTTTGCTTTTCTATCTTCCCTTATCACTGAACACCACGATCAACTCTTGGGTCTGATGAGTGTCCAATAGAAGTTAAGAAAAAGGAAATACCCTGGGGGCCACAGTCTTCTTCATAGTTTTCTCACTCGCCTCAACACTTCATCGATAGTGTCAAACACTCAGTGGTCCTGCTTCCCATTCATGTTTAAATATTAGGAATGAAATGCCAGAAGACATTTATTTAGATAATTGCAGAAGTGCAGTCAACACTGAGCTGCTGGATGGTAATAGTGATAGCCTAGATGTCATACCGGAGTCAGCATAAGAAAAGGAGTTGGGGGGGGCGCCTGGGTGGCTCAGTCGGTTAAGTGTCTGACTTCAGCTCAGGTCATGATCTCGCGGTGAGGGTTGGAGCCCCACGTCGGGCTCTGTGCTGACAGCTAGCTCAAAGCCTGGAGCCTGCTTCGGATTCTGTGTCTCCCTCTCTCCCTGACCCTGCCCTGCTCACGCTAACTCTATCTCTCTCCCTCTCAAAAATAAATAAAACATTTTTAAAAATTTAATAAAATAAAATGAAAGGCAGTTTGGGTGTGGTGTGTATAGGATGTTCAAAAAGAGAAGAAAATGCCTGCCTATATTCCTGTTCTCAAATGTCAAGTCCCCTATATTTCAACTGGTATATACAATGATTTCATGTGTGTGTAAGGTGGGAAGCTTGGGGAGGGGTTCTGTCTGTCTTTGTCTGGGAAGCAGCCTGACATTTTGTCTAGAGCTCAGATAATTTTTTTTTTCAATTAAAATGCTTCCAGAACAGTGCAGGTCGAACAATCTAGTACCCTCCTTCCATGTCATCCCCACAAATCCACATTCCCCCTTTTTCCTTCCAGATCAGAACTCAGGGTCCAGCCGGCTTCAGGTGCATGGGATGTGTGGCATCTGGGGTAAGCCTTCCCAGCAGCTATCAGCACTGCTGTTTTCCAGATGTGCACCCATTCACTGCATGCCAAGGTTACTGCTGCAAATGTGGAAGTTTGCAAATGAGTCATGAAGTCAAAATGGCTAGGAGGTTCCGGCATCAGCCATTTACATGAAAACCAAACTTTGGACCATCCACTGATTTCTCCTTTAAAAGTATCGATGAAGAAGATTGCCTTCCCATCCGAGCCACACTCAATATCGGGCAGAAACTCGTGGATAGTTTTTCTCAGGCCCTTGGGGAATGTCAGAAGGTTCTTATTAAAATGAACACTGAGTAATAAACTTTAATAGTCTCCAGAGGTACGTAATGCCAGAAAATAATACATAAAAAATGCTGATTTAATAAGAATACTTATAAACTCCTCATAAATCACTTATTGCAAAGCATAATTTTGAATTACTCCAAAGATGCTAAAATCATGATAAATTATAACTCTTGCTGAACTAAGCCTTATGTTTCCAGTATCAAACAAATAGATAAATTAATGCCCTTAATTAGCAGCTGATGAGGAGAAATCATGCGTAGCTTTAAAAGAATCCTACAACGTCTGTGAAATTTCCAAGTCTGTTGGCTAAAATAAGCTTTTCCCTTTCACAACTATTTTTTCCCCCTGGATCTCCCGGCAAGCTGTCATGCAGGATTGTGAGGCTGCCCATCGCAGGAAATTGCTGTCTGACAAAGGTATTTCCAATCTGTAATGATTACTGTTTCTGTCAAGCAGATAGTTAAAGTCATATCATAAACCCAAGAAAATCTGATGCTTCCTCGGATGTCTGGGTAACCAGTGTTCCTTGCCTCACACACGCGCTTAACAGATGCACTGTATTTGTTAGCAGAATACAAAATAAAACATAACAAAGCCCATTTTCTCCAATTTGCATAAGCAGTACCAATGTGGGAGGGGAAGTTGGAATCAGAGATTCTGGGTTACTTTTACTCATATCTTCCAGGTATCAAAATCTGAAAAGGTATCACCACCCTGACGAGAAAGGAGTCAGTGGTTCCTACGGCAATGTTGGAGAGGGAATGCCAAAGAAGAACCGGAGGAGGTAAGAAAGGGGTCAAGATTATTACTATAGTCTCCTTTCTCTCCATATCTTGTTATTTCAAAGATTTTGACTAAAAAAATCCAATTTAGTGACTTTTCTTGCTGTTTCACGGAAAAGAATGTCTGAGAGGAAAGGAGTTGGGAAGGAGATTCTTATGACGGAATCAGGCTGCTGAGATCTAAGTGATGGAGGACCTTCAGGGCTTTCTGTCCCAGCCCCAAAGTGAGGCAAACCTCACACCCAAACTCCAAGCCTTCCAGAGAAAATGAGACAGAGCGGTGACAGAGCACTTTGATTACCTTTGGAGACACATCTTTCAAGTGCGGGCAAGAGCCAGTGGGAATCTTCCAGGTCCTTGAACGTTGCACTTAATCCCAGATAATTTAATTATCTGTTGTTTAATTTGCCGTGGAGTTACTGTATTTGGAAATTAGGAATTTGGATAAGTTCATGACAAATGGATTACCCGTAGCCTAAGACCTCTTCATCATAAACATGGCTGCCTGAGGCAATCACTTCATCTCTGTGCTCCAGCTTTCTTATCATCAACGACAGGGATCAAATACGCCCATTTTCTCCTCCATCGTGGCCATTTCTAATGTCAGAACTGAATGGGGATGAATGGAACAGGACATACTGAGAACAGCTGACCTAAAGCTGACCCTGGCTACCAAGATGGGGCAGAAGCCAGAGGACCCAGAGTCAAGGGGCACTGACGGTGAAGGCAATGGGCACAGTATGAATAAAGACAAAGAGGGGGCGTCAGGCTGGACAGCACACGGAAGCAAGCCCTCCCAACCACCACCACTGAACTGTACTAGAGGGTTTGTCAACACATTTGTCAACACATTTTTATTAAGCACGTATGTGCCAGGCACTCTGCCAGCTTTCAGGAATAATGAACCAACTGCAGAGACCTTGCAGCCTGTAGCGATGAGACTTGTGAAAGAGAAAGTGACGTGTGCCTTAGCAGGATCTAGCATGGGCTCCGCACCTAGGCTGGGAGAATAAGGAAGACTTCCTGGAAGCAGTACACTTTGGTCAACCTGAGGTATAAATAGGAACAGGCCAGGTAAAGAGGGGGAGAAAGAGTATCCCAGGCTGAGAGGCATCTTAAGATCCCAAGGAGGGCCACCTGGGTGGCTCAGTCAGTTGAGTGTCCGACTTCGGCTCAGGTCCCGATCAGAGCTTCATGGGTTCAAGCCCTGCGTCAGGCTCTGTGCTGACAGCTAGCTCAGAGCCTGGAGCCCATCTTCAGATTCTGTGTGTCTCCCTCTCTCTCTGACCCTCTCCTGTTCACACCGTCTCTATCTCTCTCTCAAAAATAAATAAAACATTAAAAAAAAAAAGATCCCAAGGAAAAGGAGTCCATGGTGTCTGGTGAACAGAAAGAACACCGCTGTCTTAGAATTTAGAATATGTGGGCTGAGAATAAAGGGAAGTGATTTGAAAGGAGTAAGAAAAAATGGGGGGGGGGAGCAAATTCCTCCAGGTTTTGTAGGTCAGGTTAAGACTTATCTAAGCACCAAGAGACGTTATTAAGGAATGTAAGCAGACGAAATGTGCTCTAATTCGCATCAGAAGCCAGTTTGAACATCACTGGCTTTGATGTGAAGGATGCATTTGAGGGGAAACTTAATGCAAGGCTTCATGGCTTTAGGATGCTCCTGAAGTAGTCCAGACAGTGATGCTGGTGATGCAGATGAGGGTGGTGAGAGTGGAAGGGTTGAGAGCCACTGAGGAGGGGGGCTTAACACATCATGGTGCTGATATATGATTTCACTCGTATGTGGAATTTGAGAAACACAACACATGAATAGAGAGGAAGGGAAGGAAAAATAAGATAAAAACAGAGAAGGAGGCAAACCTCTTAAATACAGGGACTTAAATACAGTAAGAGACTCTTAAATACGGGGAACAACTGAGGGTGGCTAGAGGGGAATGGGTGAGTGGATGGGTTAAATGGGTGATAAGCATTAACAAGGGCACTTTTCGGGATGAGCACTGGATGTCATGTGCAAGAGATGAATCACTGGGTTCTACGTCTGAAGCCGTGACTACACTGTATGTTAACTAACTTGAATTTAAATAAACACACAGACACACACACACACACACACACACACACACAAACACACACACACACATCATGGTGCTGATTAGATTGGGCTTGAGGGAAAGGAAAAGAAGGAGCTACAGATAAAGTCTAGGTTTCCTGCTTTAGCTATAGGATGCGGAGAGGGCATGTTTGAAGAGCCAGTTGGACAGCCGTCATCACAAATTCACCTTGTATGCAGGCAGCAGGGTCCAGAAGGTTCCAAAAAGAAGTATCAGATCCAGAAGAAGGACGGTGGAGGGGCGCCTGGGTGGCTTAGTCGGTTAAGCGTCCGACTTTCGCTTGGGTCATGATCTTGCGGTTCGTGGGTTCGAGCCCCGCGTCGGGCTCTGTGCTGACTGCCAGCTCAGAGCCTGGAGCCTGTTTCAGTCTGTGATTCCCTCTCTCTCTGACCCTCCCCTGCTCACGCTGTCTCTCTCTCTCTCCTAGAAATAAATAAAACATTAAAAAATTTAAAAAAAAAAAAAAAGAAGAAGGACGGTGGAAGCAAAATGAACCCCAAGCTGCCTTCTGCCCTATCCTTCAGGTTTTTGTTTTTGTATTTGCTGCCCAGCCCCACACTGCCCAAGCTGTGTCACCAGAGAGGACAGCTAGCTTATGCCTCAGTTCTGTGAGGGGCTCCCTGCCTTCCATGACTCTCTTTAACCTGATGCTGTGGGCAGTTGGAAGTTAATGAGTTGCTATTGGTGCAGAGCTTCCACCACCCCTGAGGGACATTCTCCACTAGTTAAATTGTTAACTTCATCTGACCCCAGACACTTCAGTGTTTTCAATTTCCTATTCTACCCTGGAAACTTTTTGTCACTTTCCAGGTAATGACCCAGAAAAGCTCACTAAGAATTGTAGTTAAGCCACCAACAATAACTTTCTGAGATGACAAACAAAAGATCAGGAAAGCAGAAGTTCCTTCTAGGCATTCATTTGTTCATTCCACCAATATTTATTGAGTCCTTCAACAAATACTTTAGAAGCTCTTTCAGTGGTCTCGGCTGTGTCAGGCACTGGGGAGGGAGCTGTGAGCAAGACAAGGTATCCGCTCTGATAGTGTGTAGTGTGTTCTTATGGAGAAGACACTAAATAAACAAATAAGTAGCCATTCTGGGAAGTCCTATAAAGAAAACACTTGGGGATGGGGTGCCAGGAGCACCTGGGAGTGGCTGTTTAGGAAGGACTGGTCGGGAAGGCTTTGAGCTTCTCTTGGAGAATGGGACCAGCCATGCACAGAGCTGGAGAAAGAACATTCCAGGGGCAGATGGAAGAGCACGGGTAAAGCCTGGGGGGTGGAGAGGGTTTTGCAAGTGGAGGAACACAAGATTGTCCAGGAATGTCATGCGCAAGTAGACAGATGTCTACTTTACATTTACGTAAAACATATTGAGTGTGGAAGGTGTGGGCTGAAGCCTTGAGAGTTCGAGGCCTCATCAGCCATGATAAGAATGTTGGGGGTTATTCTAAGTGCAAAAGAAGGCCCTGGATGTCCTCAGCGAGGAGTGACAAAATCTGGAGGATCCATTGTCAGGTCACTCCAGCTGCACTGTGGAAACAAACTGGGGTAGAAACGAGAGACTGTGGTCAAGCCGAGCTGTGGAAAGCGTGGGAAAGGGAAATGGGTCCGTGGCATAACAGAGATGGACAAAAGTGCAACAGCTTCAAGGAGGGGCTGGAGCAGGGGGCTGGATGCTGGGGGAAGATCTCTCTGTGCAAGGCACACGCTTTCTCTTTTCCTTTCTGTGCAAACTTCCCATTCGATGTCTACTAATGACTTGTGGAAACTATTCCCTTGTGGAATGACAGCTTAGCCAACGTCGTAGGATTCGTTCTGCTTGAGTCTAGTTTTCATGCCCTGGCCTATGTGCCAGGTGTATTTCAGGTCACTAAGGAAGGAGTCTGTACCCGGCCATAAACACTGGAGGGGAGGTTTTTCATTGCTTGGCGCATCTTACCTTCTTTTTCCCTCAACCCCACCCTGCTGGAACGCACTGACTTGCACAGCTGGAAAAGATGACTGTTGGGGGCCAGGATGCCTCTACTGCCCTGCAGGCCAAGGAATTGCTTTAAAAATAGAATATTGAACCAATTAGTAACCCAGTAAAAAGTCCAGATGCCAGAAGGTAGGGGCTCCTGCTGCCTTGAGAATAACCAAGAGGAGCTTGGGGGCCTTTCTCCACGTTTCCTTCCCTTGTTCCTCCTTAATCTCTAGGTCAGGACCAGTAGCCCAGCGTTGCCTTCTGTACGCTAACTTTGGATGCCAGGAAGTCATTCCTGCACACGGGCATCATCACACATTTTATAAGCTCATCTAAGTGGATCAAACACAGAGTCTCTACTAGCCTGTGACTAAGAAATCTCAGTAAACACAATGATTGAGCCCCACTTCCTCTTCCTCCCCAAATAGATCTCCCTTCTTCCCTATAAAATGTGCACCCACTGGGGGCACCAAGCAGGCTGGGTGTTGTGCACTTTTGGTATTTCCTGCTGGGTAAACCAGAGCTGGTCTCATCTCTCTCCTGGAAAGTGACCCGGGGCAGCTTAGAGCAAGGAAGGGAATTATGTGAGGATTCTAAGTGCCTTCAAGTGTAAAACTCTCTTAGCGCGTCCCTGGAAAGGAAACTGACGGGGAGTGACTGGTGACGAGAAAGAGACTCACAGGGCCCTCCATCTGGTGATGAAGCAGACGGCAGCTTTATTTAGTTCCAATGCTGCGGTTCTTCATCCTTTTGTAAGATTTCAGCTGTCTTGTTAGATATTCTTTCCAAATCATTTCATTTCTAATAGCAAAAATAACCCAGTATTTCTGAATCATTTACATATAAAAAACTTTTTAAATTGTGTATCTCAGTTGAGATATTTCAGGGCGGGGTGGGGAATTATGGGGCTTTTTAGCCCTATGTGATCCCCACAACAGCTGTGAAATTCATCTGATATATTAACATTTATGTACCAGGAAGAAAAGAAGCTAAACGTATAGCTTATCTTTCCATCAGTTCTGACCCTCTCCAAATGTTTTGAGGGACAGGGAGTAAGAGAGAAAAAACCCACATGAACTCAATTGCTCAAACTATTGTGTTAGCTGTGTTACCTTCCAAATACAAGTACTTCTTTAAAAAAATAAGAATTAGACTATATGTCCATGGAGGGAAATTAAGTCATCTGCTAGCTGAACCACGGCACTGAGTTTCGAGAATCAAGATTTTATTTTCCCAGTTTGGGGTGTTTTCCTAATAGAAGGGATAGATTTATAGTGACCAGTTTCCTAATCTTTCTTTCCCCCATTAAAAAAATTGTATTTCTTAATTTGCATACTGTAAAATTTACTCCTTGTGATTTACAATTCATTCTATGGGTTGTGACAAATGGATGGAGGTATGTGTCCACCACAATTGTGCACACAGCAGTTCCGGGCCTCCCCTCCCCCAATTTTTTCACACTGCTGTTTTGTAATTGACCCATTCTCCACTGTCATCCCCACTCTTCTCTTTTCCATCCCTACTGTTTTGCTTTTTCTAGAATGTCATATAAGTGAAATCATCTGCTCTATAGCATTTTGGGTTTGGCTTTGTGCTTAGTAAAATCCATTCCAGTCCGTCAGAATTCATTCAACTTGTCGCATGTGTCAATAGTGAATTCTTCCTTGTGATTCAGCAGAATTGCATTATATGAGCATACTGCAATTGGTTTCTCCATTTGCCCACGGAAGCACATTTGGGTGGTTTCCCAATTTTGGAAATTATGTATAAACCTTCTATAAACATTTGTGTACAGATTTTTATATAAACTTGATTTTCTAGAACTTTTGGGTAATGCATAGGAATGAGATAGCTAGATGATACAGTAAAGGTAAGTTAAAATTGCTAAGAAAATCTTTAAGGTTTACAGGGGAGTTGTGTAGTTTACATTCCCATCTGTAATGTACAAGAGTTCCAGCTGCTTCACATCCTCAGCAGCACTGAGTGTTATCCTTTTTCTTAAATTTTACTATGCTGATAGGTGTGAGGAGCTTCTCATTGGATTTCTCCAATGATGGCTCCTTCAGTTCCCGCCATCGTATTCATACTTTAGGCAAGAAGCATGGAAAGACAACAGGCAAAAAGCACCTACTAACAGAGGGGGCACCCTATTTAAGTGGCATTCCTGGAACCCAACCCAACAATTTCCAACTGCCTTTCGTTGGCTAGAACTAGTCACAAGGTCCCTGCATGTGCAATAAAGGTTAAGAAATGTAGTTTTTTGTTTTATATTGTTCTAGATTTCTTTTTTGAGGGGTGGGGGAAGAGATAGCACCATCTGGGGAGGGGAGAGAGACACAGAGAGAGAGAAAGAGAGAGAGAATCCCAACAAGCTCCAGGCTCAGTGGAGAGCCTGATGCCCAGGAGCTCTATCCCACGTCTCTGGGATCATGACCTGAGCCAAAATTAGGAGTCTGATGTTCAATCAAATGAGCCACCCAGGGACCCCCGTTTTGTGTTCTAAATAGGAGTGTATCACACCACAGTGCAATTAGGAATTTCTAAGTGACAAGGAAAGAGTGGACCGTGGGTTGTCACAGCGATATCCCTTCTTCCCTCTCGTGCCTCTGTACCGTTCGTCACCTGAGGCCAGAGTGATCCTCATTAAAATCATCAGATCTTGTCACTCCTGTACTCCAATAACCCAGTACTTCCCATCTGCCTCAGAGTAAAATCAAAAGTCCTTTCAACTTTTGGTCTTTTCTGGACTGCGACAGCCCCACCGTGTGGAATCCCTCCGCTACCAATTTCCCCTGAATCACTGTGCGGCAGCCACACTGCTCTTCTTCCTCTTCTGTGAACAAACCCCACGTGCTCTCACTTCCAGATTTTGTGTTTACTACTCCTTCTGCCTGGAGACTTCTCCCTGCAGATAACCTCACTACTTTACTCCCAATTCCCACAAGTTTGTGCATAAATGTTCTTGTGTCAGAGAGGCTTTTCTTCTTATAACATCGTCTTACAGAAACCAGAACTACCAACTCCCCTCAGAGTGTTTTATTGCCCTTAGTGCTTAATGTCATCTGACATATCGTATGTTCTGCTTAGTTGTTAATGGCTGGACTACAAGAGATCAGGAACCTTCTTTTGTTCACTTCTATGTCTACAATAGGGCCTGACACTCAACTAATATTTGTCAATGGGAATGAAGACAGGAGGATGCAGGAATGCCAATGAATGAATGGACTTGCAGAGCGCTCACAGAAGACACGGTGCGATGGCATTTTGTCTTCCCCTATTATGGATCTTTATGTCGCCATTTCTCAGCTGGGTGAGGAGGACCTCAAGAGAGCTTGGGGTTTTGTAAAAGGACAGCCTGACTTCACACCCCTGGCTGCAAGTTTACTGAACTAAGGAATTCCTTTTGTAAGGTTATTTATTTATTTATTTTGAGGTGGAAAGGGGCAGAGAGAGAGAGAGAGAGTCCCAAGCAGGCTCTGTGCTATTGGCACAAAGCCTGATGCAGGGCTCAAACTCTCAAACCGTGAGATTATGGCCTGAGCAAAATCAAGAGTCAGATGCTTAACCAATGAGACCCCAAGAGCCCCTGAACTAAAGAATTCTGAGGAGAAGAGTTACATGTACTTTTCTGATATTGCAGAGCAGGGAAATAGAGGAAGGGATTGGGGGTTGGAAGGAAAGGGAAGGATAAGTGTTCCTCTCTGCCAAGCGGACACCACAAAGGCAGCCAGGCTGGGCACACTGAAGAGCCCCACTTGGGACACATGGCTGGCTCAGTCAGTTAAGCGTTTGACTTCAGTTCAGGTCATGATCTTGTGGTTCGTGAGTTCCAGTCCCACATCGGGCTCTGCGCTGGTAGTGCAGAGACTGTTTGGGATTCTCACTCTCCCTCTTTCTCTGCCCCTCCCCCACTTGCAACCATGCTCTCTCTCAAAATAAATAAAGAACTTAAAAAAACCCCACCCAAGTCCTTTCCAACATGTAGGTTTGCTAGGGCCATCATAACCTAGTACCACGAAGTAGGTAAGTACCACTTAATCAGCAGAAATCTTTTTTCCCACAATTCTGGAGGCTGGAAGTCCAAGGTCAAGGTGTTGATAGGGTTGGTTTCTTCTGAGGCCTGTCTCCTTAACTTGCAGCTAAGCACCTTCTCCCTGTGTCTTTATATCATTTTTCTTCTGTGCATACTTGTAACCTAGCTTCCTCTTCTTCTAAGGACACCAGTCATCCTGGATTGGGGCCCACTCTAATGAGCTAATTTTAACCTAATTACCTCCTAAAAGACCCAGTTTCCAAATACAGCCACATTCTTAGGTCCTGGGGGTTAGGGCTTTAACACATGAAGTTTGGGAAGACACAGCTCAGCCCATAGCAAAAGCCTAGGAATTCTCACCAGAAAGAACCTTGAGGTATGTCTTTCCAGAGCACAAGATCTGGGAGCATATTAAGACCTGTGGGAAGGAACATCAGCAAGGCCAAGGCCATAGTTTCCTTCAGGGAGATCTGGAAGAACCCACAAGAAGACCTTCATGAAGAAAGAGTTTGCAGATGGACACCTGCTATTTAACAGCCAAGAAAATACAAGAAACAAAACCAAGAGAAGCTAAAGAAAAAGACCATTACCCCTTGTGCTTCTGTTTTCTCTCCTTCCAAACACCAATCCTCTGCAGTGAGGAAGAAGGTAGAGGGAGGGAGGAGAGTCAGAGAACAAACCACCAGGAGCTGTGAGTCACACCTAGGCTGAGGGAGGAGAAAAGGTTAAATTGGGTGAGAGATGAAAGTTTGATTTCTGAATTTGGCCTGCCGTGGCCCCGGGCTGCTGGGGAGCAAAGCAGGTCAAGGATGTGAAGACCGTGGGGTTTTATCAGCAGGAGACACGAAGCCACTTTGAAGGAGTGTCAAATCAGGCTGTCGTGAGGAAACCATGGCTTTCTGGAAAGGGAAGCATCGCCTGTACCATCAAAACTGTCCTCAGAAACCAAGTCCCTGGCACAGTACTTCAGAAGGAGCCTTTCATTCCCCAGGCTTTTCACAGCAATTCTGCCCAGAAAGTTAATTGCCCAGGGGCACACTCTCAAGGCTTATGGACCCTGGTGGTTTTGAGTCCAAGGTCATCCCATCCTCTAAGATTTGCTCTCTAGTTTCACACAATCACTTCTCATGCACCTTCCAGGTCCCAAAGTACAAGGTCAGAACCAATTCCAGCACCCAACATCATAAAAACCCAGAACCCCAGAGAACTCTCCTCATTGGACCAGCGCCCTAGCGATGGAGCAGGTTTTTATTTCTAAATTGGAAGTACAAAAGGTCTTGTGCACACTTCTCCCAGAACAATCAGGGTTATGTGTCCCACAGGCACCCTAAAAAGGAGGCCATGTCCAGCAATTCCAAAATGGTGTTCTGTCGCCGCCCACACAGGATGCAGCTGGCAAATTCTCTGTATTAGTTTGTTGGGGCTTCCATAAAAGACTGGATGGCTTAAACTATAGACATGCATTATCTCGCCATTCTGGAGGCCAGGAGTCCTAAATCAGGATGTCATCAGGATTGGTTTCTCTTGAACGCCGCGAGAAAGAATCTGTTTCATGAATCTTCTAGATTCTGCTAATTTGCTGGCAATCTTTGGTGTTTCTTGGTTTGTAGAAGCCTCACCCTCAGATCTGCCTTCATCTTCGTATCGCTTTCTTGCTGTGTGCATGTCTTTGTGTCCAAATCCCCCCTTTTTATTATTTTTAATTTTTTAAAAAAATGTTTATTTATTTTTGAGAGAGAGAGAGACCGTGAGTGAGGGAGGGCAGAGAGAGAAAGAGGGAGACACAGAATATGAAGCAGGCTCCAGGCTCAGTGCTGTCAGCACAGAGCCCGATGCAGGGTTTGAACGCACAAACAGTGAGTTCATGACCTGAGCTGAAGTCTGACACTTAACCGACTGAGCCACCCAGGTGTCCCAAACTTCCTCTTTTTATAATGACACCTGTCATACTGGATTTAGGGCACAGCCTAATGAACTTGTCTTCACTAACTACATTGCAAGGACACTGTTTCCAAATAAGGTCACAGTCTGGGGTTACAGAGAGTTGGACTCCAACATATAGATTTGAGGAGATGGAACAGACATAGCTCAACCTATAACAGATTTCAGCAAAGAAAAAAAATGTTTAATCTCGAGCCGGGCCCCTCATTGGCAGGGTACCATCCCACTCCAACTGTGGCTATGATTTTTAAAAAATGCAGATATGTAAAAGCTTGGCAAGAAACCTCACTCAGGGGAAGGGACCACAACCTCAGTAACTAAATAATCAACTCACTATGGAGTGAGATTGACAACAGTTCCAACATGTTCCTCTTATCCTTGTCTAATAATGATGCCACGTAATAAAACTGAGGGTTTTTTTTAAAGTAAAGAGCAATTATATCTGTTTAAAAAATCAGTTATTTCAGCCTTTGCAAATCCAATGTAATTTCTATTTGCTGAGAGAAAAAAATGCATGTCTTGGAGTTGGGTTCTTGGAGCAGGTTATGAAGGCTCATATTGAGCTGTGAGGCTTCGTATTTTATCTGTTAACTTAGTGGCTTGTTGATTCATCTGAACCCAAGAGTTTACACACTAAGATTAAATGTGAGTAGAGCTTTGCTTTGACGTCAACGGTATGTCAGGGGTTTTATTTGCTTTGTTTGGAAATATTTTTCTTGGACGGTTCTATTTGGTTTTCTATGACCCAGGGAGTGTGGAGAATGCAGAAGCACAGCAAAAGTCTCCTTAGTGTCCTTTACCATTGAGTCACATTAGAATGGTATTAAAAGAACAGTCACTGTGTAGGTGTGGTACTTTAAAAAAATTTTTTTAATGTTTATTTATTTTTGAGAGAAAGAGAGAGAGCGTGCACGTGCCTGCATGAGTGGGGGAGGGGCAGAAAGAGAGGGAGACACAGAATCCCAAGTAGGCTCCAGGCTCTGAGCTGTCAGCACATAGTGCAGTGCGGGATGTGAACCCACAAACCGTGAGATCATGACCTGCGCTGAAGTCGGCTGGCTTAACCAACTGGACCACCCAAGTGCCCCTGATGTGATACTTTTATTCAGGATCTCAGAGTCTTTTACAACAGGAATTATTTTCTATTTTATACTTTCAAAGATGATTGGAAGCAAGTCCAAACCCTGTGAATAGATCTGGGGGTGGGGGGGCGAGGCAGGGAATCAAAAATAAAGTATTATGACTGAATTCCTAGCCCAGAAGCTGTACTTCTTAGAAAAATGGATTCCCTTTAAACCCCAGTAATCACCAGCTGCAATGTATCTGAGCATCTAGCATCTAAATGAAATCCAGCTTGGCCAACCAAGGATACTACTTATTTAACAAATGTAACTAAGTCCTGCTATGGACCTCACGTTATTCTGTGTATGAGGGATGCAGTGATGAATAAAATTGTCATGGGTTTGCATCCTGCTGCAGGAAATAGATAACAAACAGGATAAACAAATTAGTGTGCTGTGTTGAATAGAGTCCCTCCTTCTAAAACGTATGTCTTCCCAAAACCTGTGAATGTGACATTCTTCAGAACTACGGTCTTTATGAGTGTAATCATATGAGTGTATGAGCTCATTCTAGACTAGAGTGGGCCATAAATCCATATGACTGGTGTCCTTCTAGGAAGAGGAGAGTTTGGTCACAGAGACATGCAGGCAGAATACCACGTGATGATAAAGGCAGAGATTGGAGTGATGCATCTTCAAGCCAGAAGACACCAAGGATTGCCAATAAGTTAGGGGAGAGGCGTGCACAGATTTTCCCTCAGAGCCTCCAGAGGGAACCAAGCCTCCTGGCACCTTGGTTTAGACTTCTAGCCCTGAGAACTGTGGGAGACTCAATATCTGTTGTTTTGAGGTAGTTGGTTTGTGGTTCTTTGTTACAGCAGCCCAAGGAAACTAGCATGACGTGTGAGTGATGATGAGAGTTAAGGAGAATGAAATAAAGCAGAAGTCCTGGGAGAGATTGCAGTTTACATTGAGAGGGAAATCCTCAGTGGGAAAGTAATATTGAGGAAAACCTGAACAGAATGAGGACACATAATGCTGCCTGGAGAAAGTGTTCTGGATAGGAGGAAGAGCACGTGCAGAGGCCCTGTTCAGAGAACAGCAAGGAAGCCAGTGTGGCTGGAGTGAAACAACAGACAGGGAGAGGAAGAGGAGGAACGTGGCTCAGAGAGGTGATGGGCAGCCAGACCATGCACATGCTGTGGCCTGTTGTAAAGTCTCTCTGGCATTTACTCTGAATCACACTGGAAGGAAGCTCTTGGAGAGTTTGGAACAGGGAAGTGGAGCAGAGTGGCAAGATCCCACCTAAATTTTAACAACATCTTTGAATTATTGGGATTATTCTGAAAAGAACAGGGCAAAAGCAGGTTAGACCGGTTAGAAAACTAGTTCAATAATTCAGGTAGGAAATGACAATGAGTTGGACCATGGTGGTGGTGGAGGTGGTGAAACTGATTGTACAGAGTCACCTTCGGGGAATGTTTGGTAGGCAGGGCTGACGATACGTACCGTGGATGAGATGTGGGGCACAACTAGAAACGGTGAATCAAAGACGGGTCCAAGGTGCTTTGCAAGAGGTGTTGGAGGAAGGGACTTGGCATTTATTGAGAGGAGACGGCAGTGGGAGGATGAGACATGGTGGGGAATATCAGGAATCCATCTGAGACCTGTTAACCTTGCAATGTCATGTGGATATATGTGAGAACATCAACCAGGCAGTTGGATATACGAGATGGAGTCAGGGAGAAAGTCTGGGCAGGAGAAACAAATTTAGAAGCTGTTGGAACAGAGATGGCATCTCATGCCTATGCATTCCTTACGCCTCTCCACAACACTTCTTGTTTCCCTGCAGAAATATTACATAATGTGACAATGTAAGGAGGGTGACCCTGCCTCCAACTTGTGACAGTTCTGCACCCCTCTTAAGGGAAGAACTATAAAAAATGACTTACCACAATCTGTTCAATGTTTTAGATTGCTATATATTTATTTTTTATAACCTTTCTATTACAAATGTTAGGCAGTTCACAACACTATAAGACACAAAATAGGAAAATTACAATTTAAAAATGTAAAAATGGCAATTGGAGAAGTTAATTCAGTAAATGAAGCACCTGTGAGTAGGAGATTTCTTTAAGTTCTTTTACGATTGTCACATTTTGTGGGAGGAAGAAAGGAGAATAAGTACAGTCTCCGTGGAAAATTTCTTCTAAATTCTTTGTATTAAATTCTCACTTTTGGAAAAACATTTTGAATCAATGAACAAAAAGTTTGTATTGACCACTGAGTCCGAACCACAAAACTGTTTTGATCTCCAGTACGAATTAAATAATGTCTTCCTTAAAGGTTTAATAACTAAGTCATAATGCCTATGCAGGAATCTTTGGCCAGTGACCTAGAATTAATGTATCAATAAGATGAAAGCCTCTCTTATGATTTATTTTTTTAAAATTTTATTTCTGAGAGAGAGAGAGAGACAGCATGAGCAGGGGAGGGTCAGACAGAGAGGGAGATACAGAACCTGAAGCAGGCTCCAGGCTCTGAGCTGGCTGTCAGCACAGAGCCCAATGTGGGGCTTGAACCCACGAACCGCGAGATCATGACCTGAGCCAAAGTCGGATGCCCAACCGAGGCCACCCAGGCACCCCAGCCTCTCTTCTGATTTAAAAGCACTGAAGTAGGTGGACCAGTGATAAGCACAGGGGGATCTATGATGATGACCAAACCCCAACTGAGATCAATTCAGAGACACAGATTCAGAGTGAACCCAATGGGGCGCATTACCCAGGAGACTGAAGCTACTCTGGTACCATCTTCTTTAGTCTGCTTCAGATATTGCTTTGAGGTCTCACTTATCTTCTATGATTTCTGATTTTAACAAGAAACTGAGTTAATTCATGATCCTCGAGGGATTCATTGCTAAGCACTAAAAAGAATCCTGGGCTAAGACTGTTCACTTTGGACCATGGTGTTCAACAAATAAATTATACTACTTCCTTTAATTTAAAAATTTGGTGTTGTATCCTCAGTGAAATTGGACATTGGGTGGGCATTAGCAAAAATGTTTCTTCCCAATCCTTCTAAACCAATTCAGAAAAGTTATCTATAAAAACTGGTATAAGTTTAATATTATAACCGAATGCTAAATTTAATGTTGAGTTTTATAGTAACTAAGTTTTAAAAAGTCCACATTTTTAAAAAGAAAGAAAAAAAAAGAAATGTCTATAACTTTATAAAAGTGCTTTTCAAATTGTTAAAAAACAAAATAAATAAAAGACCTATACATTTGTCTGGATAAAGATTTTTTTTTGGTATAGATTTATGAAATACTTACTGCATTAATTTTCATTTCAGGGACATAGGATGGAAGTAGAAAATGCTTATTATCATACTTCTGCAAATAATACAGACTATGTATGATCACTTTAGTATTATCCTTATATACAATGTGTGGCATTACACAAAAATAAAAATGTAACTTCAAGGAATTACAGTCCATACAAACTGAGTTCTGATCATTTAACTCAGAAATGAGGAGGATTTAGGAAAATAGAGGAATTGGCCATTAACATATGTCAGGTACCTCCTTTAAAATATCAAATACTTCAAAAACAAAATTTGGAAATTGCTAAACTGCCATTAACTCATCATGCCTAAAGTGTTGCTCTTCTGGAATGTTGATTAAAAAGCAATAGTAGGATTTGTACAAATCTTGCCGAAAAATCAAGGAAGAAGTATTTCCCAACTCACTTTGATGTCAGCATAATCCCAATACCAAAACCAAATAACAACAACAACAAAGGAAAATGTAAGCCAATATATTTTATGAACATAGACACAAAACTTCTTAACAAAATATTAACAAATCAAATGCAGTAATATATAACAAACATAATATATTATGACCAAGAAGGATTTACACCAGGAACACAAGTTTAGTTTGACATATAAAAATTAATCAGTGTTAGTTGGAACATGAACAGAATAAAGAAGAAAAATTGTAAAATCATTTCAAGAGATGACAAAAACAGGACTTGACAAAACTTAACACATATTCATGATTTTACAATGACAACTTGGCATATAAGGAATAGGACATCTCAGTCTAATGAAGGACGTATTATACAGACTAATGGCTAATATAATACTTATAGTATAAAGCATTGAAAGTTTCTCCCTATGACTGGGGACAAGGCAAAGATGTCTACTCTCACCATTTCTATTCATTGTACTATTCTACTACAGTAGTAATATTGTACTAAAAGCAATAGGCTTGTAAGGCAAGAAAAAGGAAAACAAGGCATGTAGTTTTGATAGGAAGAAATAAAACTGTCAGACGATGTGATCACATACCCAGAAATCCCTGTGGAACCTACAGAAACAAATCCTTTTAGAACTGACAAGTGAATTTGGCCAAGTTGGAGAATATTAGGGTAAAGCACAGAAATTAATTGTGTTTGTACCTACTAACAATGATAAAGTGCAATCTTGAAACACTACCATTTACAATAGCGGCACAATGTCAAACACCCAGGAATAATTCTAACAAAGGATGCACAAGATCTCTACACTAAAAACTACACAATTTTCGAAGAGAAATTAAAGAAGACTTCAATAAATAGAAAGATATACTATGTCCCTAAGCTGAAGGACTCAGTGTTATTAAGTTGTCCATTTTACCCAAATTGATCTCTTTAATACAATCCCAAAATCCCAGAAGGCATTTTTGAAGTGGAAATAGACAAGCTGATTCTAAAATTATGTGGGGGCCACCTGGGTGGCTCAGTCAGTTGAATGTCGAACACTTGATTTTGACTCAGATCATGATATCACAGTTCCTGAGGTTGAGCCCAGCATAGGCCTCTGTGCTGACAACGCAGAACATGCTTGGGATTCTCTCTCTCTCTCTCTGCCCTTCCCCTGCTAGTGTGCTCTCTCTGACTCACTCAAAATAAATAAACATTAAAAAATAAAATGTATGTGGAAATGCAAAGAAACTGAAATAGCTTTTCCTTTGAGAAGGAATAAAGTTGAAGATGTATGCTGCTGGATTTCAAAACTTACTATAAAATAATATTGATTACGACAGTGTGCTGTTGTTACAAAGATAAACAAATAGATCAATGAAGCAAAATAGAGATTTCAAGAATACATCCACACATATATAGTCAGTTGGTTTTCCCAAAAATGTCAAGGAAATTCACTGGCGGAAAGAAAGTCTTTCATACAAATGGCATTAAAATAACTGGAATCCACATACACTAAATAAATAAACAAATAAACCTCAAATGCTATTTCACTTCAAACAGAAAAATTAATTTGAAGTGGATTATAGATCTCAACTTGAAATGAGAGCCATAAGGTTCTGGGAAAGATAAAGACTTCTTAGATCACAAAAGCACTGATCATAAAAGAAAAAAATTGATAGATTAGACCCATTAAAATTAAATTTTTCTGCACACTTGAAGAACTATGACTTTAAAAATAAACAGGCATGGTGTAGACTAAGGAAAAAAAAAACAATTGCTAAACATACATTTTGAAAAATCTGGTATCCAGGACAGGAGTATATATACTCCTACAAATCAAAACCAATAGGTTTTGGGGCGCCTGGGTGGCTTAGTCGGTTAAGTGTCCGACTTTCGCTTAGGTCATGATCTCGCGGTTCGTGGGTTAGAGCCCCGCGTCGGGCTCTGTGCTGACTGCCAGCTCAGAGCCTGGAGCCTATTTCAGAGTCTGTATCTCCCTCTCTCTCTGACCCTCCCCTGCTCACGCTGTCTCTCTCTCTCTCTCTCTTAGAAATAAAAAAAAAATATGTATATATATATATATATAATAAAAAAAAAAACCAACAGGTTTTTTTAAAGCCTACTTTTTAAATGCACAAAATATTTGAATAAATCCTTCACAATAAAACTTTATAAACAAGGGATCAATAACATATTAAAATTTTTTAAATGTTTATTTACTTTTGAGAGAGAGAGAGAGAGAGAGAGTGCGAGTGGGAAAGAGGCAGAGATAGGAGACACAGATCTGAAGCAGGCTCCAGGCTCTGAGCTGTCAGCACAAAGTCCAATGTGGAGCTCGAACCCTAGAACCATGAGATCATGACCTGAGTCAAAGTCAGATGTCTAACCAACTGAACCACCCAGGCACCCCAAAAAGATATCTTTAAAAATCTCATTATTGTTCAAAAGGGAAACTCAAAGTAAAATTAAAATGAAGTATCATTTCATATTCACTAGGACAGTTAATGTCAAAAACTGACACCTCCAAATATTGGTGATGTGAAGCAACTGGAACTCTCCCACACTTCTGATGAGAATGTAAAACATTACACCACTTTGGAGAATGCTTAGGCAGTCTCAGATAAACATATAGCTGCCCCTTGGTCAGAAATTACACTTCTAGGCATTTATCTAAGATAATTGAAAGCATACAGCCACAACGACATATTTACAAACTTAGCAAATGTATTCATTATAGTAAAAACCTGGAAACACTCTAAATGTCCATCAACAGGTGGCCACTTGTTGAAGGGGAAATGTGATGACAAAAATGAGACACAAAGGACATAATGGGAATGTTCTATATGATTTTTGTGGGTAGAGGTTACCCATATGTACGCATTTACCAAAACTCATCAAACTGAACTCTCCAAATCCGTACATTTATTATATGTAAGTTATACCTCAACTTCAAATTTTGAAAATTAAAAATTTTTTTATGTTTATTTATTTCTTTATTTTAAGAGAGAGAGAGAGAGAGAAACAACCCCAAGCAGGCTCTGGGCTATCAGTGCATAGTCCAATATGGAGCTCAATCCCACGAACCATGAGATCATGACCTAAGCCCAAATCAAGAATAAGACCCTTAACTGACTGAGCAACCCAGGTGCCCCCAGATTTTGAAACATTTTTTTAAGTTAAGTGCCTCTATGTCTTCTTCTTCATGTAAATGAAATGTTATAAGAGGATGATCAAGATTTTACTTTGCTTTTTTTAAGTAGGCTTCTTGCCCAGCATGGAGTGCAACATGGGGGTTGAACTCATGATCCTGAGATCAAGACCTAAACTCAGGTCAAGAGTCAGCTTAACCAACTGAGTCACCCAGATGCCCCAAGATGTTACTTTTTTGAAAAAGAAAAGAAGCTTTAAATCTGCTTAAACACTTGGGTATTTAGTCACAATTCCATACTTCTGTGTCGTTTAACGGTAATTGTCAAATGCTATTAGGGAACATAAAATTGTACATGGGAGCCAAGTATTTTTAAAGGATAATAAAATCAACTGGCAGTTCTGATTGATCCCCTGTCCTGACTCTTACGTCAGGGAGTCCCTACACCTTCGTTAGGAAATCATGTGATCTTCAGAAGTGTTTGAGTCTCTAACAAATAGTAAATGCAGGTCAATGTGTGGCTTTAAATGCTGTAAAAGAAAATTTGTTACAATCTCCCAATAAATTAGTTGCACTGCCAAATGTTTGTGGGTTTTTTGCTTGTGTTTTTTTTTTGTTTTTTGTGTTTTTTTTGCTGTATTCTATTGAGAGGTGTTTGTAGGGGTACGCTACATTTAAATTTAGATAAAGTTCTAACCAAGGCTATAATTTCAGCTGTAGTTAGCCGTTGTTACGCTCTTGTTACTGGCAAGATGAGCCCATGGGCTCAGTTGTTTCTCATGACCATCCTTTGTTCCTAATAATAAACCTCCTGTCCACATGGACCAGGTTCCTTGAGGCACACAAAAGGGCATGCATCCGATTAATTGGTCTTGCCAATGATGCTGGCAAGTTATGCTAATTTAAAGTTATGCTAATAAGAAGAGAGCAAATGACAAACTCCAGTTTTGCAACATTCAGAAATGAAATTCCTTTGGTCAGAAGACGATTCTTACCTACCCTCATCCAATAGCATTTGTCACACTAGAAGTTTGGGGAAAGCATTGCAAGGGACACTTTGAAAAAAGGTGATAAACATTGAAACGTGTTCTAGAAGATATTCTTTTCGATTTCACTGAAGTCTGTCAAGGAATGAAAGCAAAAAGCACAATATTCTCTTTTTCTCTGTATTATTCTTATCTAGTACCTTGGGCAATGGAGTCGAGTCTAGCAGTTTCCAATAGTGGAATCGTTACAACCCAAACTTGTTTCCTCGTATGTGGCATCTCATTAAGTCCTGCTCTGCACCATTAACTTTGTTTTATTTCTTTTTTCATCAAGACATGTCCACAGTTTTGAAGGAGTGTACAAGGCACAAGTAGGTCTGCAAATTGGGACAAACCGCAAAGTTTTTCTTTTGTGAAAACCAGATAGATGAGACTTCAGATCCACTCTGGTGGAGTTCTAGAGAGGAGCTACTTAAGGCAAAGTCTGAAAGCCCCAGTGATGTTGCCTCCTGCCTCCTGGTCTGGCAGGGGGTAAAGAAGAAAATAGCTTCTTTTGCTGCTAGTCCTAGTTTTAAATATGCATACATGTCAGAGGAAGCAACTCATAAGGTAATAATAACAAAATAGAAAATTACGCATGGCCAAACTCACCATAAACAATGTCAAAATGCAAATGACAGATCAAGGGAAAATGTGTTTGAAACTCGTATAGGCAAAGAGAGAGTTTTCTTTATAATGGCCTCTGAAAAATCAGTAACGCCAACAAACCAACAGAAGAATGAAAATGGGTAGGAACATATAAGCTACTAAAGTTGTAAATAGCCCTTAAATACATGAAAGGATGATGTCCAAGCTCCGTAAAAGAGAAATAAACATTTAAACCGAAATTAGGTGTGATTTTTTATCTCCCAGGTTGTCAAATATCAAAAAGTGTGATAGGCCTCAGTGGTGGTGAAACTGTAGGCACACGGGGCATCTTCACACATTGCTAATGGGTATACAGAGACAATGAGAGACAGTATGGACCCTCTGGATATCCGTTTGGAAACGCCCACCAAAGGCACAAATGTACAAGATATTCACAATCATATTGTTTGCAGTAGCAAAGGATGGCTGTCACTGGGACACCGTGTGTAGAAAGTTTACCATATACATGGAGAAGAATGTGATATCAGAAAGAATTTTCCCCCTTTTCTGTAGGAGGATGGATATCTTCTCTGAGTGTTGAAAGCATGGAGTGACTAATGAAACCAGGCCATGTAACCAGTGAGCTTTTCAAAATCAAGACGGTCCTCTTCATTTCTCACTCACTGTGGGCTGCCTGCCTCAGATATCTGTTAAGAAACAACAACAGCAGCAGCAGCAACAAACGTGGCTTCCTCTGCTGTGCCTAAGAAAACAGAGACCTGCTCTGGCATGCCTGCCCTCCCTCAGCCTTCTGTCTGCAGGTAAGTGGGGAAGCTAGGCTAGCATGGGTCCTGAGGTCATTTCCCAATGGGCATTCCCAGTTCAGTCCTTACTAAAAAGCACCCTGTTTAGAAACAGATTAATGAACTGTTGTCTGGTCCTTTGATAACATAAATATTTGTATCTCTGCTTTTGTCTCTATGGACATACTCTTTGGACTTCAGAAGATAGGAGAACTGATAGAATCTAGGCATCAAACTTGACTCTGAACTTTGTACCATTCTATTCTCCTATCTTTATAGGAGACTTAAATTTGGTGTAATTATGATATGTTATGTTATCTTTGTCCACAAAGGGTTCCTAAATTCTAAACATACCTGGACTGTCAACTGAAGCTCTCTTTCGTGAAAAGAGCAATACAATCCAAGGGCAGAGTCTCTATTATATTTTTTGAAGGGTCTTGCTGGGATGAGTTAAACTGTAATCAACTCTGGCTGCAGAGTAAGAGAGGGGAATTAGAAAGCATATTAAAAGAGCCCTTTGGCATTCTGCTTTAGTGACAGGTAGATCAATGAAGTGATTTTCATCCAGGGACAGATCCTCCATGAGACTGGCTTCCCCCAAAGTCTGCTACTTATATAATATTTTTAAAAAATTTTTTAATGTTTTATTTATTTCTGAGAGAGAGAGAAAGAGAGAGAGAGAGGCAGCGTGAGCAGGGGAGGGTCAGAGAGAGAGGGAGATACAGAATCGGAAGACAGGATCTAGGCTCTGAGCTAGCTGTCAGCACAGAACCTGACGCGGGACTCAAATCCATGAACCATGAGATCGTGACCTGAGCTAAAGTCGGACACTTAGCTGACTGAGCCACCTAGGTGCCCTGCTGCTTATATAACATTTTAAATATTTATTGAACAGCATGTATGTTTCCAGGACTGGGTGAATGCTGTGATGCATGAATTTCCTCATAATCTAACTGAGGAAACACAAAATACACACACACACAGATTAGCAGGAACCATCAAGAGTACTATAAGATCATAGGACAAACTATGACGGAACCAAAAAGTGCCATAGAAAGTCAAAGGAAAAGAAAAATAATCAGGATTACCAAGAATACTTGAAGAAGTCTTCAGGAGAACATAAAAAATGACATTGATTCTGAAGGATTTGTATCTGTCCCGGCCAAGGCAAGTACAAGTCAAGAAATACTATGGTAGACAGAATAATAGCCCTCCTCCCCCAAAGATGTCCGTGTTCCAATCCCGGAACCTGGAATCACACTGTGCAGATGTGATTAATGTTGCAGGCTGTCAGAAGGGGGGATTATCCTGATTATTCTGGGGGACCTATTCTAGTCACATGGATCATTACAAGTAGAAGAGGAAGGCAGGAGACATATCAAGGAGTTGGGAAGACAGAAGAAGAAGTAGAAAAGCTTTGGAGCTTGAGAAGGATATGACTTGCTCTTCTGGGCTCTGAAGATGAAGGAGTGGCCACAAGCCAAGGAATGCACCTCTAGGAGCTGGGCCCTCAGCTGACAGCCAGCAAAAAATAAAAAATAAGAATCCTTAATCCTACAATTGCAAGGAACTGAATTCTTCCAAAAACCCAAATGATCCTAAAAATGGAACCTCCCAGGGAGCTCCAGAAAGGAACGCAGCCCTGCCAGCATCCATACTTTAGTCAAGTGATATCTTTACAAAAATTCTGACCTACAGAACTGTGAAATAATAAATTTGTGCTGCTTTAAGCCACTAAGTTTGCGGTAATTTGTTACAGCAGAAATAGAAAACTAATACATGTGAGCACAGTTCCCATAGCTTGGTTGGGGAACCTCAGTCGAAACATCAATTTCTCATTTATTGGGCAGTAGTTATCCATATGTCCCATTGGGAGCTCCATAAAACAAGGCTGCAGTTATGTTCCTCCTGCTGAGAATTCTCAAAATGGCTGCCACTTCTGAAGGTTTCCTGATATATGGGTCTCTGTGCTTTGAGCCATGTAGCCCTAATACCTTGGGCAGGAGAGAATGAATCAGGAAAGGGCACTTGACCTAAGGCAACCAAAACTCACCAGAAGCTTACTGGGTGACCAGGAGCATGTGTAAGTCTGCAGTGCGGAGACGACACTATCAAATCCTCTATTCAGCACCAAGGGTCATCAGCCAGATGGTTGTTGGATAGAAGAAAGGAGACACACAGAGAAACAAGGTAAAAAGAAGCTATTCAGAAGATAACAGAAAGCATGAGCATAAACCCCAAGTTATCAGAAACTCTTTATTAAAAGAGAGTAGAAGGTATTAAAAGAAAAAAGTAGGGGAGCATAGGGTGATCTGATAACAGGAAGAGTGAGGAGAAAGCAGCGTGTCCACTCCTGGGCAATAGGAAAAGGAAACAAAAACCTGTTGTTGCTGAGGAGACACAAAAAAATGAGACTGTATGAATCACATTGCACTTGAACAAGCTTCCAGGCTGCACAAGGCTTTCTTTTTTTTTTTTTTTTTAAATATTTTTTATTTATTTCTAGGAGAGAGAGAGACAGACAGACAGAGAGAGACAGCGTGAGCAGGGGAGGGTCAGAGAGAGAGGGAGTCACAGACTGAAACAGGCTCCAGGCTCTGAGCTGGCAGTCAGCACAGAGCCCGACGCGGGGCTCGAACCCACGAACCGCGAGATCATGACCTAAGCGAAAGTGGGACGCCCAACCGACTGAGCCACCCAGGCGCCCCAGGCTGCACGAGGCTTTCTGAGAAAGTCTACCATTGTCTACTCCTTGTTCTTTGCCTCCTTATATTAAGCCTTTCTCTCCTTAGGTAACCTGACACCTCTCTTCTTAGCAACCTGAAAGGGCTGAACTAGGAGGGTCACACTACTCCGTGGACTTGCCGAGTGGGATCTGCCATGTTGAATGAAAACAGATCTACTGCAAGGGGACTCTTGACCCTTGACCCCACTGGATTTCATTTATTGTTAGCCTTTAGGTTGTTCATTGAGAAGTTGGCCATGACTACCCAGAAATTACTCTCCAAATGAGAAAGTACATATCAAACATCACAGAAATGAACAAAGTCTGATGATGAGCAGGAAATCAAAAACTTCCCTACACAAACGTACTATTTAGCAATTACTATGTGCTTAATTATAACCTAATATTTTCCATTTTTCACAGGAATTTGTCCCCTCTCCCTTATGAAATTATAAATTTTGAAAATCTATATCTTCTATTTCAAGAATGTAGAGTACTTAGTTGTGTATTTAATAAGTATGCATTTGTCCACTACCTTTGAGACTGTTGACAAAATAATGTTTATGAGAAAAATGATCAAAGCCCACATAGCAAAATCAAAGGCTACTTTTCCTTTTTTTCTTAATATTCTCTTAATACTCTCCACTCAGCCTGATCTTCATGAAAGAGTCCTCTTCCAACTAGACCAGTTACAAGAATAATATCTCACCAACAGTAGACACTAGACTAACAACTTGGACATGTCTTTCTAATAACAAATGGGTGAGGAGTTATATGAAGGTTTACTCATGCTTTCTTTACCTCCTTTTTAGATATAAACAAATATAACTATCATTTACTGAACAGCTATTATGTATATACCTTAATGTGAATCTCCTCAAAAACCATTGTGAAAGGTAGGCACTGGTCACTTCACTTAAAACGAAGGAGCCAGAGTTGAGAGGGACTGAGTTGATTGTCCAAACCGCAAAAGGAACATTCTAAAGCCAATATGTTCCAAAGTCTTCAGGCCTTCCACTTCCTCGCTCCTGTTTATATTCCTCGATTATGGATCCGAAGTGTGTAAATAACTATCTCAGGAAGCAGGGTTAGGAACCCTACTTTAATCTGCCCGATATAATTGACACGTCCTCAGACAAAGTCGATAGTCCCTACTGGAACTTCCGAGGAGAAAAACATTTGCATTGGGACCTGGTGCCACCTGTTGGTTGATCCATGAAACTGGTGATGTAGGTATCTTGACCCCCATGTCCCCACACCAAACATTAATCAACCAAGTATTCTTTAGAAAGAGGAGCCATACCAAAAGCTTGTCTCTCAGGCTTGTTCTTCCCCACCACCTGCCTCCAAAATCTGTGCCAGCCAATGGGCACCACACACAAATTGCTGAATGTAGAAATCAATTACCGATCTTCTATCACTATTGCAGACTCTGCAAAGGTGAGCCAATTTGCCTGAGTTTGAATTTCTCGCACATTAAAAAAAAAAAAAAGTTACTTTCCTGCATCCCAAGCTCGTTGTAAGGATTAAATGAGATAATGTAAAGGAAAGTGAGGTGTAAATAGAGTGACTTTCTGTAGACCGTACGGGATTGCTGCACTTTACAGGCACCTGTCACTGCTTTTCATTTCAAGTTTGACTTTCACGAGGGAGTCACTCCTGTGCAGCGGATCTGTCCCTCCACTACTAGATCACAGACTCCCTGACTTTAGCCCTGTCTGACTGTGTCAGACTTATTTCTGGAACAGTCTCCGCCTTTGAATTATGAATTCTCAAGGGAATGGGCAGAACCTGGGGATTTTTATGTGCCCACAGTGCATAGCACAGTGTTGCCTGTATACTGGGAGCTCAAACATGTATTTAAATCTTAGAACTTGAGTTAAAACTTTTTCTCCTCCGGGAGCCTGGGTGGCTCAGTTGGTTCAGCGGCCAACTTCGGCTCAGGTCATGATCTCGCAGTTCATGAGTTTGAGCCCTGCATCGGGCTCTGTGCTGACAGCCAGCTCAGAGCCTGGAGCGTGCTTCAGATTCTGCATCTCCTCTTTCTGCCCTTCCCCTGCTCATACTCTCTCTGTCTCTCAAAAATAAATAAACTTAAAAGAAAAAAAACTTTATCTCCTCAGTGAGCCTATGGTATTGAGAATCGACTTTGAAATACTCCATTAAGAGAAAAGAAATGCCTTTCAATGTCAGATGATATTGGAAACAGGAACAAAGGAGAAAAGGTGAACTTCAAACAGACATGGTTGTAAAATCTTGGGTGAAAGAACTGAGGGTAGAAAAGTCGATTGCTGACAGTGAATAATTTCCTTATACCTATTGAGGTTTTTATTTTTTTCTTTTTTGAAGCACTTCCATAAACAGTCTGCAGGATAGAGATGTTCAGTGACTTATCCAGAAGTTAAAGCATACAACTCAGGACAGGAACCTGTGTTTCTTGATTTCCTGCCCAGAGTTGTTTCCACTGTATCATGATCTCACCTCACCTCAAGCTAGAGCTCAGATTCTCCTGATGCATATGTACCTACATAGCTTGTCAACCTCCTAATCATGCTTCAAAAACCAGCTCAACTGTCACTTCTTGGGGAAGTCTTTCAGGGTGCCCTCAAGCAGAGTTCATGGGGTTGTCCTTTGGAGTAATACGATACGCAGCAACCCATTTTCTATTTATAGAGCTTTCTCCCCACCGACAGCAACTAAATCTTTAGTACCTCATGCTGCCATTAAGTACAATGTTTGACACATATTAGATGACCAATAATCATAAATGCACATTTAATGCTGTTTTGGGCAATAGCCGCCGCCCTCTGGGAACTCACTGTTGATAGATGTTAAGGCAGGACGATCTTTTTTACCTAATTATATGTAGGGAATTATAAACAAAGAAACATGATAAAGAAGTAAATCTCATGATCTAAAAGACTAACCAAGACTTTCAATAGCATTTAGAATGACCCATTTTTTAAATGTGAAATATCAGTCAGCAAGGGAAGGAGCCTACCTGGAGTACTGGAGAGTACATCATCATCTAACAGGCCGACGTAGGAGTCGGGTTCTGGAGTCTTGGGTTCAAAACCAAATTTATTTCCTCTGTACTTGCACAAGTGACTCCAATCGTTCAAGCCAAACTCTATCGTCTTATGAAATGGATTTTACATGCCACTTCCTTAGACACCCTCAGATAACCCCAACTCTGGCTTTCCCATGTCTGAAGCTTTATGAAACACAGTAAGAATTGCATACACACATTGTCAGAACAAGAACTGAGAGCCTTATTTCCCCACACACCGTGCTGAAAAATTCTCTTACGTTTATTGAACTGGGCTTTGTACTGAAATGATCTCAGCATGCTACACAAATTTCAGGGCTCCATAAGGAGTTCTTTCATTCAACCCTGAGACCAGGAAATGTAGCCCGAAGAAAATACTTCATTTCATTCTGTGATTTCGTTCACTTTTCTCAGGGTTAAATATAGATAAGAAATAAAAATGGTATCATCACTCCAAGAATCTCATGCATTTTTCATACATGGGTGACATTGATAGACCTTGAGTACTCTGAGCCTGTTATTGGTTTTTTACTTATATTTATGACATTCTACCATCTGCAAGTGAGATTCCAACTAGAAGGAAATATTTATATACACTGGGGATTCATACATAATTTAATTCTGGAAAGGGAAAGAAGAAAGAATGTGTTCCAGCATGTCATACAACATCCCTTACATGGATAGATATCTGAATAGGAATCGAAGATCAAAGGATTTTCTTCTTGAGCAACACCAGATATTGAGAATAAGAACAAATCTAATTTGGATTTTTACCATTGACTATTCCCTAGAAAGCCAGGCCTCGCTTTATTGATCTCCAAATGAAAAGGTGAAATTAAAATATTTCTTTGAATATTTACAGACAGAAGTTTATATATATATATATATGCATATATATATATATCTCAACCCTGAGAAAGCCTAGTAACAGAACAGACTCGTACATGTTATCTGTATAATAATAAACTCAACTGTATTCTAGCAATGATCTCTGACTTTCTAGGAGCTAACAGTAGGTAAGTTTATTGCACAATCATACAATGGGCTTGCACTCTTGGCACCTCATATTAATTGCTTTATTGGAAATTGATGCTACCTGAGGAAAAAAAGTCCTCTTTTAAAAAGTATTTGGTTTTGTTTGGGGCGCCAGGGTGGCTCAGTTGGTTAAGTGCTGACTTTGGCTCAGGTCATGATCTCATGGCCTGTAAGTTCCAGCCCCGCGTTAGGCTCTGTGCTAACAGGTGAGAGGCTGGAGCCTGCTTCAGATTCTGTGTGTCACTCTCTCTGCCTGTCCCTTCTCCTGCTTGTGCTCTGTGTCTCTCTCTCAAAAATAAGTATTTAAAAATTAATAATAATAAATAAATAATATTCAGTTTTGCAACTCATGGTGCTTGTTCACAGCATGGAGATTGGAAATTAAGAATTTTAGACTATATGATAAAGTATAACACAATAATTTTATGATGAAAATGTCAGCATAAAATGCCCACGCATCTTAATTAAATACTGTTAGGTGAAGAACATTCAGCAAACTTTCTATAAGCCTGCATTAAAACAAGTAAAAATATGGATATTTTACACGAATACAGGCATGGTGATAATTGCTAACGCTGTTCACAAATATTTTAACTTCTTCCAATTTCTGCCTATGTAGTAGGCTCTATTCATTTCTAGGGATTGTTGTAACAAAGTACCACACACTGAGTGGCGTAAAACAACAGAAATGTAATGTCTCACAGTTCTAGATGCCAGACGCCCCAAATCAATGTGTCAGCATGGGTGGCTCCTTCTGAGGGCTGTGAGGCTCTGTTCCATGCCTCTCACCTGGCTTCTGGTAATGGCAGGCTTGTACATTATGTTCTCCTTGTGTTCGTGTGCGTGTTTACCTCTGGCCAAATTTCTCCCTGTTATCAGGACACTGGTCATATTGGATTAGAGCCCACGCTAATGACCGTTTTTACCTGATTACCTTTGTAAAGACCCTTTCCAAATAAGGCCACATTCATAGGTCCTGGGTATTAGGACTTCAACATCTGTTGCGGGGGTGGGGGTGGGGTGTACAACTCACCCGACAACAGTTAAGACTGCACTTTGAAGCTAGGCCTGACTGCATGACTCATCATGACCGATGAAATAGGAACAAGACCAATGTGTGTCATTCCAGCACATGACCATGCACATCCTCTTTTTCCTGCCTCAGCAACAACCATCAATGGATGTGCTTCACAGGGATTCTCCAGCAGTCTGAGGCCCCGAGTCCTTCTGCTGAGCCAACCCTCTTTGGGCATCACGAACAAGAAATAGATTCCCCCATCAGTCATTGTGTCATGGGTTATGTGATATGTCATCGATATTCTAGAGTTGTTTGTTACTGTACCATAACTGAGTCTGTTCAGCTATAAAATCAGTACCTAAACGCTGAGAGTGCTACCATATTGAAAACCTGAACTGTGTGGCATTGGCTTAGTGGGTAATTGGCAGGCAGCCAGAAAACTGTAAACAGGGATTGGAAAGGTGGCGAGCCGAATTACATGTGGCAACACACTGGAAAAACACTGGCACCTGTGCAAACTTGGGAAACAAACCACCCCGTGAGCCTGTCAGTTTAGAGGAAGCAGTGAGGAAGCAAGCTGTTAATCCTTTGTACATGTGCCGTTGTTGCAACTGGCAAGGCTTATGAGGGGGAGATGAACTCAGAAACCAGTTGGCCCCGCTGAAAAGAAGGCAAGAAAGGTAACAGAGCCCATGAATGCAGAGAGTTGCAGGGAGGGAAAAGGCAACTACTTCTGAGCCCCAAACAGTAAGATGTACAGTTTAAATGTGTTTTGCACGATAAGGCCGATTACATCCCAGGCTTGAAAGCAAGGATCAAGTCATAAAGGATCCTACCCATATCTAAAATCTCCAGATGGATTGGAATACCTGGGAATAGTGACAGCTCAGGGTCCCCTGTGCACTGATGGCTTTCAGTGGGACAAAGGGCTAAAAACAAGAGAAAGAGATCCCACTGCTGATCTTCGGACATGCAGCAGTAAAAGAAATAAATTTTTGCAATTTAGTAATTTAGCCAAGACAGAGAAACACTGGACTCAGAAAGCAGAAATACACACACACACACACACACACACACACACGAAATACACACGCAAATACACACACACACAAGAAATATACACACAAATACACATACACACACACACACACACACACACATACACAAAAGATGTCGAGTCTAGTATAGAAATCCAGAAAGGGACTGTGTTATCATTATTGACACATGAAATTGATTGAAATGACACATATGGAAAGCTTGAGCTGCCCGTCAAGTCCATAGCCCTTCCTGCCTGATTCAGACACGAAGGAAGCACAAAAAAGAATGAAAATATTTTCTCTGGCAGGGAGTTAAAATTAGAGGTGAAATTAGAATTTTATTTCCTTCCACAATGTTTTATAGTTGTTTTAAAAATGTCCTTACAAAAACAAAGAAATAATAGATAAAAAGTGAAACTCAGGTGGCTACTTTGTTCTTGCTTAAGTAAACAGCATTCTCCCAAGCACTATGAGCCCAAGGTCAGGGATGTCAGAAGTGACTTGGCACCATGAGAATCTCAACAGGAATCAAAAGGACTTGGCTGGGCTGCAAATGTCCACAGGTCCCCAGGCAAGCGAGTACAGATTATATTCAGGCAAAAGAAACTCTATTTGGTAAAATTTGAATAGGATGTGCTCACATCTGAATTTTCTAGTTGTTATATTTGCTACAGAAAGGATTTGTCAGATACTTTGCACTCTTTTATAGTTCGGATGATTATTTTCATGCAAAAATAAGCACTGAAATAAATGATGTATAAGGGCTTCTGTTTCTATTTTTAAACATGCTCATTAAATTCCTTTATTTTTTAACATTTATCTTTGAGAGACAGAGCATAGCAGGGGAAGGACAGAGAGAGACCTGCACGCACACACACACACACACACACACACACACACACACACAGAATCTGAAGCAGGGTCCAGGCTCTGAGCTATCAGCACAGAGTCCGACATGGGGCTCGAACCCAGGGACTATGAAGATCGTGACCTGAGCTGAAGTCAGACGATTAACCGATTGAACCACCGAGGCGCCCTTTATTAAATTCCTTTTTGACTCAGATTTGTAGTTAAAGGCTTGCAAATCCGAGTATAAAAACCCAAGTTCTAGTTTAAGTTTAATATGTTACTATCTCTGATAAACAAGTTCATCTGATCTCAGAGATCAGATGCTTCAATGTGAGAAAAAGAAAGAAAGCAAGCCAAGGTTATAGAGAGCAGAAGGGAATCTTTGATCACAAGGACTATTGGGTTCAAGGCAAGGTCTCAGTGGAATTATTTGGGTCTTGATTTTGATTTAGAAAATAAGAGACCATTTCTAACCCAGCCAAATCTAACCTCTTTGATCAATGGGAAATCTTCTTTAGTCTGGAAAGAAGATTTTAGGATAATGAATCCCTTGGGAAATCAGACTTCAACAATTTGGCAATATTTTCTGAATGGTCATTATTTTATGTTTCTGCAGTTTACAGAATTGATCTACAAATTCAAGTTGGGTATTCATATTGAAAGAAATTTTTAAAACATCCTCCTTGCCCCAGAAAGTTACCTATAATAATGAGGCCAATTCTCATGTTCCACACCCAACATTCATGAGGGTACAGGCAGGTATACTGGCATACACACACACACACACACACACACACACACACACACACACACTACTTGTCACCAGTCCTACAACTATAGCTAGATCCAAACATGTCAAACTCAAGGATAAAGAATTATACACCAAAATTCAGAACTTCTCTTGCTTATGTTGCCAAAACTCTAAGGAATATGTGCAAGAATATATGTTTTAAGGCATTAGACCCAGGAAAAAAGGAATGCAGTTTTATATTAGGGCTAAATGTATCAACATGAACACACTAAGCAGAAATTCTGGACTTCATGCCCTGCTCAATAGCTGGGAATGGCTCTGGTCATGTGCCCAGCTGGTTCACAGAAATCTTGACTCAGTGCTGGACCACACTAAGCAAAGTTGAAATGCCAGAAATTTCTCAGTGGAATGCGATGAATGGACTCTGAAGATTTTGGAAGATGGGAAAGTTGGAGTGTATTGATCATATGACCCATGCCCACTCAGTATCGGACTGTGTGCCCCAAAGTGATGTGGCAGGCCCTACTTTGGCTAAGTCCTTTACGAACAACACCAATATCTATGAAAATCTCTTTAGTCACGGATCTGAATAAACCAAGGACTTCTTTGTAAGATACTATACTGAATGGGCTTTCAGATTTCTCCTGAATTCAAAGGATCCTGGACCCACAAAAGCCTTAATCTGCAGCAGCCAGGTAGGGGGGCTTTTAAAAGAAATATTCAGGCAAGCCATCAAAATGGTCCTGTTCTTTGCCAGTGACCAAGGTTTCTAGGGACAGAATATATGAGCAACTCACTGAGGCCCTATTTTATTTTTCAGATAAAAAATGTTCCATCCTTACTAAACAGAGGTCTGATGTGAACAATAAATGGAGTTCAGACATGGTAACCTCAGTGAATTCCCCAACACATTCTGACATTATTTCTCCAGTTTCAGGGCCAATAGCTGAAGTGGGTATCTTCAGAAACTGGAAAGTTCTTTGTATGGGCTCACCAGCTCAGGACAAGAAGGGATAAGACAGAAGCAAGAACCAACCAGAAGTCTGTTCTTCCTCCTCACCAAAACAGTACATCCAAAACAAAACAAAACAAAACAAAACAAAACAAAACAAAAACAAAAAAACCCTGAGAGCTAACCACTTCCCTTGTGGAAATTGCAGAGATTAATGTCGTCATCCAAGATTTAAAAGATGCAGGGTGGTGACCCTATTACCCCCATTTAGCTGTTTCAGTTTGGCCATTACAGAAGATCGGTCTTGGAAACAGAATAGGATTCTGAGAACCCGAATCACATGACAAACAAGGCCTATTTGGGAAGCTGTCTCCTTACAGGAGCAAAACAAATACAAGTCTGGCACCAAGATTGCAGCTCTTATCACGGCAAATTGTATTGTATCTCAATATAGAGACAATGCCAGAAATCAATTTCTGCCACGTGGCAAGGAGGCAGTACAACTTACCATTCTTGCCCAGGGTTACATCAAAGCTCAGCCCCGTGCCGTGACTGAGCCTACAGAACACTGAACTTCTAATCATCGTGCTGGGCCACGACTTTGTTGATATCTCATGCTGGCAGGACCTGGACAGCAGGAACTAGCAGGTACTCTTAGAAAAAGACGTACGCACTAGAGAGCAGGGGATAGATCCTATGAGAATAAAGAGGACTAACAGTTTAGTAAAGAAGACAAGTCAGGGTTCAGTGGTATCAGGCATGTTGGATATCCCTTCTAAAGAAAATGACAAATTCATCACCTCACCAATAAGAGGCACAATGTATATCGTGTGTCTCTTCAAATATGGAAGGCAAAATATGTCACATTTGGAGGAGACATTCTGATACATTTACCAAGTGGCCTGCTAGCTGCTGGCCTTGAGAGACACCAACAGCAAGGTAATGCTTTCTGGCTGGGCAGACAGTAGAGCCAGTCAATAGAGCCAGGAATTTTTCCATCAACCTATGACCCAAATATGTGGGGGAATGCAAAGGGTCTCCAGTAGATCAAGATGTTTTTTGGAGACTGTAACAAACTCCTCTAAGGAGAATCAGAGAGGAGGCCCCTTAGGTTCTAAAGGAAGGCCCTCTTTCAAAGCTCATGGCATAGAGGCACCTTGGTGGCTACCATCAGTTACCATCCAACTTTGGCTCAGGTCATCATCTTGTGCTCCATGGCCGTGAGCCCCACATCTGGCTCTGTGTTGACAGCTCAGAGCCTGGAGCCTGCTTCAGATTCTGTGTCTCCCTCTCACTTTCTGCCCACCCCCCTTACTCTCTCTCTTTCTGTCAAAAATAAATAAACATTGAAAAGAAATTTAGAAGCTCATGGCTTGCTATTGAGCCCAGGTTCAGAGTAAATGATTTATAATAGCATACAGATGACCATGGGACCTAGAGCTACATCTATGACCTGGGTTGCACAAATTCTAGTATATCCATCTTCAAGTGCAAAAGATATACAGGAAGTTGGGGTCCAGCAGGTCCTGAAAACACATGAAGTTGCTTTGGAGGGAGGTGTTTATACCTCCCAGCATGCCGACTCCTGCTTCTCCACCAGCTTTTGTCAACCGTCATGGTAAGGGTATACTAAACAACATGCCTTCTGAGCAATAAACCCACTTTATGGTAAGAGGAATAAGGTGATTAGTTGGTGCCCATGAGACTCACTGGTATTATCATATTCCACAATATCTATGCAGCAGACATTATACAATCAGTCTACTAGAAACGTAGTTACGGTGCCCAAAAGACTCAACATTTGCAAAGTGGGAGTGCTATCCAGTAAGACAGTAAATGCTCTGAAATAGAAACCGACTTGCTTCTATTATACTAATGATTCCACTGAATTGGAAGCTGACAATCGCAGGCATCTCCTGACAATGTGTACAAAGGAAGGAACTGACGTCATGCTACCAGTGATTACTTCTGACTGGCAAAAAGAACAGATGGGCAGCTACTTCCTGGGGGACAGGAAGAGTATGGCTGGAAGCCCGCTCCTCATTTGTGGACTTGCCCTTGTACAATCTTGTCCAGGGGAAAAGTTAATTAATTAATCTACTCTGTGGCCTTTAGAACATAGACATTAAAGAAACAGATAAGATTAGGATTACCCTGATCTCCAAACACCTGAGGCAAGGGATTATCAGAAGGGCTGTGGAGGACACAAATGATCAACTCTGAATACAGCCTCTCAATCAGTTGCATAAGTGTTTCTTTCTCTCCCTTTGTGCCATTATTGGCACAAACTTCTTGCCTTTAAGTTTAATTGGTGATTGTCAACTCAAACAATTGAGCTCAGAGATGGCACAGTATCAAAGGGAATACAAACACGTGTAGAAGAAAAATCAGCATTTTTCAGGGATATTGAACCAGATACAAAATATGACCAGGTTTTGGGTAGTTCCCAATGAAGAGGGAGTGAGTGGCTTCTTGGGTGTTCGAGCAATATTATTTATTTTTCTTTATCAGTGTAAGTGTAGATAAATGGTGTGTTTCTTAACCAGCCAGAGAGGCAAGAACCAGTGAACACTGACCTTTTTTCTTTTTGGCTTTCTAGCAACCAGACCCACTTCTTCACTGTGTGTAGGATTGGAAAGGTGCAGTACCCCACCTCCCATTCTGGAAGCCATCATACAGAAGTCTCCCTCTTCCAGTCCCTGGCACCTAGGAACAAAAACTCAGCCAATCAGATTCTCCTCACTGGACTTGTGAAACTTAAAGAAGTGATGGAACACTTCTGTAAGTCAACACAACAGCAAAACCATCAATAGACCGATGGTGTATCCATCAATAACTATCTAACTAGGTTGTTCATTTGAGTTCATCTTGGCATTGATCCAGCTCCCTTCTCTCCTCTGGATTCTGTTTTCTGTGCTTGTTTCTCCAGAAACAGATCCTATGGATCTGTCCACTACATTGCCTTTTAGCCTAGGTTAGCCCAAGATGTTTCTATGGGCAGGGTGCATACTGCCGCCACCGCCTTCCTTGCTCATGACCTTCCAGTCAGTCTACGAGATTATGGCTATAGTCTCCATTCTTGTCTCCTGCCTTCAGCCTGTCTCTATTCTAAGCAATCCAGCACATTTGAACCAGAGTATTCTGATTAAATTTAGACTCTGATCATGTCATTTCACTGCCCAAAATCTTAGGAATTCTCTCCGGTCTCTCCTCACTTCTGCTGCCACTTCTACCATGCATCTACTGAATGAAGTGATAGCCTCTCATCACGAGTGAATTTTCTGGCATTATGCTCATTCCCTCTCTGTTGCTGTGGAACTTGATGACTTCCTGTTTTCCCAAGCCGAGCCACTTTTTTATGGTACTGTACCTCTTCTCGTTCTGTTCTCTCCACCTATAATATTGCATGTTCACCTGTCAAAATTCTATCCATCTAAGGCACACCTCAACTGCTATCTCCTACATGATGTCTTTCAAATTTCCGCCCACCCCAAAAATGTGCAGTCTCTCCTCCGTTTGAAGTTTTCAGAGTACTTTCTGTTTCTTCCCTTATATCAGTCATCGCATTCTGCCCTATAGTTTTTTGTGGATTTTTCTTCTCATTTTATAAAAGAAGTAGTTTAATCAATTTTCTTTGTGGATCCTAAAGCACCTGTAGGTACCCCCCAAATATAATTAGATCGTTTGATGAATTCTGCACACAGGAACATCAACCTCTCCTGTGTGGTAGTACATGTTCTGTGTGAAGAAGAGAAGTTAAATCATCTGTGCCTCATTTGACAAATATGCTTTCTCGAAAACAACTCCAACTGCCTTCTAGTGTGGCTTCTTGTACCAGAGAGGCTGGAAAACTGGCACCTGGGGACAAAAAGACAACCAGAGTTTTTGTACTTTCCAGATTCCATAGCTTTAGCTAGTGTGCCTCACATGTCTTGGATGCCAAGAAAGCAAACACACCCACACTGCAGTCGGAAGTGGACATGGACAGTGGAGACAGTGCCTTGCACAGGCACCATGTTTGGGTAAGACACGTTCGCCTGCCTGTACCAATATCATGTGTCTGCCCGGGACTGTAAGACCACCCTCCCCCCAATGCAGCAAATGCTGTGTGCCTTTCAAACATTCCTTTTCCTTCTTCCATTCGATTTTATAATGTCTACCTTATGCTGGTACATTATGTTTATGGTTTTTCACTTTGCATTTCCTAGAAAAGACGCATGAGCCAGTTATTAAAAGGAACCACTGCTTGTTTTCATGGAATCCAAAATGAAATTTTTGATTAAATTTCTTTGACTTATTTATAACATGTCACACTAAAGTATACTGTCCCTAGACAATAAGACTTTAATGAGTTTTAAATTGTGGGCTTCATAAGAGACTGTAAACATCCAAAACAATTAAATTCTTTTATAAATTAAATTCTTTCTATGTAACGTGTAGAAACTCTCATCATTTTAAATGTTAATTGGTTTAATTGTTTAGCAATAAGTAACCGTTCTTTGGTTCTTTTTTTTTCCTGGTTTAGGAGTGTTCTGTAGTTTTTATTATGCTACATGCCCTTGTTTCTTCATATTTCATAGTAAATGTAACAGGATAGAAAGTAATCATGTCATCATTTACTTACATAAAACTATAGTAATGCTTTCATGTTTGACTAGAAAATACTGGCCATCACCATCTTTCAGAACCAAAGGACATTAATATTTTATTGCAGACACTGGATATGCAGGGGTTTTGAACTCCTATTGCACCAGATTCTACCAGCTTGCTAAAAGACACCCAAACCTTCAAGATTCTGTCTTAAATTTCTTTCATTATCATATCATATGTCATACATGCTACCTAAGTAGTATAATTCAATGACAGATCACAGGTTTTTGATGTCAATAGAAAGTTTTTGGAAAGTTCTTCATGCAAACTATTACGTGGTCTTATTCTGAGAATGTGTCAGACAGAGAAGCCTCGTGTATGTCTTTCTCAAAACAGTCTACACTTCCTTAATGGCTCTCTTGAGGTTGCCGAGAAATAGTCTTAATTTATAGTATTTTCCATTTAAGAAATACAAAGTAATTTCCTCTCATAAATTATTATTGGGAGGATATATAGTTACAATATTACTATAGGATAGCTTGACAGTGTGTCAAGTCTTAATGCATATATAGAAGACTTAAAAAATTCTGCATACTCTTTTACCTAAAATTGTCACTTCTAGAAATTTATCCAAAGAAAAAATTACCCTGAAATATGGCATGAGACTCACACATACTAATGTTAGATGCAACAGTTTTCACAATATTAAAAAATTAGAAAGAGCCTAAATGCCTAATAATAAAATATTGGCTAAGAAAAGGGTGGTAAATTTTATTATGTGATGGTTATTGAGCATCTTTTAAATATTGTATTCTGGAAAAATATTTGCCAGTATGGAAAAAAGTCACAATATATGATATTGCTAAATTTAAAACAATCAGGTCACTCAGGCACTGTTTGGTTTAAATATGTATCAAGAAGAGGGGTAGATTGACCACAAAGCCACCACACTTCTGCTCAGGGCCCCTGATTTGCACAAGCTTTTCCAAAATTGGGCATGTCCTATTTCAAGAAGAAAAGAGCTGCTTCAGCCGTTTCCGCAGGCTGGAGGCCACCCTCTCTACCCTGGTCGTCTTCTGGTGGCTCAAGAACCTATAGGCTACCAACCTATCTCATACCTACTAGATCCAACAAGAACACATCTTCAAGAATCTTCTACAATCTCAAGTCTTTTGACTTATCTTTTCCCTCAAGGAGAAAGATCTGTATGAGGCATTGCCCAGTTCTCAGATCAGAAAGCCACCTTGGCCCTGGTCTGATGGACACTTCAACTCTCAGACTAGACAGCCTTTGTGGGAGCAGGGACTTGCACCCCCCACCCCAACCACCCCCCATCAGAAATACCCATCCCTTCCTCCCATCTGCAGCAGAGAGGTTACAGATAAGGCAATGTCAATAAGGAGTGTGAAGCTAAAAGTATTTCTCTAAATTATCAATAATAGGGCCGCCTGGGGGGCTCAGTAGGTTAAGCTTCTGACTTCGGCTCAGGACACGATCTCGCAGTTCATGAGTTCGAGCCCCATGTCGGGCTATATGCTGACAGCTCAGAGCCTGGAGCCTGCTTTGGATTCTGAGTCTCCCTCTCTCTCGGCCCCTCCCCTGCTCTCTCTCCCTCTCTCTGAAAAATAAATATTAGAAAATAATTTAAATTATCAATAATAGATGAATTTTGATCAACTATGTGAGAGGGGAAAAATAAATTATCTTTTTAGCATCCCTATAGAAAATAGTATATCAAAATCATTGTTCTACAAAGAAGCAGTCAGTGAATATTCAACCCCAGATGTAGGGGGGAGGAGTATCAAACAATAAAACATTAAAAACAGTAATTTGTTATATTTCTGACATATGTGGTGGTTTTCTACTTTATAAAATTTGCGATTTCTGTGATTTCCTTTACTTTCTACGTAAATAGTCACATTTGGACTTGACTTTTTATTTATAATTTTGTATTCTTTTTCCTGAAAGAGAAAACATAAAAGTTTGGGCCTCAAAACAATTCTAGATTCTTTCTTGGCCAGAAAGGGCACTGTAAGGATCAAAAACGCCAGGATATTAGTGACAAGGAAACCAATGGAATTATGAGAGATTCCTATTTTGCCTTGTTTTGGTTTGTTCTGCTTTCCCACATTTTCCGAGTGGTCAATACCAAGCATGTATTACCTCACAGTTTAAAAAGAAACTTATAATGGGGGCGCCTATGTGGCTCAGTCAGTTAAGCTAATCGGACTTCAGTTCAAGTCATGATCTCACGGTTCCTGGGGTCCAGCCCCGCATCGGGCTCTGTGCTGATAACTGGGAACCTGGAGTCTGCTTCGTATTGTATCTCCCTCTCTCTCTGCTCCTTGCCTGCTCTCTCTCTCTCTCTCTCTCTCAAAAATAAATAATTTTTAAAAATTTAAAAAGAAACTTATAATAAAAACTGTTTGGAGAATTGCAAAGTTTTTTTATATATATATACTAACAATCATACACCTTATATCTTAACCAATGAAGCCTAATTTAAAACATGGTTTTAAAAAAATAATCTCCACAACATACACTCTCAATTTGAACACAGAAAGAATTCCTTATGTACAGTATGTTCTCAGTGCTTGAGTAAAAAATATTTGAAATAAAATTCTTGAAAACCATCATCTTTTATATTTAACTGAGAAATGTCTTGCTAATGACTTAGTAAATTGTATTAACTTGCAAGCTAATTCAATTACTTACATTAGCCTGTGAATTAACCTGCCCACAGATTAAGTAAAAGCTATTTAGGGAAAATATCAAACTGCAATCAAAGCTCAAGAAATGATTACCCACCTCTCACAGATACTAACCTCCCTCTAAGTGTGAAGGAATACAAAATAATTAAACTGATATATAGTGTTTGCTTTCCAGAAGCTTGTGATATAATTGAAGATGATACAAGCAATGAGATAAGCCATGAACAAAACCTGTATCCACCACTGCTTCTATAAAAGTATACGGTACAGACATCTAGAGAATAGGTTGGTATGTATTAATATTCTGATTGAGTCGTACAGACTAACTTGGAAGAATTTGAAAAAGAAAATTATCCAAGTACATAGATATCCTGAACAAGGCCTCACGGGATGTAGGCAAAATAGGGCTGTCGAAGGCCTCCCAGATTATGTAAATACATTTGTTAAAGCCTCAAGTTTGGCTGAACACGGCAGGGCTAAGCAATAGGCAGGATGGCCCACCTGATGGTAGCAGATAGTATTTGAGGAGTGAAGATTTATATTGAATTTTTTCTGATTGCTACATAGTGGTGTTGGAAAAAAACCCACCTCTACCACAGAATTTAAAACTGAGAAAGTCAGTGACCTAAACATATTTTAATTGAGGAGATGGCGCTTGATAGAAAAAACAAAATGCAACCGATTCATAATTATTCGCCCAAGTCCAGCTTAGTTATGGAGATGTATTTGTATAACTAACGTTTTCTCTCTTATTCAATCCTGAAAACACAGACATACGTTTAAAAAGATGTATATTTTCTTTATGTGCCAGCAAATGTCAACAACTGAACCAAAATAATTGATGCTCTTGGTGCAGATAAGGGTAGATTAAGAAATCAAGTTTATAATAACCCACATAATAGTCACTGCATGTACTCTAGGCAGACATAGCTTTCCTCAATAGTAAAGGAACTATTTTTCACATGCCCATCAGGGACTCCATGAAGTCTGCTTTAAAAAATGATGATAGTTAATTCATTTCCTGGTAGACAGAGAACATTTGCTCTCCTGGTTGAGAGTTTTAGGGCATAATATGATAATAATAGAGAATTTCAGCAAAGGAGGAATTTCTAGTTCAGAAACCAGAATTTTTTATTTAATATTTTGTGTTTTCATTCTGGTTCATGTATGTAGATGCAGAACTATTGTTTGTATTGAATATTGTGAGTCTTTTTTTAATGTTTTATTTATTTCTCAGAGAGAGAGGCAGCATGAGCAGGGGAGGGTCAGAGAGAGAGGGAGACACAGAATCAGAAGCAGGCTCCAGGCTCTGAGCTAGCTGTCAGCACAGAGCCTGCTGCGGGGCTTCAAACCCACGAACTGTGAGATCATGACCTGAGCTGAAGTCGGATGCCTAGCTGCCTTGAGCCACCCAGGTACCCCCGAACAGTGTGAGTCTTTCATATGAAATATAAAGACCACTTGAAGAGAGTATAAAATATAAGAAAATGAAAAAATACACTGAAAGTAGAAATAAGAGTATGAAAATGAATAACAGAATCCCATCAGTCAGGCATTCCTAAGTAAAGAAGTCTCCCTGTTAGCTTAAATAGCTCCATAAACACAGCTTTGGCATATTGAGAGGATAGAACATCTTCTCATAAATTTCTCACAAACAGAATTATAAATACCAAATTGTGTGACCAAATCTCCCTAAAACAAATGGGCCTGGAAGATATACACAGGTCACACTGCTGACAAGACCCACCAGCAGGTTCACTGCAATCTAGGCACCAGATCCACCTCGTCTAGGTCAAGGAACTTTAAGGACATCACTCTTCTCAGAGGCACACACACAGCCACGACTGACACACCTTTCCTCTGCTACTCCTGCTTTCAAGAGATTCCCAAGGTGCCCAGAAAGTGGCCCCAGCCATAATCCTCCCATCCTCACCTATACTGGGCCACCCTGGAAGAAAGCCATTTATATTGCATCATATTATTGCATCTCCAATGTCTTGGAGAAATAATCATGCATATTTCACTTTATTTTATTTTACTTTATTTACTGTTAACTTCTTAGTCAGCCCCTCCCTCTAGGACCTTGGCAAAAGCCACTTGAGAGGCAGGACCGGACGCTAATCCAGGTTATACCATTAACCAGGCATTTATGGCTGGCTGAGCTGGGGTCCACACATGCTGACTACGGACAGGCATCCACCTCTGTGGCTTTCCTCAACTCCACACATTACACCCACTCGTTATTTATTGCAACACCGACTCATTAGGGGTATACTTTTACTTCACAAGCTGGGGTTGGGGGTCAAGGAAAGGGCTGAGGAGAGAATGAGGGTAAGGAGTGGAAGGTATAGCTTCTGTTCCCCCAATGATTGTCTTACACCCCACTGGGGCACCTTGCACAGTCTTTAGAAGGAAGCTATTAGGAGCCAGGCTGTATGAGCTGTTGCCTGAGTAACATTCTGGCTCTTCCCCCCCTGTTTTTTTTAAATCTGTAAAAAGGGTTCATTGTCATGACTTGATCATTATTTTAAAGTCTGACATATAGTCGATCCTCAATACCTGCTTTTATGATAGACAAATTAGGTCTTGAGAAAAACATTTTCCTTCATTTTTCTTTGCCTACTTTATGAATCAATGTGACTGTTGAAAAAAGATCTTGTAGACCTTCTTATGAGATACTGCCTTTCTAAGGCACATACGTAATTGAAAAATATGTATAGACTGTGTTACAGGTGATTCTCATGCTTGCTTCCCAGGGCCTATTTAATAAAAGAGAAAATTTAATGGTTTCTGTCTAAGAAGGGAAAAGAGCATTGCAAAGTTGAGTAAATTTTGCTTAAATTAAAAAAAAAAAAAAGAAATGAAAGAGAAACTATAAAGGAAAAGTAAGTACCATCATTGGAATCTGTGCTCCCCCAATCTTAGGTTTTTGTTTGCTTGGAGAATCCAAGCAAACCATTTTGGGGCTAGTTCAACATCAGCTCTTGGAAATCATTAAAAAGGAAACTACAATAATAAAGGATGTTTATTTAGGACAATCTCTACAAAGTGTTATTTAATGCTTCCAATCAATATTCACAGCCATGTGAAAACCAAAGCAATCTCTCAGATGATAAAAGAATTTTGGAACTTGAAAATGGCAGCCAGCTCTCAACTTGCAATGTATGATCTTTGATGAAAAAAGTTTTGTCGTTTTCTAGGAGCACCTGGATGGCTCAGTCGGTTAAGTGTCTGACTTTGGTTCAGGTCATGATCTTGCAGTTCGTGAGTTCCAGCCCTGCATCAGGCTCTGTGCTGACAGCTCAGAGCCTAGAAGTCACTTCAGATTCTGTGTCTCCATCTCTCCCTAACCCTCCCCCACTCATGCTCTGTCTCTGTCTCTCTCTGTCAAAAAATAAATGAGCATTAAAAAGATGAAAAAATAAGGAAAGAAAGTTTTGTCATTTTCTGACCCCTGGAAAGAGTCAAAAATAAAATGACTATGGGGCCCCTGGGTGGCTCAGTCGATTAGGCTGACTTAGGCTTAGATCATGATCTCAAGGTCCATTGAGTTCCAGCCCAGCGTCTGGCTCTGTGCTGACAGCTCAGCACAGCCTGGAGCCTGCTTCAGATTCTGTGTCTCCCTCTTTCTCTCTCCTCCTCCACTTATGCACTCTTTCTCTCTCTCAAAAATAAATAAATGTTAAAAAATTAAAATAAAATAAAATAAAATAACTATGCAGTAAAGGCTGATATATTCTGATTTATTTATGTCTCGTTCCACCTGAAGTGTTCTACTCCTGTTACATTTAAATTCCTCTTCAAAGAGGTGTGCATTCGGGATGAAAACAAGCTTTCAGTTTCTCCCCAGTATACCAGTTAAAACTCCCACACTTAGCGGGAGGTGGCGATTTAAGGAAGCTTAAGACAAAATTTTAAAATTTGGCTCTATTTGCCTTCTAATCTAAGCATCGCATTGGTTAGTCACTATTTTAGTAACCATTGTTCTTACAGAACACTGATTTTAGGAATATTTATCACACTTATCTGTAAATATATTTTAACCCTTTATTTTATATTCTAAAGAATATTTTGTTCACTGGAATGAACGGCACTTGGACACAAGAGTAGAAGCTAGCCATCCTGAGGCACCTGGGTGGCTCAGTCGGTTAAGCGTCTGACTTCTGCTCAGGTCATGATCTCACAGTTTGTGTGTCCGAGCCCTGCATTGGGCTCTGTGCTGGCAGCTAGCTCAGAGCCTGGAGGCTGTTTGGGACTCTGTGTCTCCTTCTCTCTCTGATCCTCCCATGCTTCTGCTGTCTCTCTCTCTCTCTCTCAGAAATAAATAAAATCTTAAAAAAAATAAAAAAGAAACTAGCCATCCTAAATTTTCTGAAGAATAACCTAAGAAATACTAGTCAATCACACAGCATGCAAGGGGAAAAAAAGTATTTGGTGGTCAAATAAGAGCAAAAAATGCTACAGGTTATGCCGTATTCTGTTTTCAATCTGGCTCTTGTAAATTTTTTCTTTGCTATAAAACCTTTTCACACAAAACCTCTATAAACATCCTAAACGTGGGTCATTTTTGGCCTGCCATTGGGAAATGTTGGATTAGGGAACAGTAAGGCAGAGAGCTGTACAAATGATATTTCAGAGTCCTAGAATATAACTTAGGATTCTTTGATTTATGGTGTTCTAGAACTCTCAAGAAGGAATGCACTTTTAGGTTATTCTGCAATGAACTTTCTAGGTCATGAAATAAACTTCAATAACAGTTAATTGTATTCCACATCTATTTCAACCAAACCATTTATTATGTTCATCCTAAGTGCAAAGTGTTTATAACCATCTGTGTGGGTAGCACTATTATTATTTCATTTTACAAATGAGGAAACTGGGTTCAGAGAGATTAATTAACTTGTATAAGATCATGTCACTATTTAGGGGCAGAACCAAAATCTGTTTCAAAAGTCAATGCATTTTTAATACCCTAGAATGCAGAATGAATATTAATAGCAGTATTTTTTAACATTTGTTATGGAGTTTGTCTCCTGTGTTCAGCCGTAAGGATTCAGTATTCAGCAAAAATGAACAATATTGTTGCCATCTTCAAGAATGGGTACCAAAAAGTAAGACCAGCAACATTAGTCAAATAATCATGAATATGAGAAAAGCACAGTGTTAGCGATTCAAGGAATTAGAGATATGTTCTCTCAAAAAATTTACTATCTAGTTGAGTCATTTTTTTAAAAATGAGAAATTAAATAATAATACACAGTATAAAATTATACTATGTTTTATACTTATATGTTTATTAGTATTATATTATTAATACTTATTATATTATTATGTTAATAATATAATACTTATAAACATATAAGTAGTATTAAGAGAAGTACATGAATGTCAGAATCAAAATTAACCATACAGATAAGAGCCACCAGATACTTATACATAATGGACATTTGGAAAACAATAAGTTGGCCTATGTTGCTAGAGTAAACAGATAAAGATATCAGAACATTTACTTGTTCACAACCAAATATTTATTGACTAACTATTATGTGCCAGGGACTAAGTTGCATTTGAACCTATTCCAGAGGACTTGTTTAAACCAAATAAAATGTTTCAACAGCAAGGTAAATTCTCATTCCTGTTTCCACAACATAGAAGGTGCATGAGGGTAGACAAAGTATTCTCTTGGTTTCATTTTTATCATCTGTGAAATACAAACGGTATCTACTTCATTCGAATTCCTGTGATATTAAAAGTAGAAAACATATGGAAACAGCTTAACATCCTGATTGGAGCATAGTGTGTATCCCATAAGTAGCAGAGATTAGCAGTCAACAGAAGTGAAGAGTCATGGGAGTTTTCTGAGGACCCACAGGATGTGATCAATGAGTGACTTGAGAAGATTAATAAGCAGTAAGATTAGAACAGATTGGAGTGAGGAAAGACAGGGCCATGTGCTTGACCACACCACAACAAGGCCTGTCTGAGTGTGAGATGAACAGGAAAGCAGTGAGGGCAGTGGCCATGATCTTCAAAACTAGAGGAGAGGCAACAGGGGGAAATTAAGATCTATATTGCCATGTGGCAATATTGTACCTTGTCTAGTGGACTAGACTCTATACATGTTGGTTGGTCAGGTACCAGTTTTAATGGAATGCCAAGTCATTAAATATTTTGAACATCACCTCTAAGAGTAGCCAAATAGGCAATTACTAACCCCTCTAAATCTCATTGTTCTTACCTATAACAGTGGGGGAGAGAGAGGTATAAATTTTCTTACTCTGGGAGATACTAAGTGACTTAAACTAATATAAAATATTCCACATATGGCAGGCACACAACAAATGACTCCTAATGTATTAAAAATACATATTCTACGAGAGTTCAGACTACAAAGCAGCCCAGGGACTTTCTATCATGTTATGTCAAGAAATCTGCCATGGATTGTCTTCAGGAAGGTTCTAAGCCTCTTTTCTCTTCCTCCTATTCACATGGGCCACAGATTCTCATTAATCAGGCTTACCTGCTAGAATTTCTCAGCATGCCCCTTACCTCCCACAGGACTGCCCCAGAACACCGCTTGGTTCAAACTGACTCAAGATCCAACTGTGACCTATGAAAAAATGAAAAGCATCACTTTTGAAATCATACAGGGACCACTGTGCACCAGTTGTGTGTGTGTGTGTGTGTGTGTGTGTGTGTTTACTTTTCTATATAACAGATAAAGCAGCAGAAGAAATAAAAACTGATCTCAGCATTTATAAGCTTACCAAAGAAATGCTTTAGCCTTACTCTGCATCCTCACTGAGCTCCAGAAATGTTTCCCAGGAGCCCCCCACAATGGGCAACAGTGTGTGCAAGCTGGTTGATGAATAACAAGTCCTGGTTATATTCAGATATGATGCAAGGCAGGCCGACTCAGTAAAGTAGAGCTATTTAGTCCAATACTATCCAAGGACCATTTAGGATGACAACCAGAGCAGGGCTAGTGTTTGGGGGCATTTGTTTGTATTTGTTTGCTTTAAGTTAAGAAGAACTAGAGACACCATCCACTACAACCCCTACCCACTACCCCTATCCCTCTATATCCACGGATGCAATCTCGCTGAAAAGTGCTGGTGGGGCAGACCAGGGACTTTTTAGAGTTCATGGCAGTTCTAATTGTTGGAAAAGAGTTTCTTTCCAACGAGCTGAATACTGCCTCCACTTTCGTTGGCATCTTAGAACCTGGTGTCATCACTGACAGTGTCTTCTGAACTCCTTCAAAAAACAGCTTCAATTCATTCACAACATGCAGCCAACGTAGTTGTGAGCTTTCTGTTCTTCTCTATTATGTTTCAAATCCAATACGTTCAGTAAATTATATTTACAAAACAGAAGCCAACATTTACGAAATGAAAGTAACAATGAAGAGAAATAAAAACAGGAAAGAGAAATATATTAGGAGACCAAGGGGGAAAGTAACGAAAGAAAGCACTTTCTGAGAATACTGGTAAACTTCAGGAAGACATATGGGATTTCCAGGCCATGAAACACTTGGAAATGCTAAATAAAATAATTTGAACACGTTTAAATGCATTGCTGAACTTGTCAGGAAGACAAATCTCTAGATGCCAAAAATCAAGTAAAACCATGAATATGAAAGCCAAACATAACAGCAGCTTATCTCCAGTAAACCTGAACCTAAGGTTTATTAGGTGACTCTTTGCATATAAATAGTAAATTAATAAAGATAAGAGAAAGAAATCACAGGTGTGGGAATAAAACCACAAATCAAAACAGACTTCTCAGTTATGTGCAAGTAAGTATGAAAATGTAGATGAAATAAATTGCTTTCTAGAAAAGTCAAAGAGCAGTAAAATCATCTCCATTAAGCCAAAAACAAGACCAGACTGTTAACTATCACGGCTATGTAACATTGTTCTCAACTGACTAGACAATGCAAATGCAATTAAACAAAAGAAAGAAAGAGGTGTGAATAGCAGAAAGGAGGTAATGTTTACATTTCTTGAAGACTGGAGTCTTATAAACCTGTAAAATCCAAGAGAATCCCCTAGAAAACTGCTATGCTATAAAAAAAAAAAAAAGAGAGAATTCAGAAAGATGACTCAGTTCAACATTAATTCAAAAAATAGCCAGTGGGGTGCTTGGGAGGCTCAATCAGTTGAGTGTCTGACTTGAGCTCAGGTCATGATATCACAGTTCTTGAGTTCGAGCCCTGGGTCAGGCTCTGTGCTGACAGCTCAGAGCCTGGAGCCTGCTTCGGATTCTGGGTCTCCATCTCTCTCTCTGCCTGGTGCCCACTCACATTCTGTCTGTCTGTCTGTCTCTCAAAAATAAATAAAAAACATTAAATAAAAATAGCTAAAACCAGTTAGAAGACAAACTAGAGTGATCTCAAAATAGTATTGAAACGTATAGAGTAGTATAGAAATAAACTTACTCGAGATGTGAAAACTCTATATATGGAAATATTTTAAGTACTACTGAGAGATACAATATTAAACCTTAATAAATGGGAAAATATATGCTATTATTGGATAGGAAAATTTAATGTTGCAATGATGCTAATTCTCCCTATACAAATGTGCTCGTTGTCATTGTGATTAAAATAAAAATAAGAGTTTCTTTTTAAATAGGAAACCTGATTCTAAAGTTCCCATGAAAAAATATGTAGCGAAACCCTGGAAAAGAAAATAGAGAGAAATAAGGACTAGACCCGTCAGATATTAAAATCCATTTTAAAGTTACAATAATCAAAACAGTATGATGGTACTAAAGTAGTCAAAACACACTATCAGTGGATCAAAAGAAAGAATCCAGAAGTAGGAGCAAATTCACTGAGGTCTTTAGAATATGATGAAATGTCATTCCATTCTAGAAGATAAAGATGGATTACTGGAAAAAGTTGCTATTTAACAAATAATGCTGTATGGGTAGGGTAGCCATATGAAGAAAAATTATTTCATGCCTATTTTATTCCTCATAACCAAGTGAATATCAGATGGAGAAAAGATATAAAGCATTTATTTAAAAGAAGCAGAAAAGAAAAGAAAAAAACCATAAAACATTAGCACGCACCAAGGGGAAAAATATTTTTCTTAAACCTTAAGGTTTAACCCTAGGTATGACACAAAATCCAGGAGACAAAAGAGAAAATAGTAACAAAATCAAATATGTTGAAAAAAATCCATTTCTTTTTTCATGGCAAAAAACAGACAGGAAGTAATATTTGCAGCAATAGGTCATTAGCCTGTAATTATAATGGGTTCCTCCTAAGGCCAAACAGACCAACAGAAAAAAATAGACAGAGGATATGAACAGATGATGTATAATACAATAGAAATGGTCTTGAAACGTTAAAAGATACTGAATTTCACTTATAATAAAAAAAATTCTAAACAGAGCTGTAAGATCCCATTTGCTAGATTATTTATTACCTTGGAGTCTGAATTGTAAAAATCTAAAGGTTTAATGCTTTTTTAGCAAGGGTCGGAATAAACAGGACTTTATCCTCTTCATTGGTGTGGAACTAACCCTCGTACATTTTTTTGTGCAGTTACTCCATCCTAACAACTCTCTGTCTACAAATTTATCCTTCAGATAAATGCTCCAACATTGTAGGTGCAAAGCTATTCATGGAGTATGAACAAAAGATTACTTAAGAAACAAACTACAGAGGGTGTTATGCTGAGCGAAATAAGTCAGGCAGAGAAGGACAAATATCATATGTTTGCACGTATAGGAGGATTAGGAGGAACTTAACTGAGGAACAAGGGGGAGAAGAAGGGGGGAAATGGTGGGGGAAAGGGAGAGAGGCAAACCATGAGAGACTCTTGAATGCTGACAAAAACTGAGGACTGATAGATGTGGGGGGGAGGGGGGAAGGCCACGGAGAGAGGCACTCATGGGGATGAGCACTGGGTGTTATGTGGAAACTAATTTGACAATAAACTATTTGTAAAAAAGAAAAAAAAAAGAAACAAACTACAGAAAATCCATTGATAGGAAAATGGTTGAAGACATCTTGATATAGACATGTAATGGCTTCGTAATCAGCCACACTAAAAAGTACATCTCCACAGGTTTTGAAACTGAACAGTCCCCAGTAAATGCTGGTTAGTGAACAAGATGAAAAACCGTATTGTATACTATTGATGTGAAAATAGAGTATGTATATACTCATGTGTCTGTAAGCACAGACCTCTCTGGAAGGACATATAATAAAGTGATTGTGGTTCACTCAGACAGAAAATTGGGTTGCTGGTAGACAAGGGTAAGTAGGAAATTTGTTTTACGTTGTATCTCTTTTTGAAACATGTAAATTATGTACCATATATGTGTATTAATTATTCAAAACAATTTTTTAAAGTAATATACACAGTGGCCACCTTCTCAAACAAATACATACACTGGTGAGCTGTGACCTATCAACCTGGTAACTTGTACAAATTGAAGAAACATGTGAAAAGCACTTTTTTTTCTTCAAAATACAAGTATTACCCCTTTTTTGAACAAAAGAAATTTATCTTTGCCAACTGGAGTTTGTTAGAAATAACATACTAATATAAACGGAATTTGAAGAGTAAAACACTACATGAAGGAAAATATATCGATTTGCTCTGTTATTAAAGTCACATTAGTAATATGAGTATAATTCTGAAACATTTATTCTAATAAGCTTCTTAAGAAGAATTTAGCAAATCACATCAAAGAGCAAAATTACTTTAGTTGCCTTTAAAAAAAATCTTATAGGTCTTTGGAAAATACACATGAAAGGAAAAGTACGTATTATTCTACCCATCTTCCAATTAAGATGATTTGCTGGGGTATGATGCATCTATATTCATAAATAAAAATCTCCGTAAATCTGTTTTAGCAATTCAGATGTGAATAATTTTCTGAGTTTATCATAATCATCTACCTAATGATGATAATTTTAGTGGCAAAGCTTGATTTTCCTAATATAAATTCTTAAGAAGAGGCTTTTATAGAGATAATATAATTTTAGGAAATGTGATGGCAATTACTCTTAATATGTGATAACTCTCAAAGCTCACTATATAGAGAATAAACATTAAAAGATAATAAATCCTGTTAAGATAATGTTCAGAGGATCTACTAATGAAAATATAAAATTTCTTAGGGATAGAAACACAGCTGTGTGAATATTCACCTAAAATAATGAAACTATCATATGGGAAAACCTAATAAGAAGCACTCTTCTGTTACTTCCTACTTCAGTTTTTGCTTTGAAAGATCTCAAAATGAAAATAAATTCAGGTGGATATGGCAATGTTTTTTCCCAACTGACTTCGAAAAGCATACTTTAGTAAACAATTCTTAAGAATGTCAAAGTAACCAAAAAGCACACCAAAAATTTAGAAATATCAACCAATATCAATGAATTAACTGACATGCATAGTGAGGATCTACTGTGGGCTCAATATTTGTTGTGGTCATGGCTATAAAAACATCACAAGTGGGAGCTATACAGGAAAAATTTACATAATATGGAGAATTTATGAGTAAGGATGAAATGGGGTGCGTTACAGAGGCCAAATGTAATAGGAATCCAGAGAAGAGGGAGATTGAAAATCCACATAACCTACAAAGGTCTCAGGCCTTCACCAAGATGTTCTAATTAGGGAGGATGTATATATATTTTTGTTTTGTTTTATTTATTTCTGAGAGAGAGACAGCGTCAGCAGGGGGAGGGTCAGAGAGAGAGGGAGATACAGAATCTGAAATAGGCTCCAGCCTCTGAGCTGGCTGGCACAGAGCCCGATGCGGGGCTCGAACCCACGAACAGTGAGATCGTGACCTGTGCCGAAGTAGGATACTTAACCAACTGAGCCACCCAGGAGCCCCCATATATATATATTTTTTAAATTTAACCCAGATAAAAAGGATGAAAGTGTAGGGGCTAAGAAAGAAATCAGCTAGATACGTGTGAAAGGTGCATGTTGGAAAATAGGAGGAAGTAAAGAAGATAAGGAGAAAGGTCAAGACTATGGAGGCTTTCAAAATACAAATTAAGAAATCTTCCCAAGGTTGCATAGCCAGCAAGGGCTCCAGCCAGGATGAACTGCTGCAATAGGTGTTCACAACCTCCACCTCAGATATATTTTCCAAAATGTGCATGGTAGAAGAAAATAATTTCCAGAAAATACAGCTGTTTGTGTGTGTTCTCAGTTCTACATCATGAAGGCATTTTCTTCAAAATTATCCTCATGTTAGACGTTCAGCTCCAATCAGACCTTCCTCCAACAGGTTCCCATTGGGCAAAAATACTCTTTTTTTTTACCTCCTTTGTCTTTCCTGACTGCTGCTCTGGCTACAGAGCATGCAATTTTTCCTCCTGGATTCTGACAGAATTCTACCTTCCCTTCAATAATAAGCTTCTAGAATATTCTGCTGTCTCAGTTCCTCTAAAGCCACACTGATGTCACCTTTCTCCAAATGCATTTTAACGTTTACAGTTTATACGACAGGACTGAGCTCTTAATTATATTCCATCTTGTACATTCCCTAATTTTTTTCTTACTAATTATCTTTTATCCCTAACTATCCTTAATTATCTTACTTACAGTATTTTACTAAAAATTCCACATATACATGAATCTCATATTTTTTGTATGTCCACCATTGTTCTCAATGCATATTCGATCATTACTCTTTTTCCTTTTCTTCAATACAGCTTTCCCCAAATGGATCCACAGGTCAGAAATACTGATGGCTAAAATGGGCAGTGTCTTCAACATCGTCTCCTGGGAGAAGAAGTGAATAGGACATGAAACTAAGTACATCTTGTAAATTTCCAAGTCACTTAACCTTTTCAAAATGATCTCACTGAACACAAAGTCAGATAATACAGAAAGCTAATATAATAAAGATAGGTTTTTCCTCAGCTCATTTTTCTGTTTGAAAAACACAGAGATGCATTATGGGTTCTAAAATCTGAAATGTTCAATTCACTCACTTCAGAAAAATAAGCATATTAAAATGCAATGTTTATTTTAAAGTTTTCTCCTTGTAACATCCAAAATTTAAAATCCAGATGAGTCACAAGTCTGTCTTTATGTTTAATTCAGGGGCCAGAAATAGTCAAAAGTCAACTAAGAGCGGAGTTGTTACAAAATTGATATGCAAAATCAGGTCCCCCAAACAGTTCACAATGCTCCTATAAGTGAAAGCCTCAGTATTACTCAATTAGCAATGGGTTAACTTGATGGTCAGGTAGCTAGAATTTAAAATATTTCATTGGAAAAAGTATTGACCGAAGGGCATTGTTGCAAAATGATTTGTGAAGTACCTTTCTATCTTACGATAATTCTTATACATACACGTGAATGGGATAAGTTGATTTAAAAAGCTTTGTAATGCTAAGAAGTGCTTCCTTAAAACTCATCCATTGACTTTTAGGGGCACCTGGGTGGCTCAGTTGGTTAAGCGTCCTTCAGCTCAGGTTACCTTCTCACGGTTTGAGGATTTGAGCCCCGCATTGGGCTCTATGCTGACAGCTCAGAGCCTGGAACCTGCTTCGGATTCTATGTCTCCCTCTCTCTCTGCCCCCCCCCCCCCACTCACACTCTGTCTCTGTCTTTCTCAGAAATAAACAAACATTAAAGAAAACAAGATTGACATTTATTGTATACTTATGGGGCCAGAAATTCTCCATTTTATTCCCAGATGATAATTTGACATGTCAGGAGATACAGAAAGATTTTTATATATAAGAGCATTTGTTTTCATCACTTTCCATAGTATCTAGTAACCACTGAGTAGGTCATTCAGTGTCCTGGAGCCACTGAAAACAGAGCTGAAGGACCCTCTAACATGAACTATGAACAGAAGAGGCTACACCTGGAGCTAACCTGGTCACATGATCTAATTTTTGAGGAGGTGATTATGGACATGATTAGGGGTTAGGCAGCAGAAGAGGTGTTAATGAAGAGAGAGAACACAACAAAGCAAAAGCAAAAAAACCAAAAACACCAAAACGTGATTCCTGTCTTCAAAGGCACATATATTCTAGACAAGAAAAATAGTTGATCATTGCTATAGAGTAAATTGTGTGCCCCTCAAATCCATATGTTGAATCTTTAACCCCCAATGTGCTTGCATTTGAAGACAGGGCCTATAAGGGAGTAATAAAATTAAATGAGATCATATAAGTGGAGCTTTGATCTGATAGGATTAGTGCCCTTATAAAGGAGACACAAGAATGTCCTCCCTCCCCTTCCCTATCCCTTTCTCTCCCCTTTTCCATCTCTCTCCCCCTCTCCCCCTATCTCTCCCTCTCCTTCCCCCTCTCTCTCTCCTGTATTAAGACAAAGTGGGAAGGCATCTTTCTACAAGCCAGAAGAGAGCTCTCACCAAAAAACAAATTGGCTAGCATCTTGATCTTGGGTTTTTAGCCTCCAGCACTGTGGGACATCTCTGTTGTTTAAGCTGCCTAGCCTGTGCTATTTTGTTACACAGCCTGAGCTGATGCATACAATCATCCTTTCAGAGTAAAGTAAGGGTTTACATAAAACAAAGTTCTCTTGTGTTTACACAGCATAAGAAGTGGTCAGCTTATAACTTAACATATGCAAGAAAGCCTCTTTGTTCCCATCAGCTTTCCCTTACAAGTTCTACTGGCCATTACATCAGTCACTACAAGTTCAAGAATATAAGCACAGTTCTTAATTCTAAACAAAGTATACTATCACTTAACCAAAGATCAATCTTAGTTATTAAACAGCTTTAAAATCAGGTCACTCCCCAGGGAAACCCATCAGGTGACAAACTCCATCAAACGCCAATCAGTTTCAGTATCCCTCTCTTAACACCAGGAACTTGAAGAAAATCTTGATAACCAAAGATAAAGACCAAAACAAACAAAAGGGAAAAATTGGAAAAACGAAAACGAAAACAACAGGTCTGGCCTGGAAGAAACTCAAGGAGAAAACAATCACCAAAATTCTCAGAAAGGGGCTTCTGAAACCCACTGTGATAGAGTGACAGCAACTGGATATATTTGCGTTCTTGCATTAAGCACTGAGAAAAAACAGATAGGAAAATATGGTGCTCGGTGGACAACAGGCAGTACAAGACTGTGGTGTCTGAAAGAAGAGAGACAAATGAGCCCTACATTTGGCCCAGATTGAAGTGATTCCAGGCTGCAATGCAGTGGGAGGAGGGGGTGCTCCGCAGGTCCTGGAGTTGAGGAGTAAGAGATGGAGTTGGGGGAGGTTAGATGCTTAGAATTTCCAGGAGAGGACCAGCCATGTGGAGAGAGAGCACCTGAGCCCTGGGGACCCGCAGGCTGCAAATTAATGGCACATGTGTGAAAAGCCAGGAAAAGAAGTACCAAGAAGGGATCAGAACAATTTTCAAAGATCTCAAAGATTCAGCAATCTTTACTATTCTACTGAATTTTAGCGAGCAGGGAAATTCAGCAATAAAGTGGTATGAGTGTTGTTTCGGTAACTACTGCTTTGCATAAGAGGGCTTGTAGAATTATTCCATTCTCGAAACTCTGTGCTTACACAGCTTTGATTAAAAAAAAAAAAAAAGGTTTAAAAACAGTACAGTAGCCTTATTCACGATAGCCAAAAAGTAGAATCAGTCCAAAAGCCCATCAACAAATGAATGAACGAACTATGGTATAGTCATACAATGGAGTAGCATTCAGCCATAAAAAAAAAGAACGAAGGGATAATTTTGGAGTGATAGCACCAAGATGGCATCCGAGGAGGATGGTGACTTTCCTTCCTTCCACAGAAGCACGGACTAGGAAACCACATGCAGGGGAATTCCCTTTGAGAGAAATCCAGAAACGAGCTGACTGACCCTCTCATACCAGGCAACTGAGAAAATATCCACATGCAAACAGGTAGAAAAGACTGAGATGCACTTTCCCCATCAACTTCGCCCCTGGAGCACCTTACAATCAGGAGGGAACCCCCAAATCTCAGCTTCTTCTGAGAAGCTAAGGGCTTGGACTACACATATAGCACCTCAACTTTCAAGGCTGACCCCCAAGAGCCCCATAATAATCAGTTCTAAGAGCAAATGGAGTTTGTATTCACAAGTCCCACACGACTACAACAAAGAAGCAGTTTTTTTTAAGTTTATTTTATATATTTTTAGAGAAAAAGAAAGCCTGGGAGGGTCAGAGAGAGAGAGAGAGAGAGAGAGAGATGGGGGGAGAGAGAGAGAGAGAGAGAGAGGGGGGGAGAGAGAGAGAGAGAGAGAGAGAGAGAGAGAGAGAGAGAGGGAGAGAGAGAGAGAGAGAGAGAGAGAGAATACCAAGCAGGCTCTACACCGTAAGCACAGAGCTGGAAGTGGGACTCTATCTCACTAATCATGAGATCATGACCTAAGCCGAAACCAAGGTCAGATGCTTAACTAACTGAGCCACCCAGGCACCCCCAAGAAGCAGTTTTTAAAAAGGCCGTGTCAGCATTCTCGGTGGCTATCCCATTCAGCACAGAGAAAGCAGACAAAAACACCAGTCTCCAGTTTTACCGTGCATGGAAAGGGTTTGACTACATACCCTGCTAGCTGCTCCCCAAAGGTCTGGCTTCCAATTAGTCAGCATGACTCCTGGGATCAGGAGCCCAAAAGAGCAATTAGGGAAGAAATAGAAATATAAGGCAACCAGATCAGAAAGAAAGAAGGAAAATGGTCTCTGCTTGCAGTTAACATGATATCATAGATAGAAAACCTTACTCTACTAAAAACCCTCTTTGAATTAAGAAAACAATTCAGTAAAGTTGCAGACAACAAAATCAAGATACAAAACCCAGTTGCATTTCCATACACTAACAACAAATCATGGGAAAGAGAGATTAGGAAAACATTGTCATTTATAATAGCATCAAAAAGAATGAAATCTTTAGGATTAAATTTCACCCAGGAGGTAAAATACCTATACACTGAAAACTGTAACAGATTGATGAAAGAAATTGAGGGAGACACAAATATATGATATGGAATGATAAAAGATCCTGAATGGCCAAAGCTATCATGAGAAAGAAGAACAAAGTTAGAAGCATCACAGTTTCTGATTTCAAGCTATGTTACAAAGCTATAGTAATCAAAACAGTATGGTAATGGCATAAAAACAGATACATGGATCTGTGGAACAGAATAGAGAGACCAGAAATAAATCCATGTGTGTATGGTCAACTAATTTTTGACAAAGTCACCAAGAATATACAATGGCGAAAGGAGAGTGTCTTCAATAAATGGTATTGGGAAAAGCAGATATCCACATGCAAAGAATGAAACTAGATGCCTATCTTATACTATACACCAAAAGCAACTCAAAATGGATTAAAGATTTGACTGTAAGACCTGAAACTGTAAAGTTCCTAGAAGGAAACACAGAAGATAATTTCCTTGTCACTGGTCTTGATGATAATTTTTTTGGATTTGACATCAAAAGCAAAAATAAACACGTAGGACTACATCAAACTAAAAGGCTTCTGCACTGCAACGAAAACCATAAAAAAATGAAAAGGCAACCTATGGAATAGGAGAAGATGTTTGCAAATGATAGGAGTTTGATCAGGAGTTATAGCCAAAATATACAAAGAGCTCCTACAACTCAATAGTAAAAAACAAACAATCCAATTTCAAAACGGAAAAAGGACCTGAGTAGACATTTTTTTTTTTCAAAGAAGACAAACAGGGACATCTGGGTGGCCCAGCTGGTTGAGATTTTGTCTAGGTCATGATCTGATGGTTCATAAGATTGAGCCCTTGTGTCAGTCTACACTGACAGCACAGAGCTTGCATGGGATTCTCTCTCTCTCTCTCTTTCAAAAAAAAAGTTAAAAAAAAAAAAAGACAAACAAATGACCAACAAGTACATGAAAGGATGTTCAGTGTCACTGCTCATCAGGGAAATGCAAATCAACACCACAGTGAGGGATCACCTCACCCCTGTCAAAATGGCTATTATCCATAAGACAAGAAATAACAAATGTTGGTGAGGATGAGGAGAAAGGGGAACCCTTCCTCACTGTTGATGGGAGTGTAAACTGTCACCACCACTGCGGAAACCAGTTTCCTCAAAAGATTAATAATAAAACTACTATATGACCCAGCAATCCACTTCTAGGTATCTATCCAAAGGAAATGAAATTATTATTTTGAGGAGTTATCAATACCCTCATGTGTCTCACAGCTTTATTCGTGATAGTCAAGATACGTAACAACAACCTAAGTGTCCATTGACAGATGAATGGTGAAGGAAAGGTAATATCTATACACTGGAATCGTGTTCAGCCTTAAACACGAAGGAAATGTTGTCATCTGAAACAGGATGCATGGAGAGGGAATGATGCTATGTGAAATAAGACGGAGAAAGACAAACAATGCATGACCCCTCCCCCTTTGTATGCAGAATCTTAAAATATAACTGAGCCCCCAAGAACAGAGTTGAATGGTGGTTGCCAGAGCCTTGGGGTAAGCGAAGGAAAAGAGGTTAGTGACAGAGTACAGACTTTCTGTTAGAAGATGAATAAGTTCTGTGGGTCTAGTGTAGAGCATGATGATTATAGTGGATACACTATTGAAAACTTGAGACTTCCTAAGACATTAGATCTTAAGCATTGTCACCAAACAGCAGCAACAAAGGTAAATATATGAGATGATGGAGGTGATTGAAGTCTTGACTCAATTCTGGAAATCTTTCCACAATATATATAGTTATGAAAACATCACATCATACACTTTTTGTTTTAAGATTTTATTTTTAAGCAATTTCTACATCCAGTGTGGAGCTCAGACTCACAACCCCGAGACTAAGAGTCGGACACTCAGCGGACTAATTGTACACTTAAACATTTTACAGTTTCATTTAGCCCTTATACCTTGGCTGGAAAAAAAAAGAAAGCTGGACAAAAGAAGGAATGTAATACTGATACATGCTACAATGTGAAGGAAACTCAAATACATTATGTTGATCGAAAAAAGCTGGACACAAAAGGTTACATATTGGATGATTCTATTTATATGAACCATCCGGGAGAGATAAAGCCAGAGAGAATACAGATTGATGGTTGCCAGGGACTGGGCAGTGGAAGGAATGTGAAGAAACTGCCTAAGGATAGGAATTTAACTTCGGAGTGATAGAAATGTTTTGGAACTAGACAGAGCTGATGATTACACAACATCGCAAATATACTAAATGCCACTAAATTGTTCACTTTAAAGTGGTTTGTTTTGTTATGTGAATTTCACTTTAATTTGTTATTAAAAAACCATTTAATAGACAAAAACAATAGATGCCATATGTAAGCCAGCTTTAAATGTGAATTGTCAATTAGCTGAGCTCTAATTAAGCTTTGTACTAACACAATTTATTTTTTCCAGAAAGACTTCCATAGTAAATGACACTCATCATTACTAAAATATTAACATAACAAGCAAAGTTGCAAGTTTGTTTGCAGCTTCCTGAAGAGACACAATTGTCAGGGGGGTGGAGAGGTCTCTGGTTGCTAAATCTCGACACATATGTACATAGAAGCCTTGAAACACCATTATCTTCTAACAACACACAAATTGCTTTTTGATTCAACGCTGCTACCATAGCAAGAGGGAAATGTCTTCTACTTTAAACTCTGCTGAAGATGAGAATTATATCTAAGTGTATAATGAATGAGAGCTATTTAGAAACATGAATATAAATGGCCTGTGGCTTATGGTGAGTCCTTTGTTTTCAACAGCTTATGCGCTTCTCTTCCCTAGCTTGTATTTCTATTCTGATATGAAGATTACATCTGATTCTTTCACATATCCTAGTTGCCATTTGACATTGGAAAAGCTGGAGGATACACTTACTTTGGGCTTGGTTTTCTTTTGGTTTGAACGCAAATCAAAATGGCATGGAAGACTCCCAAGCATTTTTGCAATCTGCATTTTCTTTTATTTTTAACAAGAAAAAAATCAAACACTTTTTTTCCCCCTTGGCTCATGGATAAATGGAGAAGTGATGGCGAAATCCATATGGAAGCAATATGATGTAGGATTTGAGAGTCAGAAGGACCTTAGATTTGAATCCTGGCCCTGCCCATGAACTTATTTTGTCATGCACATCGTCATTGGCTATAATTAAAAAACAGAGGTTTGAAAGAGAAGAGAAGTATATGAGAAAGGAAGGAGAAAGGGAAATCTACCGAAAGGAAATGGGCAAGTGAAGAAGAGTACAGGGCTTCGAGAAGTCTCTTTGCTTGTACATGCTGAAATGGAGGGCACGAACCCTGAGTCTTTGACCCAATTATTGCTCTGCTTTTACTACCGTGTTCTTCACTTCCTTTGCTCTTTTCTCTTTGGGGATGTTATGTGAAGTGTGTCATCAATTTCTGTTTCCTCTGGGTAGTACCATATGAATGCACGGACTTCACTAATGGGAGAAAAGAACAACCAGTAAGGAAAACAGCTGTGGGGTCACATTTTAACTAGATCTGAACATAATGGAAATTTTGCTGTTCAAGCCTGAAGACAAGGAAACAACTCTGCTTTTCCTGATGAATCTCTTCTCTGACTATTAAACTAATAATACCTGATCACCAGACCAGGTATTAGAGAGTTTGGAAGCACAGGGAAGCACTAAGAAAATATTAAAATCACAGTGAACATCCCCACCTGAAGATAACACAGTTAGTATTATATTGCATTGCATTGCATTGCATTGCATTGCATCATATTGCATTGCATTGCATTGCATCGTATTGCATTGCATTGCATTGCATTGTATTTCCAGTCTTTTTTTTTTTTCGGTTTGGTGGTCTCAGAATATAGTATGAGTCTTCAAGAGTTTTCAGGGTTTTTGTATCATGAGCATTTTTCATGTCATTATTTCCCCCAAATACCATTTTTATTGTGTGATGGTGCTTTCACCTCTAACATTAAGAAAGCATCAATGAAAGCACCTTCTACCCACACCCCCGCCCCAAGCACACTGCCTCAGAATCCTATCACTGCAGTATAAGAAATGGATGCTACAAAAAGTTACAAGGACCAGAAGGTTTAAGTATTGCCATACATGTCTTCGTTGTATGAATACAAATTACAGGTATATCTCAAAAATCAAAGATGCTGGAAATGATTGAGAAATAATATTGCCCCTCCCCAAGTGTATTTCCACTCTTCATGTTGACCTGTTATTTTCATGTTGATTTCCGCACGACCACAAGCGAAAGGAAAGCTCTTTCCCCCTCAAGTCCTTTTTCAGCAGGAGTTTGCTACTTGCTTTTGAGGGGGCAAGGCCACTTCCTCCAGGATACAAAGGGATCATTCTGGCCACAGACAAGCTCAGGCCTTGACTTTTCCTTAGTCGTGGAGGCAATTTGCCAACAAAATTAACTAGATCATGTCTTAGCTGACCTCCAGTCAATGGCTCTTAGTGAAATTTGATTCCAACCTACCCCAGACCTGACATAAAAATTAAAAATAAAAATGAGGGGCACCTAGGTGGCTCAGTCAGTTGAGCATCAGACTCTTGATTTTGGCTCAGGTCATAATCCCAGGCTTGTGGGATCGAGCCCTGCATTAGCGTCCCTTGGGATTCTCTTTCTCCCCCTCTGCACCTCTCCCCTGCTCTCATTTTCTCAAAATAATAATAATAATAACAATAACAATAATAATAATAAAATTTTAAAAAGAAAATAAATAAAAATGAAAGTGGAGTCAGGTGCTCCCCTAAGCTTTCAGGTTTTCTGTTTATTTCAAACATGAAAGCACAATTCCTTTTTAAATCTCTGGATACAAGAACTAGAGAGAGAGCATCTTCCGTATTTCAACTCCCCTAAATATTTTAACCTTCTGGAAAACACCAGACACCAAATAAATACTTGTTGACAAATGAGCAAGCGAATGAGCACACTTCAGCCTTGTGTGATATCAAGATCAGAAACCAGACAGCAGGGTGAATTCTTATGAGCTTCAGTGTGTTGGGGAAAGAGGTGGAAATTAGAAATGCACATCTTTAGGACTGTGGTGCCTCCCTAGTTAGAGTTCTTCCAGGCTCCAGGCTCCAGCTCTTCCTCCGGGGCTGTACCGCCTAGTCTTTTTTCAGCTGTTCAGTACTCATTTCCAATGGAATTAAAACTGTTTAAACTTACTAAGGACTTCTTAGATCTAGATTCAGTCATAATTATATTTCAAGAAATTTTGATGCTAGAATAATAAAAGTGGGGGGATATCCTTGTTCGTATTTAAATTTTTATTCCTCTTTTCCCTTCTGCTAGTATCCTAAAAATAGAATAACTTTTACTATTCATGACATAGATACCAGGCTAAAGAATGTTCGGGAACTCATATTAGTGTTTAACTTCAAAGACATTGGGCCATTGTCAATTAAGGAAGTTTGTGTTCATACATTAATAGTATTCATAAGAAATTTAACTTCAGAATTATAGTTATGCTTCCTTAAGGAAATGGTTACCAGCAGATAGTGTAATTTCAAGAGCATATTGTATTAATAAAAGTGTAATGAACCAAAATCAGTTATAATGTTGAAGTTGCTAACGTGATTTGTTTGAAATATTTTTGCGACCCTGTAAAGTGAGTTTTAATGTTTTTCGAATTGAAAGAATGGAGCCCCCAGAAACACTCTCCCCAGAGGAGTTCTCCCGTGAGGAAGGCATGTCAACTCCTGCAGGAAAGTATTTAATGCACAGTGTAGACTCTGACCCCCAGAGTCATGCAATAGTCAATTCACATGCTACTCATAATCTGTGATAGCTTGTTTCCAGGTAGCTGCCATTAATTTCTACTATCCTGGTACCATTTCCCCATCAAACAGTGAAATCTATTTTTGATGTCATTGCCTATAAGAAAGTGGAATCTAGGGGCTCCTGGGTGGCTCAGTCAGTTAAGCATCCAACTTCATCTCAGGTCATGATCTCACAGCTTGTGAGTTTGAGCCCCACGTCGGGCTCTGTGCTGACAGCCCCGGGGCCTGGAGCCTGCTTTGGATTCTGTGTCTCCCTCTCTCTCTCTCTGCCCCTCCCCCACTCACGTCCCTCTCTCCTTCAAAACTAAATAAACATTAAAAAATTTCTTAAAGGAAAGTGGAATCTGTTCTCACCCTTCCCTTGAAACTAGGCTGGACTGGAAGGCTCTCAACCAATGGCATGCAGATGAATGATACTCTGGGACTTTTGAAGTTAAGTAATTAGAAGTCTACACCTTGATACACTTTTGCTTTCTCATAAAATGCTTGTTCTGTGGAACGCCAACTACCATGTGAGAAATTTACCTCCTTTGACATCACTGATATTATAATCCTGAGCAACTTGGAGGATGAGAAGCCAAAGGGACAGAGTACCAAGAGGCACTGAGAAACCAGTTGTGTGAGTTGAAAAAACCATTTCAGGAATGGGTCTTCAAGCCCCAGCTTCCCCAGCTAACACTGGGGGATGGGAGAAGAACTGAACAGAGGAGACTTTCCTAAAATCCTAACTTACAAAATTGTGAACAACACAAAATGGTTGTGAGCTAATAAATGTCTGCAGTGTGCTACTCAGCAATAACTGCAATACAAAAAATACTCTTCTTTTAGAAATTTCCTGTCACTGATTCATCAACAGCTTACAGGTCCTCAATTTTTTTCACCATCTGGTGTCACTGATAGGAGCTGATCTATCTACGTCCACTCTTTCACCTACTTTCTACTATGATCAGCAAACAATGATGGTGCGACTGGGCTGGGGAAGATGGAGAAACTAAACAGCTTATGTAGCAGTTAAATTTATGACGCTGGCTCCATGTCACTCTAAAATCTTGAAGGGAATAATGGGAAAAGTGTTCAGGATTCAGCCTGTTGGGTCAATTTCATAAAGGTAATATTCAAAGTATGATCTCCCCTATCAACTAACAGGGAGGAACTGAGTGGAAGAGTAAACTGTTGCCTTGAACAAGGTAATGCAAATCCAGTCTAACCAAGCATAGGATCCATGATTATTTGGATTATTAATTAATTTGCCCTACGATCACATTTAGTAAGATCACTACAAAATCATTTTTTAAAATATAATTTATTGTCAAATTGGCTTCCATACAACACCCAGTGTTCATCCCAGCAAGTGCCCTCCTCCATGCCCATCATCCATTCCCCTTACCCCATCCACCTTCAGTTTGTTCTCTGTATTTAAAAGTCCCTTCCTCTCTGTATCTATTCCCCCCCTTCCTCCATGGTCTTCTGTTAAGTTTCTCAAGATCCACATATAAACGAAAACATATGATATCTGTCCTTCTCTAACTAACTTATTTCACTCAGCATAATGCCTTCCAGTTCTACCCATGTTGCTACAAATGGCATGATTTCATTGTTTCTCATTGGCAAGTAGTATTCCATTTTATATATAAACCACATTGGCAAGTAGTATTCCATTTTATATATAAACCACATCTTCTTTATCCATTCATCAGTTGAGAGAACTACGAAATTTAGATTGTAAGCCCTGAAATCAAAAACGTCAATAGTTATAAAACAGAGACTGTGACAAAGCTTGACCATGGAATGCCAAGCGTTAAATTCTTTCTAAAAGTATAAGAGATTGAGGAACGCCTGGGTGGCTCAGTCGGCTAAGTGTCCGATTTTGGCTTAGTCATGATCTTAGGGTTCGCGAGTTTGAGCCCATCATCAGACTCTGTGCTGTCAGGGCAAAGCCTGCTTCTGATCCTTTGATCCCCTTTCTCCCTGGCTCTCCCCAACTCACACTTTCTCTCTCCCAAAAAATAAACATTAAAAAAATTAGAATAAATAAATAAAAGTATAAGAGATTGATACATCAAAACATTGTAGTGATGAATCAACATATAGGTTTTTCTTTAGGAAATCAACATGAACAAGCCACAGGATTGAAAGTAATAAAATGTATTTTCTTTAATGAGTGTTAAGAGTGAAAGGTAAGAGGATTGAAATAAAAAAATATGACCAGAAGTGACAGTATAAAAATTCTGCTCTGGGGCACCTGGGTGGCTCAGTTGGTTAAGCGTCCAACTTTGGCTCAGGTCGTGATCCCATGGTCCATGAGTTTGAACCCTAAGGTGGGCTCTGGGCTGACCACCCAGAGCCTGGAGCCTGCTTCAGATTCTGTGTCTCCTTCTCTCTCTGCTCTTCCCCTGCTCATGCTCTGTCTCTCTCTCAAAAGCAAATAAACATTAAAACAATTCTAATCTAAGATAATGCTCAGATGAAAGTAACATATATATCATTATAATATGTCTATATTTTTATTTTCTTTATATGAAATTCTTTAGCCCTAGCTGGGGATCATAAATTGGAAATTAAAAGACATTGAGTTCTAGGCTTTCCAGCCTAACATGTCATTGATTAATGTAAATATTTAGAGTTTTCAAAAGCTTTAAAAAATTAGAACTTTATTTAGAAAGTAAGGGAGCTTAACATACAGTTACAACCTGTACCTATTATAACTACTGTATCACAGTTGATATTCTATTTAGGGAGATAGATATTGTTTTTTATTTTATTTTTCTGATAATTTCTATTGCTTGTTCTATTTCACAGGACATTTGGTGGCATTTCAAACAAATATTAAGAACTGGACTTGAGAGATGGGTTAATTTAAACATCTTAAACTTGCATTTTTGTAGTCACCTCACAAAAATGTGTATATCTGGGGCACCTGGGTGGCTCAGTCTGTTGAGTGTCCGACTTTGGTTCAGGTCCTGATCTCACAGTTCATGGGTTCAAGCCCCCCATTGGGCTCTGTGCTGACAGCTCAGAGTCTGGAGCCTGCTTCAGATTCTGTGTCTCCCTCTCTCTCTATCCCTCCCCCATTTGTTCTTGCTCTCTCTCTCTCTCTCTCTCTCAAAAATTAACAAAACATTTAAAAAAAAAAGAAATGTGAATATCTTCCAAACCTAGCTTGAAAATTTGTTTTCATCGATTGCATTTGCAGATAGTAAAAAGAGCCTCCAACCTTCCTTTTATATATTTTTCAACACGTTTTTTACTTCTGCCTCCAAAGTCTTAAGTTACAGCATGTGGATACTGTGCTTATTGGTTTAAATACTGCAGGCGTTAGTCGAGGTGCTGTTTGTCACTACAAATTTCTTCTCTGTCATGTGAAGCACAAGGGAGAATGAGCATTATCATTCTCTTGTTTTGAAAATCAGTCTCAGGGTAGATCCACTTCAAAAGCTTATGGCCCAACTTTGAAGTTCATGCCACTTCAAAAGCTTTGCCTTGAAGTGTGTTATAGAGAGAAATGCACACCAACACATCCTGAATTTTAAGGTTTATTGAGATTTACTTCCTGTGGTGAAAAATAAAAGCAAAATAATAAATGCGGGAAAGTCCGTCTGAAAGAAAACTTGAAGAGATATAGAAATTAAATCTTCTTTTATAAAAAAAAACACCCCACCTAAATGTTTATTTTGCAGAGGTTTAAGCATGCTTTTTTTTTCATGCTTTATTCTATGAGTAACTTTCAACTTAAAGATACAAGTTGTTCATTCTAAACAAGATAATATTGTGAACAGTTTGAGTACTTTTAAAAATCCTAACAAATTTTAAAATTGTATTAGGTAGAGACCCACACACAGAACCAAAGGTAACAAAAGGGTAGTATAATTTGTCTCTGTCATGTATAAATAAAGTGTCACTTAGCGAAGAACAGAAGAAAGGCGATATAAAAAATAAATACCATTTACTTATATTTAGAAGTTATATTTAATTTCTTTTAATGTTTATTTATGTTTGAGAGAAAGAGAGAGACACAGAGCACAAGGGACACAGAGAGAGGGAGAAACAGAATCCAGAGCGGGCTCCGGGCTCTGATCTATCAGCACAGAGCCTGACACAGGGCTCGAACTCACAAACTGTGATATCATGAGCTGAGCTGAAGTCAGCCGCTCAACCAACTGAGCCACCCAGGCGCCCCACATTTAGAAGTTATATTTAAACCATGGTAGTTCCTTAGAGACAGGGGCATCTGTCTGGTTTGTTTACTGATACATCTCTATCACTTTATTAACGCCAGCCACATTGTAGGTGCTCAAAAAACATTTGTTAAATAAATGAGTTAATCACTGATAAATCACTAAGAAGATACAGAGAAAAGATAGCAAAACATTGCTGGAAATAGAACATGGTGGTTTACTACTCACAGATCATTAAAATCGAGCTGGAAGAAACTTTCAAAAATTACCTAGACCTTTGCTCCTCAGAATATGATTCACAAGCCAACGGCACTGGCATCAGCTGAGAGTTGGTTAGAAGGGCAGAGTCTCAAAGCCCACCCAGAGGTATTGAATCAGAATCTCCATTTAAGCAACCCTCGGGTGATTCACATGCACAGTCAAGTTCACAAAGCCCGACTTAGATGACACTGAAACTCACAGCAGAACCACATCTAGGGACCCAGGGGTCAAGTGTGATCACCTATCACAGGATGGGTTGGAAATTAAAGGCCTTGGGACAATGGATCCCACAGCGGATGTGACAAAGAGTCAGTTTAAGGAGTAGGCACAGGATCTAACAGAACTAAGGACTCTGGTCATAAGCCGAACAAATTGTCAACAAAATATGGTTGAAGGCCAAGTAGAAGTCTTTCCCAAAGGATGTGAGAAAGACAGCAGTGGTCAATTCAGACAGACATCTCAGAAGTCCAAAAAGGGAGGAAGCACTTTTGGGCTTCTCAAATGGTCCCTGTAGGTTACAGACCTTCAGACACTGAGCTGAAACATGAGAGAAGGGCTCTGAGGTGAGAGGACAAAAGGAAAGAAAGAAGGGAGGAACGTATCCAGAAATGTGTGAGAAGACCAGAAGATAATGTCAGGAACAGAAAATCAATTACTATTAAAGGGGGGAAAACCCCAATTTCTATGAAACATCTACTACATGACAGACACTGAACCAGATGCCTTATGTAGAGCATCTGGCTAAATTCCATAAAATATGTATCATTATCTGAATTTCTAGATTTAAAAAAAAAAAGACAAGGAAAAAAGTAAGGCTCAGAGAACAACAGAACAGCCGTCTCAGAGGGAGGGTTAACATATGAACCTACAGATACGAAGAGCTCAGCTTCACAAGAGATCAGAGAAATGCAAATCAAGACAAAATGAGACTCCATTTTGAAACTATAGGCTGATACAGATGAAGAAGCTGGACAACATCAAGTGGCCCAGCAGATGTTGGATGGATCCAGACGTTGGATTGATAGAGCTCTTATACATTACTAGAGGGACTATAAATGGGTACAACTACTTTGGGAAGAAAAATTTAGCATTACCTTATAAAATTGCATACATTCCAACCCAGCAATTCTAGGTTAAGACATATAGTTTAATGACAATCTTGCACATGTGGAAATGAAAGAGAATTCTTTGTGGGACACCTGGGTATTTCAGTAGGTTGAGTGTCCGACTCTTAATCTCAGCTCAGGTCCTGATCTCAGGGTTGTGAGAGAGAGAATTTTTGTAGCAGAATGAAATACTAATAACAAAATTAGAAACAGCTTCAGTACATGGACTGAACAGTAGATAGATATGCTGTGGTATAGTCATATGATGGAACTGTATGCTGCAATAAAATGAATGAATCAAAGCCACATTCAACAATATGGCTGAATTTTTGTGATAGTACATTTAGAAAAATAAGCAAGTCCTAACAGACATATAAAACTTTTGTTTCTAAGTTCAAAAACAAATAAAACTAAACACTGAAGCAAATGTGAGTACGAAAACTAAAAAAAATAAGGCAAGAGAACGATAAGCATAAAATTCAAGTCAGTGATAACAGGAAGGGTAGAGGTAGAGAGAATAGAGAGGGGCACAGAGATGAAATTTGCTCTATCGCCCAAGAATTGGGTCATGGAATCAAGGGTATTCATTATACTATTAAATAAATAGATCCAAAGGCCCATGACTAAACTATACATATAATGAGTAAGGATAATGACTAAATCAGTACTATACACTGGGCATCCATATTTGGAAAAGAGAAGAAGAGAATAATTTTTCAAGCATTAAATTTTTTAACCAGGTTACAAAAATTGAACTTTTTTCAAAGACTATCAGATCTTACCAGCATATAATGTATTCAGAAATATTTTATTAAAAAATATTTGACATTTAAAATCAGAATTTTGTTAGCGCTAGAATAAAATAAATTTGTTTTTGTAATTTTAGTTTCAGTATTAAATTTCAATCAAACCTTTCTTTTATTTAGTATATTTTTTTATGTTTTATTTATTATTGAGACAGAGAGAAACAGAGCACGAGCAGGGGAGGGTCAGAGAGAGAGGGAGACACAGAATACGAAGCAGGCTCCAGGATGTCAGCACACAGCCTGATGCGGGACTCGAACTCACAAACCACGAGATTGTGACCCGAACCGAAGTCGGCCGCTTAACCGACTGAGCCACCCAGGCGCCCCTATTTGTATATTTTCTGTTCAAAGTGGTATTACTTTAATTGGTCCTTTCCTAGAATCAATAATCTTAAACTAAATTATCTCTTCCATATTAGAAAGAATTTCCTTATGTTAGACCCAATTCTGCCCGTGGTAATCTCTATTGGCTCTATTTCTGCCTTCTGGGATGCTTCTCGACTAATTTGAAACCACCTTGCTTCCAGAGTTTCACTTTTTCTGTTGTAAATCCTACTCTGAGCAGCCCAACACTCAATGATTATGGTCTTTTATGAGTCCCTATCTGCATCAGTAAATTGAAACTGACAATACTTTAAATTTTTATTTGAATTTATTTGCTCATTCCTGGCTTCCTCAGCTACATGATAAGCTATCCAAGGGCTGCTGCCTTAGACATTTTATATCTCATAATATTAGAGATTTGGGGCATCAAACTCTCAGTTTTCCTACCATCTGGAGCCTTCACAATAAAGAGTAGACACTGGAAGCTATGTAGAGATCTAAAAATTGGTTTTGTTAATCATGATAAAAAAAAAAAAAAGACAAAACTGATAAAGCTGGACTTAGGCGTGAGGCCAAACTGGGAGCCTTTGGAAACTACTGAGCCTGCAAAACAAAACTGAACTGACTGATTTTCCTTCTCTATCCCTAGTCTCTTAAAAATTCCCTTCCAGTGGGCCTATCATGTAGAGAATAGTCATGCAGTCCCATCTTGCATGAACATAGGCTATAGGCATTTCCTGAGAGAGAAATTTCCCCTTGTCAGGGAACAGCGCTGACCATTGAACGTGGCTAGTCCATTTAATTAGGTGAAAAGAGAAAGAAACTGAAGGGTTCGCTCCACTATTATTTCATCCAGTGGAAAAAGCATAGCACTTTCCTTTGGTAGGACAATGAGGGGAACATGGGATTCTTCTGTTGAATGAATGAATGAGCAAATGAATGAACTAAAAATGCTCATGGGACAAAAAGCACATTGTCTGTGATGAGGTATGCCTCTGCACCAAGAGAAATGAACATCGATATTCAGATGCAAATGACCTCCAACCTACCACTTTATTGATTCCTTGGACAACAGCAACAGGTCAAGATGTTCTAAGCTTAGCTGTCGTTATTCCCTGTAGGTACACTATGTCTGGAAACACGTTTTATACCTAAAGAAATGAAAATAAAACACCCACATAATATTTTTAAAACAACTACATTTAAATTACACACAACTGTTTCTTATGTATGGGGAGGGTTCTCTAGCTGATTTGGACCAGGTGAGGCTTTTTCAAATATATGTCCAAAGACATGGCTCTCGCCCAATCAGTCTCCAAACATCAAAGACATTCTTCTTTCCTCCAAGGAATTTTGATCTGCATTCAAAATTAAAGTCATCTTTTCTACAATTATCATTGCCCATGCAATGTTCATGAATGCATCCAAAAGCTTTTGAACTGTACATGGTAAGAGGGTGGGGGAGGGGAAGGGAGAAGAGATCCCTGTTTCCATAGTGACTCTTCACTATGACCAATAGATAGAGCAGAACAGTTGTTCATCCTGGGTGACGTTCTTAGGCTGTCATCCATAAATAAAATTAGGGTCAGGACAAAGCAGCAATGGAAGCACTGTTAGATCAAGCTATTTATGAATGTCCTGTGCCAGTGAATGACTTAAGATATGCCTGTTTATTCATATCCTAGTCTCTGGTTTTTTAAATTAACTAAGAATTTTTAAAAGTGGAAATTTATACATATTAATGAGTTCAGGGATCCAGAAATAATGACTCTTACTCATCATTTCTTTCTTCTTTTCTTCCTTCCTTCCTTCCTTCCTTCCTTTCTTCCTTTCTTTCTTTCTTTCTTTCTTTCTTTCTTTCTTTCTTTCTTTCTTTCTTTCTTTCTTTCTTTCTTTCTTTCTTTCTTTCTTTCTTTCTTTCTTTCTTTCTTTCTTTCATTCTTTCTTTCTTTTTTTAAGTAGGCACCAGGCTAGCACAGGGCCCAGCATGGGGCTTGAACTCATGACCCTGAGATCCAGACCCAAGCTGAGATGAAGAGTTGGGCACTTAACTGGCTGAGCCACTCAAGCACTCCTTCACTTATCTATTTAGGTGGAGAGAGAGGAGTTTCAAACATCTTCAGCAAACAGTGAGGTAGACATACACATGGAGCTATGGGATATAAAAATAAGAAGTGGTAGTGGTTTGTTCCTTCTAAGTTATTTAGCTTCATTGAATTCGGCAAACAAATAAATGTAGAGCTGAAGTAAGCCCTGTTATTAGTTCTCTACCCTTTTACAGGCTTGAAGAATGCATCTACTATAATGAAAGGAGGGCAGAACAGAGAAGAGCAATCAATGGAGACAGAAAAGCAAAATAGTAGGAAAATTAGAAGGCTTCAATATTGTGGAAGTTCAGAGAGAGGGTAATCAGATACATAAAGTAAGACAGAAGTCAAGGAGATAAAGATAGAGAAATCTCATTGGATTTATATATTTTTGCTTTGCATTGTATTAATTACCTGAAGGCAATTTCAATAGAGTATGGAGAAATAAGGAAATAAACATTCAATGAATATTTTTCTCTTCTAAGCATTTTACACATATTATCTCATTTAATTTTTTCACTCTAAAATGTAGACATTATTGTCAGTATCTTACAGATTAAGAAAAAGCTGTCATCCAAATCAATAAAGTAGATATGGTATGCATATAATATATATGTACATTATATACACAATGGAATACACACACACACACACACACACACACTGGAATATTACTCAGTGATCAAAAAGAATGAAATCTTTCCATTTGCAACAACATGGATGAAACTAAATTGTATTATGCTAAGTGTTAAAATCAGTCAGTCAGGGAAAGATCAATATCATATGATTTCACTGATACGTGGAATTTAAGAAACAAAGAGAGGAACATAAAGGCAGGAAAGGTAAAATAAGATAAAAAAACAAGAGGAAGGCAAACCATAAGAGACTCTTAAATACAGAGAAGAAACTGAGGGTTGCTGGGGGGATGGACTAAGTAGGTGATGGGCATTAAGGAGGGCTCTTGTTGGAATGAGCGTTGGGTGTTAATGTGTGATGAATCACTAAATTCTATTCCTGAAAGCATTATTACACTAGATGTCAACTAACTTGAATGTAAATAAAATTAAAAAAAAAAATTTTAATGGGACACCTGGGTGGCTCAGTTGGTTGTGTCGACTTTGCCTCAGGTCATAATCTCACAGTTCGTGAGTTCAAGGCCCATGTCAGTCTCTCTGCTATCAGCACCAAGCCTGCTTTGGATCCTCTGGTTCCCTCCCTCTGCCCCTCCCCCACTGTTTGTCTCTCTCAAAATGAATGTCAAATTTTAAAATAAATAAATAATAAAACATTTGAAAAATAAATAAATAAATGAACAAACTGCCATAAACTCTCACAGTGAAGAATTCAAACCAGGTTTATTTAAGTACAAAGTCCACGTTCTATGCCCCCAAACTCCCCAGGGTTTAAGAAATTAATGAATGGTTAAAAATAATTTTTAAATCCTCTCTGTAAGGAAATAATAATAGCTAGCACTCATTGAGTACTTACAATGTAACAGGTCCTGTTCTGAGTACTTTGCTTACATGACCTTGATCATCACGATGGCCCCATGAAAGACCAGCTGGACCCTGCTCCCCAAAACTGAATGTGAGCATCTCATTCCAATTCAGAGGAGGTCACGTAGGTAGCTTGCAATCAGCCCGCGTGGAAGCGTTTACACAATGGAAATTGGCAGACCCACAAATCTGGGCTTCCTCTCTCACCTGCCCCCCAGAGCCGGTTTCACAGAACACTACTGTTATTTTTAGGCCCGTTTCACAGAAGAAGAGCTCTTGCACAAGATCGCATAGCTGCAAAGAGTCAGAACTGAAATTGAACCCAGGCAGTCCAGCTACAGAGTTCTGATTCTAACTTTGCCCAGTATCTGGATACTTAGAACTCAACATGGTGGCATGACTGAGGAGGAACAGGCTGAACCCAAGCACCTGATGTGTTTTGAGGCACAGGAGGTGGCAAAGCAGAGAAGGCAAAAGCGAAGATGTAAAAGGGACATCACACATGGTGTGCGATCACACGTGAGGACAAGCAGAATGGCATCGTGAGCTCAGATTATCAGCTTTGGATTCAGCAAGGACAAGGGACATTTGCACCTAGAAAAGAAGTGAACAAAGGTCTAATGAATATACACGGCGATTTTAGAGGCAGCAGGGAGGAAAACTGAGACATGCACATGATACAGAGCTCAATCTTGTCTATAAAATTGAAGCCAAAGTTATTTGTCAAGAGACAGAGGAAGAGTGATTCGTTGAAAGCATTTAGAAAAGTCTTAAAATGTCATTAGCGACTGTGTCTCATCAGCCCTGTTTAGAGATTTGAAAATCAATGTTACGTAGAGAAAAATATTAAGTGACAGGTTGAAATCCCACTGAATGGATAATACCCTGCAGTTTGTTAAATGCTCTTGTAAACAATCACTTCCTTTATTCAATGTGCGGCATATGTATTGCAGTTGGCATACAGGCTATCTGGTGAGCGGGGTCGCATGCCCCGTCAGACAGTGTGGAAGAGCTGATTTTATTTACTGAGTTAGCATTGCCTCAGGAGAAGAACAATCAGTAACTAAAATGCAGTAAGGAAGATAAACATTTGCACTTATTTTGACCACAGGGATGAAATCTTTGAGATATAAAATCCGTCCTCAAGGAAATGTGCTTGCAACCAATGTCATTTTATCTAAAATAATTAAAATAATGTATTTGAATCATGGTAGTGATGACTTCCTCAAGATTTCCTGATAATGTTCATGTGAGTTGAACTGTTTTCTGGTAACCAAAGCTGAAGCAGAAGAAATGTCTGAAAGGAATGTGATGTGGTTTTAAATGTATCCGAATTGTCGAGAAATCAGGTTGACTCTACTGTTTTGAAGATTTGCCAAAACGGTTTTTTTTCCTGATATTATCTTCTCACACACAGACAATGTCAGCATCCCGATGGTTGGTTTTATATTCTTGTACAAGAGAGATAGGTAGGAATGCACACAATGTAGGAAAATTGAATCACAGTCTACACACTTCAAAAGTGAACTGAATGCAAAAAGAGATCTTAGATTCTTTGTGAGATCTTGATTAGTATCGAACTGATGTTTTCAATGGTTGCTTACATTTTAATTTGAATGACTTCAGTCAGCAGGGTATAGTCACTTAAAGGAGAAATAAGTTGAAATCTTTTAAAGCCAGTCTATCTTCTTGACAAAAAAGGAACATTACAGAAAGAAATGATCCATGCCGTCCCCTCTCTTGGACTCACTTCAGAATTGTCTTTCCTTTTTAATAGCCTCTCTTCCATACGAGTGCAGATTTTCCAGCTGGTGGTTGCCATCTGGGTATTCCCTTAAACGTCAGCTTCAGGCATTACCTTACAGTCACTCGGAGTCAGACAAAAGTATGAATGCCACCTCTTTCTCCAAGATGCTGTGACACACGTTCTTTAGAATCTATACCTGTATGTTTTTATTTTATTTACCATGGCAGTCGTTATTGTCCCTGCATATTCCCAAAAGAAACAAAGACAAGTCCTTGAGAATAACTCTCAAACTCGTATAGCTCTGTATCTTTTATACTTTCCCTCTTCGACTAGAGGGAACATACCCAGAGACAATTACTGCACACAGTACAACAAACAAATGACCATATTTCCTGCTGCTTTTCCTTTTATCTGCCTATGGTGTGTAGTCAGTGTTCCATATTCAAGAGCATTCTGTAGTCTGTGATATACTTGTTAATAATACACCAAGGAAGCCATATTTGGCAGAGAAAGGCTGACAGAAACTTAGATCCAAAAGGCTGTAGGATTTTTAAAACTTACACAGGCTACTTGTGCCAGCGACTAGAACAGCTAATTCTAGAAACCCGGCTATGTTTCAAATAGAGAACTGTGGTGGTGTTCCTCCCGGAAGCACGTTCGTTCATAAATCCAAACTACTTCTCAAGTGATACAAGCAAAGCACACAGATCTGTCGGTGAGGGAAAAAACCAGAGCATTCTGGGGAATTACTCTATACAGCACCAAATAAATAGAATAGGTCAGACACCAGCATAGAAATAGATACGAGGCGCTGCTCCATTTTCTGTAGTTCTGTATCTTTCCAGGATCCTTTTCTCTGTATTTTCCATGTTATTTTTTTCAAGCTACTTCAGCATCGATTTCAGGTCCCTGTCATGCTGGGAATGGCTGGTTCCTCTGGTGCTGGGCTGATCCAGACTCTCACACCTCAATGCACCTGTGGGCAGTCGGGGTGCAAGTTTGAGAGTTGGCCTGGGAGTGAAGTTCAACCTTTTTAAAATTGCTTTCCTGCCAGGACCCAAAGCTGGTTTTCTTGTTTCTTGTGTCATGTGATCCAATAAACACGCTACTCCTGCCCCCCTCAACTTTATCCCCACTCACAGACTATAATGAAAATAGCCTAGGATTTTGCTATTTAAAAATGTCTTGCCCAGTATGTGTCGTCTGTTTAGGCAATTTTTATAGATTGAACCATATGAAATTGTCAATATTGGACCTACAAAAATGGCAATTCCATGTGGTTCCAGCCTAAAACCTCTGTTCAAACACTGCTTTCCAGGACAGTGAAATATACTGTTAGTTTAAGTAATGTTCCTTTTCAGGCTATCAAATATTGTGTTACCATTACATTTCCGCAGTTCATTAATCACATAGCATTCTTTCATTTTGTACCTACCTCATGACATGAAGATGTTTAATTGGTATTTCAGACTATACTTTGAGGAGAGAATTTTCTAGCCAACTGTGGCAATTTGCTTCTCTTTGTTATTATCCCTACTCATCTTGCATATTGCATTAGCAACAGTCTCAGGAAATAGACAAGTAAATGGCAAGTATAAATCAAACTAATTTTCCTGGTAGTTTCTAGTTCAGGTAACTTTTTATTACGAACAAGGCTGAAATGAGGTTTAGAGATTAATCCAGTGCCGATGTCCCCTTGCCTTGGAGAAAATTGAATGCCAATTGCAGATATAATGGTGAAATAGATATCTACATTAGCATCCATAAAATTTCCCGAACCTTCCAAGGTAATTTCCATCCATCCAAATATAGAATATGTGATTATGTGAGGCCAGTAACGCAAAACCAAGCAAAGTAATCCTCTAAAATACTTTTCAGAGGAAACTAGATGTGCTGTGAATTCCCAAGAGCATTATGTTACAGAATTAATACTATACACAAAAAGCACATAAGAGGCTGAAGGCATCTTGGGAAACAGGAAAAGGAGGCCATTACACTAAAAGGAAACTTATATTTAGATAATATTTCTTTCTTTATTGGGGCCTAGTAATTTGATGCATTTAGTAAATTACAGTATGGTTCTATTATACCCTTAAAAGATAATTTAGCCTTCATAAAGACTATTTGTCTTACCTAGATCACTAAGAATTCTGCACCTTTGAAAGGAATTCTTCTCTAAATACTTCCAGTGCTTTAATTTTATATCTCTTTTGTAGATTGCACAAAAATAACAAAATAGAATAAAACAGATTCTTTATGCCTCTAGTTTTAGAAGAATCTCTAACATTGCCGTGATATTTCTTAGAAATTGAATGTCTTCATTTGACTTATAAATATTTTTTATTTTTTTAACAGCTGGTGACATCATAGTAGAATGAAAAATATTCATACAGTTTTTGAAGTTCTTTAAAAGTACAGGAAACCATGGATTGACTGATATTTCACTAAATTTTTTTCAGCATGGCTTTTACATTTTGAACCTTAAAATGTAACCTTAAAACCTTTCATTTGTAGCATCTCTCTACACCGTTTTCCTCCAAAATGAACTTGTGGATATCAAATTTCATATACTAGTTGTTGGCCAGTCATATTTCTTTCTATATTAATTCTCTGATTTTTTTTACTTGTTTTTAAAATTTTTTGTCTGCTGAAAAATTCCTGTGGATGAAATGGTGAAAGGATTTAAAAGCAAAATTAAGGGGCAACTGGATGGCTCAGTCAGTTAAGCTACCAACTCTTGGTTTCGGCTCAGGTCATGATCTCATGGTTTCCTGAGTTCAAGCTCTGCACTGGTATCATGGAGCCTGCTTAGGATTCTCTCTCTCCCTGTCTCTGGCTCTCCCCTACTCACGCTGTCTCTGTCTCTCTTAAATAAAATAAATAATTAAATTAAACTAAACAAAATTAAATTAAATTAAATTAAAAACTTAAAAAAAAGTAAAACAAAGAAAGCAAAATTAAAAAACAAGTTACACCTGGAAGAAAATACCTATAATACAAGTAACAGAAAAAGTCTTAATATCTGGATATTAGAAGACATTTTACAAACGAATGAGGAATACCTGTAAGAATGAAATAGGTTTACATTTCCCTATTCCTCTCAGCAAGAACAACTAAAAGCTCATGACTGTATATAAAACAAAATAAGAAGACTCCAAAAGATGGAGAAAGACAGATTGGCTAAGGACCATGGGATGCAAGGTCCTTGCATCCACTCATCACATTGATGAGTTTCCTGGGTTTTCTTCTTGCCTCAGATATCTCAGACTTCAAGGTCAAGTAGCTGCCAACCCAGAAATGCTAATAAACACAAACCAAAGAAGCCCCAACAAAAGTCTCCTGCCTCTAGTCAAAGGACCTGGAGAGGGGGAGCCTAGCAAAATGGAAACATTTACTTTACTCTATCAAACCTCAAAGAAAACTCTGTGACCCTATTCCTCTCCATGACAGCAAACAGCAGTGAGCCAGTTTTCTACTCTAGTAAGGCTATAACAAGGCACCCAAACACTTTTCTACTGAGGTGGCATCACAAAAGATCTGGTGGCGATTTGGGACTTTCCCTGTCACCCGACAGTAGTAAAATCACCCCACTGAGGTGTCAGTAGGAACCATCTGGGGAGCAAGAACTTTCGCCCTCACTCAGCAATGACAAAGAGGCTCTGTTCTCACCTGTCAATGAAGGTCACGTAGGGAAACTGGACTTCTACCTCCGCTTGGCAATAATAAGGCAGAGCTCCCTGTCAGTACCAGAGTGGTGTCAGGAAAAGCCAATTAAAACAGAAGATTTAAATAAGACTCAAGGGTCTTATACCATATTATAACATTATCTAAGTTTCTTGTGAAAATCACTTGTCAGATCATGAATAAGAAATATCTCAAATAAGAAATATCTCAAACAGAATGAGAAAAAAAGATCAATGATGATCAAAGATGTTAAAAGTGTCTGACAAAGACTTTAAAGCAGCCTTGATAATGACGACCGATTTGGAATATGCTTGAAACAAATGAAAAAAGAAAGGCTCAGCAAATAATAGAAAGTTTCATCAAAGGAATAAAAATGATACAAGGAAGAACCAAGTGGAAATTTTAGAAATGAAAAATACTGGGGTGCCCGGGTGGCTCAGTTGGTTAAGCATCGGACTTTTGGTTTCAGCTCAGGTCATGGTCCCACAGTTTCATGGGTTCAGGTCCTCATATTGGGCTCTGTGCTGGCAGTGTGTAGCCTGCTTGGGATTTTCTCTCTCTCTGCCACTCCCCCACTCATGCTGTCTCTGTCTCTCTCCAAATGAATAAATAAATTAAAAAAAAAAGAAATGAAAAAGACTATAACCATTATAAAAAGCTCAGTGAATGAGATCAACAGCAGAATGGAGAGGACAGAGAAATGACGAAGTGAATTGGAAGACAGAACAATATAAATTACTCAATCTGGACAACAAAAAGAAAATAGACTAATGAATAGTTCTTCAGGCACCTGTGAGACTCTAACAAAAGTTCTAATATTCATTTCAATGTAGTCCTAGAAAGAGAGAAAAAGAGGGTGAGAAAAAGTCCTCAAATAAAAAACGACTGAAAACTTTTCATTTAGCAAGAGACATAAACCTACAGAACCAAAAATCTGAATGAATCCCAAACAAGGTAAATCCAAAAACAAAATGAAACAAAACAAAACAAAATCCATTCCAAAACACACTAATATGGGGCACCTGTATGCCTCAGTCAGTTAAGCATCCGACTCTCAATTGCAGCTCTGGTCATGATCTCACATTTTGTGAGTTCAGGCCCCATATCTGTCAGTGCAGAGCCTACTTGGGATTCTCTCTCTCTTCCTCTCTCTCTGCGACTCCCTTACTCTCTCTCAAAATAACTAAATTCTTTCTCTCTCTCAAAATAAATACACTTTGAATTTTTTTAAATTAAAAAACACATTGTAATTAAAATATTGAAAACAAAAGAATATCTTGAAAGCAGCTAAAGAAAATAATTACCTAAAAGAAACAAAAAATTAAAAAGAGAGCTGATTTCTTATCAGAAAGCATGGAGATCATAAGGAAGGGGCACTGTATTTTGCAGGTGCTAAAAAAAAAGGTAAAAGAAAACAAAACCTTGTCCTCTCAGAATCCTATACCCAGTGAAAATATTCTTCAAGCATGAAGGGGAAACCAAGACATTCCCACACGAAGAGACACTAAAAGATAATTTGTCATCAGCAGACCTACCCTAAAAAATGGCTAAATGAAGTCCTTTAAACAGAGAGTAAACAATAAAAGAAGGAATGTTAGGATGTCAGAAAGGAAGAAAGAGCACAGTAAACAAATGTACAAGTAAAAAGCAAACACACCACTTAAAAGATGAGTAAAAGACATGAGGTGACACTTCACCAAAGAAAATATACAGATGGCAAATAAGTACACAAAGAGATGCCCGCATCACTAGCCACTAGGGAAATGCCAATTAAAACCACAGTGAGCCATCAGTACACACTGGTTGGTTAACATAAAAAATAGTGGAGACGCCAAATGTTGCAAGAATACAAGGATACTGGATCACTCATACATTGCTGCTGGGAGTGTAAAATATTACAGCCTCTGGAAAATAGTGTGGCCGTTTCTTTAAAAAATGAAACACACAACTACTCTATGACTCAACAATTGAACCCTTAAGCATTTATCCCAGAAAAGTGAAATTTCATGTTCACACAAAAACATATCCACTGATGCCTCTATGTGGAAATATCATATTTAATATTTGTATATTTATATATATGTATGTACATCCATCTATTATGAATAGTTTTACTCATAACCAAAATCTAGAAACAACCCAGATGTCCTTTCAGGAGTAAAAGATGAAGCAGACTGGCACTTCCGTACCCTGGAATACTACTCGGCAATAAAAAGGAATAAACTATTAACGCACACACAACCTATAGATGAATCTCCAGAGAGTTACGCTGAGTTAAAAGAAAAAAAAAAGCAATCCTGAAAGGTTACATGCTGTATGATGCTATTTGCATAACATCCTTGAAATGAAAAACATATAGACATAGAGAACAGATTAGTGGTTGTCAAAGATTAAATAATAGATGGGCTCAGAGAAAGGTGGGTGTGGTTCTAAAAGGTAATTTGGAAGTTCTCTGTGGAGATGGAAATATTATATATCTTGACCACATGAATACCAATACCCTGGTTGTGATATCATCCTATTGTTTTGCAAGATGTTACCCTTGGGGGAAGTTGGTTAAAACGTCCATCAGCTCTCTTTGTATTGTTTGTTGCAATTGCAAGTGCATCTACAAATACCTCAAAATAAAAAATTTAATGACAAAGGAAAAACTAATGAAAAATTAATTTTTAGGGGCGCCTGGGTGGCTCAATAGGTTAAGCATCCAACTTTGGCTCAGATCATGATCTCACGGTTTGTGGGTTTGAGCCCCGCGTCAGGCTCTGTGCTGACAGCTGGCTCAGAGTCTGGAGCTTGTCTTTGAATTCTGTGTTTCCCTCTCTCTCTGATCCTCCCCTGCTCCCTCTCTCTCTCTCTCAGAAATAAATAAAACATTTAAAGAAAAAGAAATTAATTTTTAGAGGCAGTTATGCCAAGTTTTTCTTTATAATTCTGGTGTTGTATGTGCTTGGAAAGGTGTCTCCCCTCTTCAAGATTACAAAAGTTCCCTCTTATGTATAATGCTTCAATCGCTTTGTTTTTCTAATACAGAACTTTTTTCTGTTTGGATGTTTTAAAATCTGGTAAGCCATGGCATCCCTCACTTTGAATCATGCCACGGGTTTCTTGATAAAATCCTGGATGCTCATATGCTCTTTTCACACCACCACCACCTCATCTGCATTCTCAAGGACACAAGGGGGTGATATTGGCATATATATATACATATATATATATTCTCTCTCTCAGACACCATAAACTATGCTTTTGACAACTATGATGGATTTTACAAGTTCTCAAAAGAAATTGCTATTAAAATATTTTTCCAGTGTGCTAGAAGTGTTTTCATAAGCAAAACCTAAACACTTAATTAGGTAGTTGTCAATACTAAAAGTAGACCAGTAAATTTCCCAGGTAAATTTCTGTTGCACAGTAATATTCTGGTTCAGGTCACCCCGTGCAGTGGTGCACTTACCCACAGCTCCAGATAGCACAGTGAACGTGGACTGTGGACTCCACTAACTTATGTGGCACCCAGGTCACCCTTGGGATCAATCCTTCTTTGCCAGTTTGTAACAGTTAAGTGCTATAGACCGTGACTCTGCGACAAAAAGAAAGCTTTGGGTGGAGAGAAGAAGATTTAGTAGGAAAGGGCAATAAGAAAAGTTCATCAGGAGAAAGGAGTGACTAAGCCTCCTTCCCAAACATCCTGGCCAGACGTATCCACCATACTGAGAGGTAGAATGAAAAGTCTCCTTTTCTCTACCATATCCCCCCATCTCCTAAGCTCTGGCATTCTGAATCCAGAGTAGGACCCCAATGCCCGAATGCAGAAAGAGAGGAAGTTTCACAGAGAAAATGGACCCAGGACAAAGAGAAAGCCCAAGGGTTCACAGGGCTTCCTGACATTTGGAACGCAGTTTTTCTGCCGTTCTACAACCCACAGTTCAGAAGTGCAGCCTGGGGAGATCAAAGAAATTACAGTAGCCCCAGGCTTCTGGGAAGCCCAGAAACATGTGATTGTCATGAGCAAACTAGTGACCACAGATTTGGAGTCCTGCTAAATGTATTACTTAGATTTCCATAAGCACTGACCAAAAAAATCCAAACTCTAGCTTAATTTTTTAGCTTTCTTGAGGAAACAAGAAAATGACATCATATCAAATATACGGAGTCAAAGAGAATAACTGTCTCTAAAAAATAAGCCAAGAGGGTGTCTTCAAAATGTTTAATAATGAAGACTGATTGCGATGCGGAGTTGTGGAGTGCTGGCCCCAAGGTGCAGCCTTCCAGTCTGTTCTGAAGAGACACAATCTTGTAGTAGAATGTTTTATTATCAACTTCATTTGTTTCCTTCTAAAAATGAATATAATTTAAACAAAAAAATAAATGTAAATGAAAGAAATACTAAACAGAAATCTAGGTTTTTTTATTCAGGTTATTCTAGAACTATCAAGAACTCTGCATTTCTGAAGTAATCCAAATATATATATAATATATATTATATATATATTTAAGTTTATTTATTTATTTTGACAGAGAGAGAGAGAGTGAGAGAGCTGAGGAAGGGCAGAGAGGGAGGGAGAGAAAGAATCAAAACAAGGATCCATGCTGTCAGCACGGGGCCCCACATGGGGCTTGAATTCATGAACCTTGAGATCATGACCTGAGTTGATATCAAGAGTTGGCCATTTAACAGATGGGTAGCCCCTGTATTATTTTTTTTTTAAGTTTACTTATTTATTTTGAGTCCAAGGATATCTTTACACTAAATCAGATATTGAGAATCCTATATGAATGTTTAGCGGCTTAAAACTAAAAGATTGATTCGTGTAAGGAGAGAGTAACTCAGACCTTGATTTTGGTTGGAATAACACCAGCACCTTCAATTCAGATGATTTGCTCAGTATGTAGAGTTCAAAGTGCTTTAGCAGGGAGGTGCTTCACAGGCCTGTAAATCCAGAGGTTATCAGGATTCAAACAACTCGTCATGCTTACAGTCTGGTTGATGTTATATACTAGAAATTATTTGCAGTGAATGCTACTTGAGATAAGCAGGGAATAGAAATAACTTTTATTAATTTATACTGAGTTTCTTTGGCTTGGTTTTCTCATAATGGGATTATATCCAACAGCTACATGCTAGTCACACTTATTGCAAAAAACACACTCTGTGCAATTTCTAAAAGTTTACTTCTAAAGTACAGAAAACTTGTCCACTGTTTTCCCATGGCTTTAGTTACTGTTCCTATTAACAATATTAGTAATTGCCACCTTTTTTGAGCACTTATGGTATACAAAGTCATGTCATCCTCACCACAACCCTGTGAGGCAAGTGCTATTATAATATTATTATTATCTGTTGTTGTTTCTAAATATAAAGCAATTGAACCTTGGAGAATTTGAATAACCTCCCAATATCACAGAGTTTATAAGTGAAAGAAGCAAGATTGGATCCTGATCTCTCTGTCTCCAAAGCTAACTTGAACCACTAAACTAGATGGCTATTCTCAATCCTGTGCCCAGGTCTGTGTAACAGAGAAACTAGAGAGTACCTCTCAGCTCCAGACCATTAGGGATGCCTTCATATTCCCTGATACATGTCACATTGGTGAGTTTTCCCTGGATTTTGCATTGGAAAGATAACTTTTAATCGAATGCTCCCTAGAAACACTTCACCTACCACTTAGACAATGCTTTGTCCCTATTCTATGAATAATAATCACAAGTATTTCTAAAGTTGCTATGGGCCAGACTCTCTTCTAAATACTCTATTTACACTAATTCATATAATATCACCTAGTGATTGGTCCCATTGTTTTCCCAACCTTACAACCAAGAGCTTTCCTGAGAGCACATGGCTAATAAGAAGCAGAGCCCAACATCCACACCAGGCAGTGTGGCACTCAATTGCCCTGTAGAGTCCCCTAACATTTCTGAGTAGGAGCTATATGCTCAGTTGTGTCCTGGGCTCCAACAAGGCTGCTATGAACCAAGAAGACTGACCTTCTGGCACTAATAGTCTGGCATAGGAGACAGAAATTAATCACATCAATACATATGCAATTACAAACTGTAATAAATACATGAAGGAAATAAATAGGAAGCTGGGAGAATAAAACAGGAGGTTGCTTTAGGCTGCACAAGCCTCTGTGGGAAGCCACATCTAAGCTGAACCCTGAAATGAAGGAGGAACTGGACACAGGAAGGCTCCAAGCTTGGAAGGGGGCAGGTGTGGGAGCAAGGCTGAATCAGGAGACATCCTGAAAACACCAACTCATGCTGCTATTATTTTAAAGTTGTGAGAACATGCTAAACTGTGGCTTATTCTGTTTGTTCTCACATAGGCTGACAACAAAATAGTAGATCCCACATGTTCCCACAAGACTTTGCAAAGAGGGTCCCCTCACATCCATTTGTCAATCCCTAATCTATCACCAATCTTGAGGATAAAACAGGGTTGGAGTTGAAAAGGTTGAGAACAAGAATTTCTCTGGAGAAGCTGTAAGTTTGCTCTTCATTCACTCCCTTACCCTGTCTCTCCCACAAAGGGGAAGGAAAAAGTGTTTTATCCCATGTTTTGAGACCTAGTGAGGGAGCTCTGGGAAGCCATTCAATGGACCAGTGTCTGACTCAGCTGAAATATCTAAAGCCATGCTAAAGAGCAACATTAGCAGGAAATGGTCGCATTGGAAGTGAACTGCAAGGACGTAGGAAAGATTCTCACCAACCATATATGGGTCTCATGGGAACCAAGCTGGAGCCATTTTCAAAGGGATCTTGCTTAAGAGGTTTACCAGAGAGTTCTGTGGGGTGGAAGGCCCAATGCCCAGGGGCAGAGCATTTGTGCTGGTAAATGGCCAGCCACATCCCACATCACAGGACTGGTCAATGGAGGATCCCAGCGAGGGAGTTTCCTAGAAGCCCCCAAAATGTATCCCAAGGCAAAGACCACAAATGTATCCCAAAGATACCTTTGCCAAGCTTCATAAACACCAAGGACAAATTGTAAAAATGCCAACCTCTGAATACTGTGCATTTCCTTGATTCCTTCTTCTCATGTCAGAAGGAGTCAGAAATCTGGACTAGTGCACAGGGGTTGGAAAAGTAGAACAAGGTAGAGATGTGGAACAGAAGCACCCATGACCCCTTTCCCATTGAAGGATCCCAAAACTGGTGAGAGAGAAACACAATAAGTTCAACTGAACGTTTGAATTGTATGTATCACATGGAAGCCGGTCATTGAAAGCACTGAAATAAGACTGTCTGACAAAAAAGGGCCCACGGAATTTCTATGGTCTAACTCAAACTAGAGAATCTATAGGACCTAATCAATAATTTATCTAGAAGTAGGGGATGTAGATCTCACTGAACAGGGGTGAAGAATCCTGAGGGAGTTACAAAGAAAATTGTCTTTAGCTCTTCAGCAAGTATTTAGGGAGTACCTACGATGCTCCGTGTATAGTTTCGATAGTTGGGATGTATCAGTGAACAAACCGAGTATTTGCCTTCAGGTAGCTTACATTCTATTGGCACAAAGGGAGAGGCACTTTGGATGAGAGAAAAACCATAAATGTGATAAACAGGTAGATTATATATTATGATAAGAGTGATTCATGCTATGAGGAATTGATTGAGCTAAGGTCATTAAGAATGCCAAGGGAGGGTAGCTCGTAGTTTTCTATCCTATACCTCAATAAAGTTGATATATAGCACTGTATGTTTAAGGTGTACAAAATAGTGATTTAATATACATATATTGTGATCACCATAAGTTTAGTTGGTATCTGTCGTCTCATAAAGATACCAAGAAAAAAAAAAAAAGAAATGAAACAAAAGAAAATAAACTTTTTAATTCTAAAAAGAGAGAGAGAAAGAAAAAATATTGTTTCCTTGTGATGAGAACTCTCTTAACAACTTTAAAATATATCACACAACAGTGTCAACTATGGTCATTGTGCTGTGCATCACATTCCTAGTATTTATTTATCCTATAACTAAGAATTTGTACCTTTCGGCCACTCCATTCAATTTCCCCTCCCCGACGCCCTTTCTGCCACCACAAGTATGCTCTCATTTTCTGAGTTCAGGTTTTTTTTTTTAATAAGAGAGATCATACAGTATTTGTCTTTTTTACATTTTTTTAAATGTTTTTGTTTATGTTTGAGAGAGACACAGAGTGAGTGGGAGAGGGGCAGGGAGAGAGAGACACACACAGACATAATCTGAAGTAGGCTCCAGGCTCTGAGATGTCAGCATAGAGCCCAACATAGGGCTCAAACTCACAAACTGTGGGATCATGACCTGAGATAAAGTTGGATGGTCAACCAACAGAGCCACCCAGGCACTCCCATATTTGTCTTTGACTCATCTCACTTAACCTAATGCCCTCAAGATCTACCTAAGTTATTTCAAATGGCAGAATTTATTCCTTTTTTAAGACTGCATAATACACCATTGCATACACACAAACACACACACACACACACACACGTATATGTATAAACACACCACATTTTCTTTATCTGTTCATTTTTCAACAAACACTTAGGTTGTTCCCATGTCTTTGCTATTTAAAATAATGCTAGTAGCTTGTAATTTTAAGTCAGGTATTTACTATAGGCCTTACTGAGTAAGTGATATTTACAGGAGGAGATTGTTTTAATACATAAATCAGATCTTGTCACTCCTCTGCTCAGAAGCCTGCAATGGGGCCTACACTCAGGCCTGCTGGTTGGTAAACTGTAAATAGAAAGGACGGAAGCAGAGAAATTGCTCAGAGGCTATTGCAGTCATCAAAGAAGGAGACGGTGGTGGCCAATGGCAGCAGTGGGAATGGTGAGAGATATTTGAGAAGAGAATTTCCTGATGTTGTAGGAGTTCAGGTTGTCTTCAAAGGTTTTGTCCTAAGCAAATAGAATTTTGAAATTGCCAGAGGGAAGACTATCAGTAGAATAGATTTTGGGTTGAATGACAGTTTGGGGCACCTAGTCTGAGATGTCCGTGAGAACATCAAGCAGGGAAGCTTCCCACATGATCAGGTATGTGGATCTGGAGTCCAAGACAGAAGTCTGACCTGAAGTAGAGACTGAGAATTGTCTATAACTTATAATAAGAACCTTGATACAAGAGGAAAAGCAGCCCCTTGTAAACCAGCATCAGTGAATCATGAGGGTCCAGAACCGAGGTAGAAAAGAAAAAAATAATTAATTTGCATAAGACCAGAACAGAGATGTCTACAAAATCTCACTATTCAAAGAAATCCTGTATATATATTCTTTGGTTACTTGGAAGTTTTTCTCCCAAGGCCGTTCTTTTTTTAAAAATGTTCTGAATCACTTAGTCCAGATTTTTGTCTGTTGAATTTCTTAAAATGAGAAACGCTGTGTATCTCCCATATTTGGGGGAAGGACAGAAACTTGTCTCAAAAACGTGGTAGAGCCTTTCTTCTGTCAACACAGACGAGAACAGAGAATGTTCTCCTATTAAATTTCTCTCTTGTTTTATCTATTCATCTCTGCTCTTAGTTGACATGAAAATCGTGTACTCAGATGGCTGGCTTTGGAACGGTAAGTCCTTCTCTGGCAATTTATTTCCAAATATAGAGCACCACATATCTCTTAAATACAAAGTTATTTTTTATAGAAGAGTGTTAATTTCTTTAAGACAACCAGTCAGCTAAGAAGTTTTTGGAGTCCTCTCTGTCTGTAAAGTGTTATTTAGTTATCCATAGTTTCAGAATTCAGAGCCACATTCCTGCCATTGTTCCTTGGTGAACCCCTAACCACACTAAAGAGAGAACTTTAGTCTCTCTCCCTGTAGGCTAGACAAAGAAAATTGCAGTTAAGTGTTCAGAGGGTCAAGTTAAATGTCACTCTGACCCAAAGGCTTGGAAAGAATGTAAAAATTCTATTATGAAAAATGAAGGGGCACAAGAAATCATGGTAGTAATGTCAAACTGCTAAGTACACTCCTGGGCTGATTACATTCCCATGAAAGATGGGACCTAGAACACAGAAGATATAGACAGTCTGTTCTCTTGACTTCTGGACTGAAGGCAAAGACAAACTAGACTGTTCTGTCCTTAACAGCCCTATAGTTCTGAGACAGGGAGCAATTAAGGTACAGAAAACAAGGGAACAAACACTGAAAAAATACGGAAGTGAGGACAATCAGAGCCAAAGAAAAATATTTGCAATGTATTTAAACGCAGAAGATTTAGCTTTGATTTAGAAGGCATAGAAGGGTTGGTTCCAAATCAGGCTGGGAGGCTTGTTCATTTTGCCTTGCTCAAGTCAGATCTAATGATCCTAATGACTTTAAATGTTTCTAAATTATTCCCCAGACTTGGTTAAATTTTGCATTTGGGCCATAGTTCAGACAGCAAACGCTGATTTATTTAACATTCAATCAACCCGACTCTCAATTTGCCAGCATTCTGGCCCTCTGTCCGTACAGTGAGTGTTGAAATTCAAGCTCCCACCTCTAAAATATTTCAAGATTATAACATCGCTTCAGAACTATCAGAGTACCATCTCAGGATTCAACTGTATTGGCTTCTTTTTCCTTTTTCTCTCTTTCTTTCTTTTTTTATTTTTATTTTTTTAAGGCAGACAGTATCTTGCTGTTAACCAGAACACTCAACTGAGCGGTGCTGTCCAGTAGAACCTTCTGTAATGATGAACATGTTCTAGGGGCATCTGGGTGTTTCAGTCAGTTAAGTGCCGAACATCGGCTCAGGTCATGATCTCACAGTTCATGGGTTTGAGCCCTGTGTCAGGCTCTGTGCTGACAGCTCAGAGCCTGGAGCCTGCTTCACTTTCTCTGTCTCCCTCTCTCTCTCCTCCTTTCCTGTTCATACTCTGTCTCTCTCTCTCAAAAATAAATAAACATTGAAAAAAATTTAAAGAAAAACATGTCTTGCGTCTGTGCTCTGCATATATAGTTACTAGCTACATGACTAATGAGCACTTGTAGCTAAGAAACTGGATTTTTAAATTAATAATTTATTTAATTTAATTAAAATTTGATTTTCAAGGGCCACATGTGACCAGCAGCTGCTGTGTTATTGGACAATGCTGTTCGAGACCAACAAAGAAGGTACTATACATTATTAGCCGATAGATAAACACTGTCTTGGCATGCAAATGTGTCTGTAAAACACAGCAGTGCCTCCCACACTCTCAACAGAAGAAACTTCCTGGCTTTCATATGGCGTGTGGTTGGTCATAGGCAGGTGTGCTGTGGCACTGTTGACAAACTAAGAAGGAATATTAGTTTCCGAGTGCTGCCATACCCAAAAGTGGGTGGCCTGAAACCATAGCATTGTGTTGCCTCCCATTTGGGAGGCTGGGAGTCCATAACCACAGTGTGAGCAGGGCCATGCCCTCTTGGGAAGCCCTAAAGGAAAATCTTTTCTGGCTTCTTTTAGCTCCTGGTTTTTGCCAGCAAGCCTTGGTGTTCCTTGGCAGATGGATGCTCCACTGAAGTTCAAGGGCTGTCTTCTCCCTGTGCATCTTCATGCTACTTTCCCTCTCCGTATCTGTCCCTAGGTCCAAATTTCCCCTTTTTATAAGGGCCTTAGTCCCATTGGGTTAGGCTGACCCTAATGACCTCATGTTAACTTGATTGCCTCTGTAAAGACTCTGAGGTCACGTTCTGAGGTGCTGGGAGCTCAACATAATTTTTTGTGGGGGAGACACAATTCAACACAGAACATTCACCATAGTAATACTGTTGTTGTCTGGAAGTAGGTGAATCCCTGAAAGCTGACAGGGTCCTTCTTCCACACTAACCCTTGAAAGGCAGCAGGGCCAAGCCAGATGCCCTGGCAGGCTCCCATTTCCACAGAAACAGACTTGACCATACAGCTCTGAGCAGAAGATATTGAGAAGTTTCACCTACTCATGTTTTTCAAAATTTTTATTTATTTTTAGAAGTTTATTTATTTATTTATTCAACTTTCTTTTTTTGAGAGAGAGAGAGAGCATGAGCTGGGGAGAAGCAGAGAAGGAGGGAGAGAGAGAATCCCAAGCAGACTCCACACTGTCAGCACAGAGCCCGATGCGACACTTGAACTCACAAACTGCAAGATCATGACCCAAGTTGAAACTGATAGTCAGACACTCAACCGATTGAGTACATGATACATGGAAGTTGTCAACAAATGTTAAATAGATAAACAAAAAAGCAAATCAGTTTGGGGGTTACTGTATGATGTTGAAGTGCAGGAGAGATAGGCTCAGGTACTATTCCAGGAGCTCAGTTGGGAGATGGACAGCCTAAGAAAGGAATCAGGAAATAAGCGACAAAATGTAAAGAACAAAAGTGAACTTCAGTAATGTTGAATAAATACATGAAGAAATGGAGAAATGAAAGAGTGAAGAGGTCAGAAACAAGTGAGATTTCTCACCTGGGACATTGGTATTATAATGTGTCGGGTATTATGATAAAAACCTGAATACGAAGTCTCCTGTGAAGACAAATGCCCATGATCCCCCTGCAGGTGTGTTTTGTTTCAGCCACACAGGATTAAAAAATAGTTTTTGAAAAGGAGATTCCAGAAAACATGAAGTCCGCTGACCTGCAGCTAATCATGCACACCTGTTCAGGGTAACCACAGTCTGCACCATTCTGTTGTCTCTTCATGGAGTCCACTTTATCCATCTGGGAGGGGCTGATAATCTGCCAGTACAGTTTAGTCTGATGAATTAGACTATTGAAATACTTTCTGGGGCACTTGGGTGGCTCAGTTGGTTAAGCATCTGACTTTGGCTCAGGTCATGATCTCACAGCTCATGAGTTCGAGCCCCATGTTGGCTCTGTGCTGACAGCTCAGAGCCTGGAGCCTGCTTCAGATTCTGTGTCTCCCTTCTCTCTGCCCCTCCCCTGCTCTCTCGCTCTCTCTCAAAAATAAACATTAAAATTTTTTTTAAAAAAGAAATACTTTCTATTGGTTGATTCCAGATGTTTCCCTGCCTCTCCAGCTGTCTCAGACTCACCCCGCAAGGGTCCTCCTAAGATTCAGGAAATAAAGGGTAAGTGTCAAGTGTCACAAGGAACCCTGCAATTGGACCTGCTCCACCTCCATGGCCAGTGTCTGTTCTGATGGGGGAAGGATCGGTACCATATTAGCTCTTAAATGTTATTAATAGCATTCCCGCCTGGGGCCACCTGCCTACTCCCCACAGGCATCTAAGTTTGCCACCTCTCCTCAAGCCTTAGCCGCCTCTCCATCTCAACCATCCGTGCTCATCAGAGGTGCCTGCCTTTCTTCTGCCAACCCCATATGTCTCAAAATATACGGCTCATTGGCATTGCCCTCAGGTAGCCTTACGAATATGATTTTGGTTTAGCTCTACTCCCCCATCCTCTACTGATCTCTGGGCTTAATCGCCTTTCAAGCCTCTGCACAGCTGCTTGTCAATTTGCATGATGTCTTCCCAGAAACCCCTCTCACTTGCTCCCTTCTCTGGGCCTCCGCCCACCCCATGGTGGCCGTTGGATCTGAATACTAAAATTTGGGGTACTCTTTGCTTAACTAAAATTGAGACAAAAATAAAGCAAGAGGAGGAAGGTTTTATTACAGGAAAAAGTTCCATAGATTAAAAAGTTATTGTAACTTTCCTAATGAAACCTGAACAATCAGCAGATAAGAGAGAAAATCAGAGACATAATTTTTCTGTCCAAGTTTCTAAGTGTTTCTTAGACGTAAGCCAAGAAAATATCTAAAGTACTAGGAGCTCCATCTTAACACTGGACTCCTGTGGTGGCCGGAGTTTGGCTGCATTTCAAAATAATAAGCATTTGGTTCAGAAGGCTGTTTAAAGAAATAAAAAAGCATAAAATCTCAATCACTCAATATGGTTTGTATTAGAATAAATTGATTACCCAAAACCTAACGTGATCACAGCTCTGCCAAGAGTCTGGCAAGGAGCAGCTGCTGACATAGTCCAAATCCTAATCAGTTATTTGTAACAAGTGATTATTTAATAACGATTCACATTCATCTTTGCTCCTTTAGCCAAATGGAGGAGGAAAAGAAAGAGAGGAAACCTCAGAGGGAATAAAAAGAGTTCCAAGCTTATTTTTTCTCATTGTGAGTACACGAAAATGTATCCATATGCAGAGAAACATCCAATGTTCAGTCAGACCCAGCTGAGTGAAAATTAAGTCTCTCTTTCCATTTCTGAAACTCTTTTTTTTTCATTGTTCTCACTTGCACTTTTTTAAATTAAGTTTTTTATTTTAATTCCAGTATAGTTAACATAGAGTGTTATATGAGTTTCAGGTGTAGAATACAGTGGTTCAATAATTCCATACATTACTCAGTGCTCATCGTGGTAAGTGTAGTATTAATCCTCTTCACCTATCTCAGCCATCCCCCCATGCCTCTCCTCTGATATGCCTTACATTAAGGCATATCTGAGCACCCTCAGTGAAAGCTATTGTTTCCAACAAGAACATTCTTTACTTGAAGCGTATTTCAGAATATATGGTTCTAAAAGACATGTATAAAAAACATACCATCAAAGAAAAATAGAATACACATTTTATTCAAGTACACACAGAAGAATCCCCTGGTTAAATCACATAAAAAGAGACATAACAAATATTACAAGTTTAAGAAGACTGGAGTCATGCCAAGTGTATTTCCCAACCACAATGATACAAACTAAACATCAACAATAAAACGAAGCTGGAAAATCTACAATATATATGAATATTAAGTACTTAATATGTACATACTAAACAACACACCATTGCACAAGCAATGAGCCAGTAAGAAATCAAACGTGATCCAAAATATGCCTCAGAACAAAAGAGAAAGAAAACACAATATTCCAAAACCTATGGAATGCAGCAAATGCAGATGTTCAAATGAAATTGATGTTGTAATTGCCTATATTAAGGGGAAAAGTTCAAATAAACGTGACACCACAAGGAACTAGAAAAAGAAAAAACTTAGCTAAAATTTAAAAGAAGAAGGAAATAACAAAGAAAAATCAGAAATAAGTAAAACAGAGACTAGAATAAACAGTAACATAACATTGTAAGTAATGAAACTCCTACAGACCAGTTGACTTCTTGAAGGGATCCTAAGATTACATACAAATTCCGGTTGAGGAGATTTGGTGTCATGATGCTTCTCCTAAGAGTTGTTTTTTCTCTTGTGCCATGTATAAAAGCCTAAAAACACAAAGCAAAACATTAACTTTAACACTGTTCTACTCTTTCTCAGTTATACTTTACTGAAGGATGACTCCAGTTCAACAACCTTCTGAAACTCCAAAATCAAAGTCTCAGTCAAGTACACTGTATAGTGATAAGCATGGAAATTTTTAAGACAAGACTCAGAACCTGTTTAAGACATATTAACGATTTACTGATAGACAACAAACAAAAAACTTGTTTTTATATCAGTCTTGAACACAAAAAGCAGCATTTCTCACTCTGTAGGGCATCGCAATAACAAATCTCTCTCATTTCTTCCTAGATCAGTGTTGGTAAGAAGATTTGAAGTTAGTTGTTTGACTTTCTAATTTTTTACATTCCTCACAAGACAGCCCTTAACTTTCCAAGTTACTATCCTGACATTCCATGAGAAAAAAAAATATCTTATGTAACTGTCTAAAAATGTGATAGAATTGTCAAAGCATATGGAACCAGTTACATAAATCTTAAAATACAAGTCAGTATTATTTGTTCTCTAATGGGATAAGTTATCAGCGAAACAGTTAATACAAACAAGGAAAAGTTATAAATTCCATTTGATGGAGAGATTGGACATGACCATGCCTATTTATCTGCACAAACACCAATGAGAGCACCAATGACATTATTAGAGAGGTTCAATGGCAACCTGCTTTTTAAAAAAATTTTTTTAATGTTTTTATTTATTTCTGAGAGAGAGAGAGAGAGAGAGAGAGCAAGAGAGAGACAGACAGGGTGAGCAGGGGAGCGTCAGAGAGAGAGAGGGAGATACAGAGTCTGAAGTAGGCTCCAGGCTCTGAGCTAGCTGTTAGCCCAAAGCCCGACATGAGGCTTGAACCCACAAACCATGAGATCATGACCTGAGCTGAAGTCAGGCACTTAACCAACATACCCAGCCAGGCGCCCCCAGTGGCAACTTGCTCTTGAACCTAGGGAGGGGGATTGATGCGGATAGTTCCCATCCCCCAGTACATACCCCTATACTGGACAGCAGGGAGTGCTGAGTCAGCTATATCTCATCCTTTTCCCCTTTTTCTGGCTGAGCTGTGCTGGGACAAGGATCTTTGGCTGGAGGCCAAGAGACACCCTCTAGAAGGATTCTGAGAAGGCTCACTTTCTCCAGGTAATCTCTCGTGCTTTCTGAGAAGAGCCCATGTCTGAGAGAACTGCTTCCTCAGTTTAGGCACCTGAGGTATTCCTAATCCTCCAGCATTTTCCTTTTGATGAAAATGGAAGAAGACCTTGCTGGGGTGTGGAAGCCATTCAGCCCCTACCGTCAAAGGCCTGTGCTAGCAAAGTTCACCATAGCCACTTGGCAAAGCTGCTGTCAGGACCCTCTGGTGCCTACTCTTGCATTAGCAGATATCTCAGCCAAGATATGGGATTTGGGAAGGAGAGGAATTATTTTACTTTGCCTTTGTGTGTGTGTGTGTTTGAGAGAGAGAGAGAGAGACAGAGACAGAGAGAGACACAGACAGAAAGAGATAGAGAGAAGGATGGAGGGAGAAAGGGAGGAAGGAGGAGCAGAGAGAGACAGAGAGAATCCCAAGTAGGCTCTGCCTTATCAGCTCAGAGCCCCATACAGGGCTTGATCTCATCACAGTGAGATCATGACCTGAGCGGAAATCAAGAGTTGGACACTTAAATGACCGAGCCACTCAGGCATCCCTTACTTTGCCTTTTTTTAAAATTATTTTTTAAAGTTCATTTATTTATTTTTGAGAATGAGAGAGAGAGAGCACCAGAAGGGGAGGGTAAGAGGGGGGGTGGAGAGAGAGAGAGAGAGAGAGAGAGAGAGAGAATCTCAAGCAGGCTCCATGCCATCAGTGCAGAGTCAGATGCAGGGCTCAAACTCACGAAGCATGATCATGACCTGAGCAGAAACCAAGAGTCGGACGCTTAACTGACTGAGCCACCCAGGTGCCCCTTACTTTGCCTTTTAATTGAGGCTTCCTTCTTTCAAAATCCTCCGAAGAAATATTCTAACCCACAAAGATTCTTCCTGGATCTAATTAATCCCCTTCACCCAATCAGTTCATCTTGCTTTACAGATTACAGTTTTATAATGGTGAAAGGAAAATATACCTATCCCTACGGTCTCAAATGCCGTGTGCGCCTCTGGGGTGCACGATCTTACAAAATCACTTCAAGTTTTGTGCCTTGGTGTTCTCAACTACCAAGTAGCTATTTGAGTATATTGGGTTCTTTTTTTAAATCTACTTATTTATTAAGCATGTATTTCATGCCTGACACTGGGAATCAATGATGGCTTTATAAGCTCCTCTCTCCTTGAGAAGCTGATAATTTACCATAATTACCTCCAAAGTGTCCCCATTTCTTCCATGGTTTTATTCCTTCATTTCACAAATATTTGACAGGTTCATATAGATTCCAAGCATTATTCTATGCCTCATAGCGGGGTGGGGGGGGGAGGGGCGGGGAGGGGGAAGAGGAGGAGGAAAGGAGAGGAGATACAACAGGCCATAATCTCATGGAATTCACTTGGGAGAGACAGTGTAGGGAGGAGGAGGTGGAGGAGGAGGAAAAGGAGGAAACAGACAAAGATGACAAGGAAGTAAAATACTGAGCAGGGAATGAGCACTGAGGGTATGGATTGTATCAAACTCAAAGGAATTGGGAAGAGGAAGGAATGTAGCTCACTGGCAAGAGTATTCCTAGCAGAGAGCCAAGCAGATGCAAAGCCCTGAGACACTAGTGCCTGGCACCTCTGAGAATCAGTGAGGAGGCTGGAGAGGCCAGAACAGAATGATGAGGTGAGAATAGGAGGTGAGGTTAGGAGCGTTAGGCACGAAGCTCCTGAAGGCTCTGTGAGGACGTTGACTGTTACTCTAAGGTAGAAGGGAGTCCACTGGGGACTTTGAACAGAGGAATGACACAACTCCTCTTTCTTTTAAAGGAAAGCAAGCACAGAATCAGAGAACTTAGTTAGGAGGGGGCTTTATATCCTGCAACTTTGCTGAATTCACGGATCAGTTCTAGTAGGCTTCTGGTGGTGAAAGGGCTTTAAAAAATCCAGGTAATGGGGCGCCTGGGTGGCTTAGTAGGTTAAGCGTCCGACTTTCGCTTGGGTCATGATCTCGCGGTTCGTGGGATCGAGCCCCGCGTCGGGCTCTGTGCTGACTGCCAGCTCAGAGCCTGGAGTCTGTTTCAGTCTGTGACTCCCTCTCTCTCTGACCCTCCCCTGCTCACGCTCTCTCTCTCTCTCTCCTAGAAATAAATAAAAACATTAAAAAAATTAAAAAAAAAATCCAGGTAAAAGATGACAGTGTTTTGGACCCTGGTGGAAACAGTCATAATAGACGTGGGAAAAAATGCTATGGTGCTTTATGTATTTGTGTTCTGAGATCTCTAAACACTCTGCAGTGTACTTCCATTGTGCTATTTAAGAAGCTGTAGGGGAAACCATTGTGTTGATTATCGGGCAGCTCTGAGAGCTGCCTAAGAGCAGTGACTTTGTCTTCCTCTTTGTGCCTAAACAGAACGCCCTCACTAGAAGGTGCTTAATAAACAATAGCTGACAAATGAATGACCCTGGATCAGAATGAAGTGCTCAGAAATAGACCCACACAAACACAGTTGGCTAATATTTGAAAAAGGAGCAAAGGTGACTCAATAGAGAAAGGATAGTCTTTTCAACAAATGGAGCTTGAATAATTGCATGTTCCTATGTAAAACCAAGCCAAAACAAAACAAAACAAAAAAACAAATCTAGACACATTTCACCTTTCTCAAAAATTAACTCAAAATGATCACAGACCTGAGGATAAAACACAATTCTATAAAACTTCTGGAAGAAACCATGGAGGAAGAATCATAATGGGTTGAGCAATGAGTTTTTAGCTACAACACCAAAAGCGTTATCCATGGAATACAAAAATTGTAAAATTAGACTTTAGTAAAATTTAAAACTTCTGCTCTGTCTGTTCCATAATGACAAAGAAAAACCGGATCGAAAGGCAGGAGGAACTATCCAATGAGTAATGTCAACAAGCACCACCTCTGAGCATAGACGTTCTCCCGGGAGAAATTTTCCTCTGATCTCAGAGTAGCCAACTTCAAGCCAAAGCATCTGTCCCTAAAACTCATCAGCACTCATGCTGAGCAATGTTGAAAAGAAAATGTAAATCAGTTCTGTTGTTCCCACTGGGACTGCTTCCCCCCAAGCCAGGAGCAAGAAAGGTCTAGGATCATCAGCTTCCTGGAGATGCCGATTCTTATGGTGTCCTGAGTTGCCCCCTTCTGTGAGTTGGAAGGTGTCACAAGAGTGAGATGGACTTGGATTCTCCAGTTCCAAGTCATCCCCTCTTCCTGGGATGTAGGAGGATAGGGCAACACAAAATGAAATCAGCTTCCACTTGTTGAAAATGGGGATTTGTAAAATTTTCTTTAAGCCTTGGACTAATAGTTAACTAATAGTTAATTAGCATCAAGACTGGTAAATAGATTATTGTAGGGGGGGGATAATACGGTTTCCAGAACATGTCACTAATTCAGACACCTTTGGTGGAAATTTTAAAAGGTGAAACAAGTATGGATTAAGGAATTTGCTTCAAATATTCCCTCCAAACACATAAGACAACCTACGTGATCTGTGTCAGTCAGGGTCCAATCAGGAGACAGACAGGACACCATTTATTTAAACAGAGTTGAATGTAATAAAGAATTGTTACCTAGGTATTGCAGAACTGAAGAGGAAACACACAAACAAACAAACAAAAAACCCAAAAAAGGATTCTCAGAAGTCGCAATTGCAAGAAGCAATTACCATTCCTTAGGCTGAAGGAAAACAGGGAAGAGGTGAAAATTATAAAACGGAAAAACCCAGGAAGGTCCTCACCCATGTTGTTCCTGAGGGAGCACAATGAGGCTGGTGTGCGTTGGGAAATTGTAAAGTGAATCCAGATGCTGCTACTGAAATAAACCATCACTGCCAGACTCAAGAAGTGAGGCTAAGGGTAGTGGTAAGAGGAAGCAAGAGAGAAGAAGCAGCTTCCCCTCTTCCTCCACTCCCCAGTGCCCTCCTACACCCATTCCCGGGGCGGCCTGTTGGGGAGCCAGATGGCAAAGCAGAAATACAGTCCCAGACTGCCAGCTGCAGCATCACAAAGCAAATATAGAAGGTAAGTTTGAAGCGGAGGGAGAATTACTCTATAAATGGTACTTCTACAAAGTACCATTGATGAAAGGGAGGACATTTTTTGTAAGCAAAAAAAAAAAAAAGGAATGTTACAAAATGAACTTTAACATTTACATGGATTAACTATCTTCCAGAGACCTGATCTATCTTTTAGAGTTCATTTGGGAAACGTATTCTTGGATAATGCAAACAGCTGGCCATCTAAAGTGTATAAGACATTTTCACAAATTTCAAACATGCGAGGAATGGATACGTTCAGTTCTACTGTACTTTGCAGGGGCATATAAGGTAATCTTGTTAAAAGAGAAAAGAAATGAATACAGATCTCCTGGGCTTCAATTTCTTAACTTTCCTGTGGTTAGATCCTTGAGCCATATGCTTTGATTCGTCTCAAAGAAAGATGGACAATTAGCTGTGCTGGGAGTAAATAGTTAACAAACTAGTGGTAGCAGAGTGCCTATTTCCCATTTTCTTGGATAATGAGAATAGCTCTGTGGATTCTGGGACAGAGATGAGTCACATGGGAATTTTGCATAAGATGTTCACCTGGTCCATCAGGTGAAATGGCTCTAGGCAAAGCTCTGGTTGCTTATTAAGAAGACTTTGGTCTAGCTTTATCAAAACCCAAACCAAGATGATGGTTTTTAGTATGAATCAGGGCTAAGGCTGGGAAGTTGGTACATCTCTGTCAATTTCTCATCCTTCTGTGTCCTGATGAAAAGAGAAGGCAATGGTCATCAAGGCAATAATCATCAATAAGTATTTATAGGCTGGCCCTGTGTTTGAACAGAGTATAAATGGTAGAAGATACTCCACTGTCCCCAACGAGTCATAGAATTCAGACGAGGAACTAGGAATATACATAAAAGTATAGCATTTGTTACATGTTTGTGATTGAAGTGGTAACCAAATGACAGGCCACTTAGTCACTCCCAGAAGAAGGTGATACTCAAGGTGTGTGGTCAGAAAAGCCTGCCCAGAAAACATGGTGCTTACCCTAGTTTTGAAGGATTAGGTAGAATTAGGGATCAGGAATGACCCCAAGGAATGGTGAAAAATGGTTTGGAAGCAGAAATAGTAATGAGTGAATTAGGACACCATTAACCATCTAATTTGGTTGGAGTGAATGTTTGTTCTGAAGTATAGTGAAATAAAATGTTTTGAGAGATGATCATGGCCACTGCAGCCTTAAAAATCAAACTCGTTTAACTCTGGAGTCTTCTTCTTTTTATAAAAATCCAAAAGACCACAATTACATTCTTGATTCTTTGACTGGAAAAAAATCTATATTCATATTTTGAGCAATTGTACTTCTAGGTTTCTTTTAATTTTAATTAATCATTTGGCTATCATTAGTAGAAGTTGATCAACTTCTACTTCTTGAAGCTTTCTCCATGTAGAACACTGCCAGATTTACCACGTTGACACAGAATTTTCTGGTACGTTGTATTTGGAGAGAGGGAACATGAAAAAGATACGCAGTAAAAATTTTAAAAATTTAAAGCAATGTGTGATGAACAGAAAATGGGGGATTCAAGCAGTGGTGTCTGCTGTGTTTTATATTGAAATGAAGGTAAAACGTTTTTGATAATGGTAATAATATGCCCAGCCAAAAATTGGAGTTCTGTAACGAAAAATGAAGAAGGAATGAAGAATGACCATTGGGGACAATAGTCACTGACAAAAGCTTTTACATAAAATATCTCTTTAAACATGTAAACAAGGTATTATATGAAAAAGGGAAGGGAGAAGAGTGGAATCCAAGGTGATTCAGAGGAATTCAGAGGAATTCTGCCCACAGAGGAGCAATGAAATGGATGGAAATAGGAATAGGAGAGACAAATCCATTGGAGGTGAAAGCAAGAAACAATACATTTGATTTTAAGGTGACGACAGTTACTTATCTCTGTCATTTAGAATTATCTACATCTTATGATTTTCCTCCTGATGGTCTCCCAGCCTACGGGAGACTGAACAGAAGAATACAGACTGAAGAGACTAATAGAACTTTTAAAAGATTAAGTCAGACTAGGGTAGAGGACTACACATCAGTCCAGGTCAATCATGGAGGCATCCCGGCTGCAGAAGGTGGTGGCAGAAGCTAAAACTGTTAATGAAGTCAGAGTTGGAGCTGGAATCCATGTTTAGTTCTTTACTAGCTTCTTTAAATAGGTTGAGGCTTTCTGATTATGCCTGGACAATAGGTGGCCATGGGGAGAGAGAGGGGAACCCTAGAGGGACCCCAAATTTGTAGTCCGGCTGTAAGGACCTTGGCAGGGATAGCTGTGGGGTGGGGCCAGGTCTTCCCTGCTTTGGAGCTGAAGCTGCCACAAAGGGAACGCCTGACTTTCTGTGGGCTGAGACCCCAACCTCAATATTTGCTCCCTCCCATGCCTCTTGCCGTCTGCCCGCTGTGCCTTCCCTCACTGTCCATCTCTCAGCCTTTCCTGATACATTACCCTCCATTCATTGTCAACTACTGTGAGATGGTGATGGTGTGTGAGCCAACCTGTCTTAGAACCCCCAGGGGCGGGGCGCCGGGGTGGCTCAGCCGGTTAAGCTAAGCCGCCAACTCTTGGTGTTTGCTCAGGTCATGAGATCAAGCCCCGCTTGGGGCTCTGCTGGGTGTGGAACCTGCTTGGGATTCCCTCTGCCTCTCCCTTCCTTCTGCTGTCTCTGTCTCTGTCTCTCTCAAAATAAATAAATAAACATTGAAAAAAAAAAGCCTGGGGCTCATTTACCTCAACAATTAAAAAAATTATTTTGGAGACCAGAAACCAGGTAGATGGGGAATTTAATATGTGATGCCAGAAAACAAAAGCCTTTTAAGAATGTTTATCTTTTTACTTAAAAAAAAAAAAAAAGCAGAGTCCAGAGAAGACTCTAGCAAATAACTATCTAAATAGGATGAGTATATATGAGTATGTGGTTGATAGCTCTTCTTTGCTGACGTCATGAAAAGTGACGTAAGAAAACAATATTTTCTCGATATCAGTATTGCAGATAAAAATAATAATTTTTGAGCTAGGGTGGGTGTATAAACAAAATTCCCTTCTATTTTCCAAATTATCTGTCATTATTATATTGACTGAGAGATATTTTGCTTTTCTAATGACCAGAGACTCTTCCTCTGTATTCCTGCCTGATCTTCAGTGGGTAAGACGCTTGCTCTGACTGACCTTATGGTTACATTTCTCTCCCAAACTCAGTCTCTCTGTCAAGTGGTTAATTGTCTCTCGGGTAACACAGCAAGGCTCCCATTCACTGTTATGTAAAGGAAATGCCTGGAAATAATTTGGAAAGGCCGCTATTAATCCTCTGATTTGGTTCTGGTTTTCATAAACGAAAACGAATTCGAGTAGGATTCTGGGAGAAGAAAGGAAGCGATCCCAAGATTCTGACACGTTGTATCTGAAAGTTTTTCTTTTTTCATTTAAAACCCAAATTGTGTAAAAGGCATACACAGCCATGTTGGAGAGCTACTGGAAGAGAAGCCTCGGGGTACAGAAAGAGGGAAAGTTTTGAGTGGCCTCTGGCTTGCGGGAGAAGCCCGGTGAGGGAGGTGTTAAGGCTCTGTGGTCCTGCCACTAGAAACACTGGGTATTCATGCCCTGTGTGTCTGTCCCCAAGGCTATTGCATTAACATGCACACATGGACATCTCTGTGCAGCTGGCAACCTAATCATAGTTTCCCTACTGGGCTTTCTAGTGACCTCCCCTGGTCTTTAAGGACAAAGCAGAAGGGAGAGAATATTCCATCTGCACAGAATGCAAAATCTAATTTTTTTAAAAAAATTTTTAATGTTTACTTATTTTTGAGAGAGAGAGACAGAGACAGAGTGCGAGCAAGGAAGGGTCAGAGAGAAAGGGAGACACAGAATCCAAAGCAAGCTCCAGGCTCCAAGCTGTCAGCACAGAGCCTAATGCAGGGCTCGAACACATGAAATGTGAGATCATGACCTGAGCCAAAGTGGGATGCTCAACCAACTGAGCCACCCAGGCACCCCAAGATCTAATTTTCTTGTTGTGATCCATGCTTGCTATTCCTTTCAGTCCTGTGAATGATCACTTCTATGAAAAAAAAGTGTAAATGACTATTCAATTGGCCACATGCTCAATTTTTGAAAGCACCATTCTGAAGAGCTGAAATCTAGGTCTTAGGACATCATGTGGCATGCAGAGCAACCTGTTTTTTCTCCTCGATCTCAATTTCTTCATCTTCAAAGTGACAAAGAAAATCCAGATAATTAAACCATGTTGTTGTAATAGAGGTTGTGGATACTCCACAAGTCATTTGATTTTGTACTTACAGCTATTATTATTTTTTTTAAAGGAAAGTAACTTTATTTATTTATTTATTTATTTCTAATTTCTTTCTGAGAGAGAGACAGCATGAGCAAGGGAGGGTCAGAGAGAGAGGGAGACACAGAATCTGAAGAGAGGCTCCAGGCTCTGAGCTGGCTGTCAGCACAGAGCCCGATGTAGGGCCTGAACCCACGAACCGTGAGATCATGACCTGAGCCAAAGTCGGAGGCTTAACCGACTGAACCACCCAGGCACCCCTGGACTTACAGCTATTATAAATCACCTGATATTTAGGGAGCTCACCATAGGCAGAATAATGAGTGACATCAAAGATTTACATCAAGAGGCATTAGAAAATTATGTAATTTTTTTCTTGTCATTCTCTATGTAACTTAGGTTTTAGCCAGGTGCCCTGTACCAATTTAGCAGCATTGCTTTTTGTGACAGATCGGGAGAAAGGAAGATGGTTAAACGAACGGATTTCAAAGGGCTCTCTTGCTCAAGTAGCAGGCCAAACTCAAAGAAAGTATAATCAGTGTAGATATTGACCAAGAAAAAAATCAGAAAACAGACTTTGCAATTATACCAGCTTGCTTGTGGATGAAATAAAAGAATTTTCTACTGGGAGTTGCTTTAAAAAATCATGTTTGGGGGCACCTGGTTGTCTCAGTCAGTTAAGCGTCTGACTTTGGCTCAGGTCATGATCTCGCAGTTCATAAGTTTGAGCCCTACATCGGTCTCTGTGCTGATGGCTCAGAGCCTGGAGCCTACTACAGATTCTGTGTCTTCCTCTCTCTCTCTCTCTCTCTCTGCCCTCCCTGATCATGCTCTGTCTCTCTGTCTCAAAAATAAATATTAAAAAAGTTTTTTTTAATTATGTGTTTTTGTTTTTTGCTTTTTGTTTTCTGACATGACCAGTTTCATTCAAAGGCTTAACAAAGTTATCGAGGACCTGTCTTTCTGATCTGACATCTTGTGCTTGGGAAATGCTTTATTTCCAGCCTCAGAACTGGCCCCTGCAGAGTGGTTATCTTAACAGTCCCTGGCAAAAGAGAAGGGCACCATCATATTGACTGGCTCTAATACATTCCTTCCCTGGGGGTGGGGCCATGTATCCTGAACAAATGGTGCCCAACATCTGAACAGAAGTGGGATTCTCCAGGCAAGAAAGAAAGAAGTCACAGTTGGGTAAGCATTCAACTATCTGTGCCACAGCGACAAAAATTTTCTGAGGATAAAAAAAAAAAATTGGCTGACTCTGGCTTAAAAAAATAACTCTTCATTGACTGCAACCTATGCCACATTTGGGAAATCAGTGTGAGTCTCTTCCAAACCAGCATAGTCTCTTCTTAAAAGAGTTTGTGACAACGTCAAGTGGGAAGAAAAATCTAATTTTGTTATCCATGTTGGAACAAAATTTAGGTTGCTAATTTGGGCTTCTGGCTCTCATAACAACAGATTGGTAAGTGGAATCTGCAGTAAATCTCCTCAAGGAGAATACTTGTTTTAAATTCTAGGAATGAGGGGTAGCCTCCGTTTATTAGCTCTGCCGTTCAACAATGATGCATGCAGGTCCACGTTCATGTGGTATTTCCACGTGGAAAGAGACCCTGTCTCATAAATTGAATACCCAGCCTCTGAACAAACTAGCTGGGCGGAGCCAAGATGTAACTCGTCTCTCTGCTTTTGAGTTGTGGCTGTTGTAGGAGGAAAATAGTCTCCCCACTCAACACACCTGTTTATAAATGAGAGTGGTGGCCTGTTGTTCCTTCCCCACGTATCTAGGATTCCAAGCAAAGTGACCACCAGCCTGCTGTGTGGGTGTATAATGGAGGCTGACCATAAATAGCGCATGGGGGACAAAGCTTTGTGGGCTAGCACAGGGCACCCCCATGACCCTCTGCTGGCTCAGGCCCAAGAGTATGGCCATTAAACCAACAAGCAGCTGGCATTCGGGACAGATGACCCCCTCGTGTGGACTGCCCAAGGTCTAGCAGGAAGGAGCGGGCACGTGCCCAGCAAATGCTCACTTAGATAACACAGCTGTGATTTCAACACCAAGAGGATCTGTTCACATTTAAAATTCAGGAACATCCCGATGTTTCGCTAAAAAGTCTGTAGCTGTGGAAAGCTGCCATTTTCCTAACTCCTTGCAAAAGCACCGCTAGGGGCAAAACCAAAGTGGAAGAGAAATTCCCTAGTATTACAACAGAGTGACCTTCGCTGGAAACCCCAGTGACAAATCCCTGACTACCTCAAAGGGTTAAATGAAGTTAAATAAAGCACACTTTTCCTTAGGTGCTGAGTAGTCCTAAGCCACAAAAGAGGGAAACTTCCCCATTGGGTTCCAGGTGGGATTCTAAAAAGAACTTGTCAGGCTGATGTCTAGCTCCTTGGCCTCTTTTACTATCTACTTAGGGGTGGGTGATAATCTATGACAAGCCTTGGACTGGGGATCAAGACCAGAGCCTTAGTTTTGTTTTGCCACAAACTTAATAACCTCTTTAGGTCTCTTGAGTGGTAAAATAGGACCCACTTCACGAGATTATTAAATATCAAAGGAGATCAAGCATATGAAACAGCAAGGATTCAATTTAGCAAATAAGGTATTTTTATGCAGATAAACATTACCCTCAAGGTGCCCTAGGGGAGAGAGGAATAACAAAGGACAGTAATCTTATTTATCAGCCACATTCTTTGCATTGAGGGAAGGGGGGGTGGTGCTGGTGAGATTTTTGTGGGCTGCAAGTTAACAAAAATGTATGAAGTTTGGGGATATGTGTGTTTCCTTGTGATTTTTCTAAAACATCAATAGAACAAATTATTACATTTACACACATAAGTACATCAACATTACCCAAGATGCACCTTGCCTGTGGCGTCAGAATGACATAAAAGCTATCAATCACTTCCCCTTTCATACCAGGAGGAGCGGCTGTTAGAAATGCCATGGACAGAAATCTACACACTCATTACTCTCTCCCAAGATCACTGGACAATTTCCATCTAGCACAAAATTTGGGGGAAGAGACGAGTGGGTCACACTGGAAAATGGCTGAGGGTAGAAAAATAAGTTTTTGGTAATCCGATGTTTAAAATATATATATTTCCAGAAAAACAATGTGTTGAGTGGTTTCTGTAGAGTTAAAACAAATGTAATAGCATACTATGAGCTAAATGGACTGAGGTTGAATCTAGGCACATTTTGCAACATTGTGTTTTCAAAAAAAATTTTTTAAATGTTTTTTTATTTATTTCTGAGAGAGAGAGACAGACAATGTGAGCAGGGGAGGGTCAGAGAGAGAGGGAGACATAGAATCCGAAGCAGGCTCCAGGATCTGAGCTGGCTGTCAGCAGAGTCCAACGCGGGGCTTCTACCCATGAACTGTGAGATCATGACCTGAGCTGAAGCCAGACGCTTAATGGACTGAGCCACCCAGGTGCTCCAACAATGTTGTTTTCATAAGGAAATGTATTCTGAGTTCCAAACAATGAATTTATATATAAACTTCAACACAATTCATTTTTTAATTGAAATTGCAGTAAATTGTTTTCTTTGGGTATTTTTAATGAGCCAAAGAAAAACCCAAAGCAGTGGATGATTAATTTGGAAGATCAGTAACTGAATGATATGTACAAATCTATAGCGGGTATACTCATTTGCAAAATAAGCATTAGTGACATTGAGAATGGTGAGAATTTCATAAGGCAAAACTTAAACTGAAATTAGTGTGTAGTGTTGGATAGATTTATCTAACAATTTTAAGTTGCAATATTTTTTAAAAATTATGTGTCATTATCTGTACACAGAATAACCAACATTCTATTATTTGCAAAATCATACATATAAAAGTTGATTTAATCATCATGACAATTTCAAGAGGTATTATTGTTATTCCCAATTTTATCAGAGGAAACTGAGGCACAGTGAGTTGAGTAATTTGCCCAAGGTCACAGGAAGCTCAGGCATTCTGATACTTTTCACTTTTAATGTTTGCATTATACCAAACTTTTGTATTTAAAACCTTATAAATGTCTAGATATTTCAAAGTTTTCCGAAACAGACTCTCTAAAAGCACTTAATTTTAAATAAATAATGCTCCTGCATTAAGTTAGTGGTTGCAATTTACAGAGGTTAAAATGAATCTCTAGCATCATTTTATAGTTTTGAAAATGCAGTATGAGGTCACACAAATCAGAGGTCATCATCTTAGACTTAAGGACATCTCCACTGCACAGAAAAGATGGAAAAGCTACTTCTATCTCTTGAATATTTGTGCTATCAGAATTATTCTGGACCAGCCTGCCTCTGTAGAGGCACAATTTACACAAGAGATTGGGCTCCGTAGTCACGACACTGAAGTTGAAATATTTCAACTCCTGGAGCCTATTTTGGTTTTTATTCAATGAGGATAATCCCAGCTTTTGCAAGGTTGTTGTAAGACTCATCGTTATTATTATAAACAAGGTCTCCTTGGATGTATGTGTTCTGTCTCTTAATCTCAGCCTATAATCTGGAGATCCCAAGGTCTGCCTCATAAAAGTGTTAAGGTTTGCGCCAACATGTAAAATGCATTTTCCACATGGTGTTTTCAGCCGTTAAGCCATAGCTCAGGTGGCATTGGGTACATGGTGCCACCTGAAGGTGGGTTACTAGTTTTGGTCCTCAAGCTTTTCTAAGCAGCACTCCAAATTGTCTTGGCTTCTTTCCGGATTCAAAGAAACCTGTGAAAAGTTCATGGTTCCGACAAAATAAATAGCCTGGGGACAAATGAGAAAAACCACAGATAAACCTCAAAGGTTAATATGTATGCAGGGGTGCAGGGGTGCCTCAGGAAATCAGGCTACAGTTTAATGTTAGCTTTTATTCCCTGTTTATTAAAGATGCAGTCCCTTTGGACTCTTGATCACTCCCCATAAAACAAAGGGCCAGCTGAGTTCCTACAGAATATTCAAGATGAGAGCATCATCTCCACCAAGCCCCTCACTGTGCAGATTGAGAATCTGACTCCTGGATCTCTGGAGTTGGTCTGTTTCTCTATATGATTTGTCAGCCGGGATCTTACTTGTGACTCAACTGGCTTATCCAGTACCTCTGAGTTGGAGCTGCGGTGTATTTACTTTTCATCCTATATGCAGCTCAGCTCATGGTATAAGGAGTATTGCTAGTTCTAGGAGAATAATAGTTCATGTCCTGGCTGCCCATTTATAATGACTGTGCACAATTCTCCACAATTATGAAAACAGAAAGCATGCCAAGTATCCCCTGTAGCAAGGCAGCTATGGTCCACCTAGGAAAAGATGGAAGATGATCTCAAGGACCCATGGAACTGCCCAGCCAGACCCACTGAGTGGAATCTTCCACCAACTAGAGACAGCCAACAAAGCCGATGGCCTGATCCCAGCATTGTCTGCTCTGGGCCATGCCCTTGAGCGCATGGCAGCCTTGGGGTGATTTATGGGTAAGGATAGTGCACCAGACCACAACCCCGAGCAACAGCTGAAGAAACAGGAGGAAAGTCAAGATATCACTTTCAGTAGATGAATACTAAGCAGCTTAATATTACCGAAGCATTACCAAACAGTAGAGGCTACCTTCCAAAGATAAATGATAGTATTTGTCAAGGTTTATACATCAATCCGAAGGGAAAGCCAGGAGGAAATTATCTTTTATGAGCTCCCATCCTAGGAAACTTTTTTTACCTTGATTCAAAGACAAAGGGGCTTGTTCCAAAGTGTTGGGATTCGATATGGCTCATAATGCCTGCTGATTTTCAAACCCTATCATCAGTAAAGGAGCTGGAAAGTACCACATATTTGTATATCCTTGCTGACACAATTTAATGGGGACACACAATGTACCAGCCACTGGCTGGACACATTATTTCTATAGAAGTCCTGTATAATCTTTATGACCCACATTCCAAATTACGTCTTTTAACATAACTGAATATGTTTGCTAATGATACTAGTTATCATTTGTTAAGACTCTTTTACTTTGTATAAGAGGCTGTTGAAGTCAGCGAGACACGGTACCGATGTTCATAACGCATTTACATTTAGAAATCATTTTTACAGAAGACAAAAGTGATTTTTTTATTAGGACAAAAAACGCTCTATTTTAATACAAGATCACTACTGATGAGAACATATACTAAGGAACTCCAACAAATCAGTCTGAAAAGGAAACAGTACAAATGACAGAAGATGTTGACCGACCGTATCCCGGAGGCGCCTACGACCACGCCAGCTGGAAATAAACACACAACCCCTGTCACCCCACACACAAGTATGTACAGGTTACATTGGCAAACATCTAGAAAACACACTGGAAGATAAGGATGAACACACCCACATATGTATACCATGTGCATGATTTTCCTTCATTTTACTCGGCTAAAACAAATTCTTGATCTAAAACTATTTCATGCCTAACGCTATACATAGGAAATACCACAACGCAAATGTTTGCATTTTCCTGGGAGTTGGTCCTTGAAAGTAGAAGATGTATTTTGAATTCCCTTAGGGTAAAATCCACATACAAACGGAAGTTGTTACAAAGTGCTTGCCGTTTACGCATAATAGTACCAAAGCGCTTCATTCGGCATCCTTTATGATACAGAAGAATATTAGTGATGAATTGGTGATCAGTGTTTCCAAACATTTCCAATACTGCTACATGAGAGAACTAAAGGGTACAATATATTTAGATTTATAAGGAAATGCTTTCTTCCCACAGATAATGTGCTCCCTGACTAACAAAAAGCCCCTGCAGGGACACTGCCTTCTAGTCAAATACTGCCACCTTCCAAGGTCATGCCACACAAGGTCCCTTTTACTGGACCCTACAATTCTCGCCGCTCTTGGACTCTGGGACGGCTTCCGGGCTGGGGGCAGGCCGGCCTCGCTTGGCCCTCAGGCCCTCCCTGGGGCTGTCAGCTGAACTCTCAGGAAGGTTACTGGCCGAGAGAGATCTCCTGGTGGGTTCTCGAAAGGTGGCGCCGGAATCCACTGGGCTTTGCTGAGCAACCTTGACCTGTAACAAACAAAGCATCTTTGTTAGAGGTTTAAATCATATTCATATTCCTACAACATGAAAAATTAAAGTGCTATGTCACCACATTTCAAGTTAAGTCTTCTGTAGGTGTTATACATGGCTTCAGTATTTCCTCTTCACTGGGAAGAGGCCCCACTTAACAGAAACAAGGAGGATATTGGACATCAACTCGGTTAAGTCACCTTGCGAGTTTTCCTTGACACCTCAGATGGCCAAAGGCTCACTCCCAAAGCTAGTATTCTCAGATCAGAAGGTAAGCTTTTTAAGAGCCAAGCCTATGTCCTCTTTACCACTGTACTCCTAGGACCCAGAATATGCTTGACCACCTGTCAAACATTCAATATATGCCTAAGTGATGACCCAAATCAGCTTTTATTTACCCCAATTGAGCCCCTGTTATCATTCAAGTTACTATGATCCCAGTGAGTAAGACTACCTTCATAGGGAGGAAGCTTTATTTACAATATGTATGTGTGATGTGTGTGTTTAATTTGAGAGACAGAGAGAGTGCACACATGTGAACTGGGGAGGGGCTGAGGGAGAGAGAGGACCTTAAACAGTTTCCACATTCAGTGCCCCATGTGAGGCTTGATCCCATGAGCGTGAGAGCGTGACCTGAGCCGAAATCAAGAGTAAGGCACTCAACCGATTGAGCCACCCAGGCGCCCCTATTTACAACATTTAAAAGCCCTCAAATGTGTTCCTCATATATCATTTTAACATTCTCCTTACATTTTTGTTTTGAGTCCATATTGAATTTGGATTATAGTAGAATAAATAATAGAGTCCAGAAAGAGTAGATCCCCTTTCTGATGTCCTGCCTTTTAAGAGAAAGAGGGATCTCAGGAAATGAGAAACTTTTAAGAAGCAGACAAGAGGCAGAGTAGCTGATAGTCAAGATTTCCTGAGGTTTATACAGTTGTGACAAGATACAGGATCAGAAAAGAGAAAGAGGAGCAGGATGGATGAAGCATAGAAAAGCTTCATTTAACCAAAGTTAAAGGCAGGAGTGGAGGCTCCAAGGAGAGAGATCTTTTTTTTTTTTTTAATTTTTTTTAATGTTTTACTTATTTCTAGGAGAGAGAGAGAGAGAGACAGCGTGAGCAGGGGAGGGTCAGAGAGAGAGGGAGTCACAGACTCTGAAACAGGCTCCAGGCTCTGAGCTGGCAGTCAGCACAGAGCCCAACGCGGGGCTCGAACCCACCAACCGCGAGATCATGACCTAAGCGAAAGTCGGACGCTTAACCGACCAAGCCACCCAGGCGCCCCAAAGGAGAGAGATTTTTACACAGAAAAGAGGAAGCGCACTCTTCACAAGGGCAACTCATGTTTGGTATCCACAGGAAGAAGAGGCTACTGACAGACAGCGATGGACTCCACGAGCTCCATCTGAAGAGTAAGAGAGTGGAAATTATTTCCCCATTTATATTCTTTCCATAGGAAGTATGTGGTCTTAAAAGGCAGCTAAGTACTTTTCATTACAGAAAACATAGTAAATCTGGCCAACAGATCAAATCCCTGGAAAGCTTGCCTCTAACTCAGATTAAATGCAGGACATGTAAAAAAGAGCAGCCTCTAAGGAGCAGGAGTTAGTGGAAAATTACCATCCATGGAAAGTTGAAGGAAAAAAAACAGAGTTTTACTGATACTTTTTTTTTTTTTTAATAGAAAGTGATACAAAAGACAGGCATTTCCCTTGAACCCATCGGATGCAGAAAAGTCAGCTCTTCAGATTCACTGTTTAAAACAAAAAGAGACAGAGAGGGATCCCTCACACTGGGAAAAGAATATTTGAGTTAGTAAAACTTTTTTTTTATGTTTATTTATTTTTGACAGAGAGAGGGAGAGTGGAGTGGGGCCAGAGAGAGAAGGAGACACAGGATCCGAAGCAGGTTCCAGGCTCTGAGCTGTCAGCACAGAGCCCGATACAGGGCTCGAACCCACAAACTGTGAGATCATGACCTGAACTGAAGCCGGATGCTTAACTGACGGAGCCACCCAGGTGCCCAGTAAAACTCTTTTTACTCCCAATTAAATAGCCCAAGTCCACCCTTTGGGTTCTTCCTCTAGACTCAATTTCTCTGATGCTGAACTGAGGAAAGTATAGTCTGTGAAGTTGATCCTCACGTTGGTGAGTTGGCCTCAGACTTGTCTATATAAGTAGATGAGGTCTAACTCACCAAGTATTTAAACTATTAAGTGCACCCCAGCGCTGACTATCTTACAAACTATGTCAGCAGCCACAGAGGACAGAGGGCGAGGACACGGACACGCAGGGCTCAGTGAAAATGAACCTCATTCACAGGAAGAAAGGCAAGGCCCCACTATACTGCTGACTGACGCTGTGGTGATGGCATCACCAACATCCTCTACCATTGAGGGGTGGGTCCTCTGCCACTGACCACCAACCCCAGGTTCAGCTCAAGTCTACAATCACGACTGGCTTATCCCCAGCAAGCAAGGAGCTCCTGGGCTTATTCAACCCAGAGACATATCAGAGAATGATCGTCACCTACTTTGCACTAAACCTGACAGATGTCCCTAACGGTCCTGACAGATGTCACTAAAGGTCCTGCTGAATGACCTAGGGAATGGTCTGTCTCAGACCTCAGCCAGCCACTTCAGGCAAGGGCTCATAATCCCTAGTTTCTAAGCAACTGCTTTAAGAAAAGATACCTTGGCTCTATTCATTCAAACTGAATGATGAAATACCCTTAACAGATGAGGCAAGCATTTTTACAAGGCAACTGAGAAAATGCTGAATTAAATTAAAAACCCATAGGCTGGGTTTTGAAGAGTTTGCATCTAACCATGAAGTCTCCTATAACCGCCTCTTAAGAGGAACCACTCCCATTCATTTGCACAAGTGCACAGAATTGCTTAGCGATTCATAACCGCCGGCACCTACTGCAGCCTGTAGCCCATGCATTGAACACGACTCTGCAGGAAACCATGGTTATTGCTCTGTACCCAGCAGGCTCAACAGCAGCGTGGAAAGCAGGCCCCCTAGTGTGCAAAGCTCTTGTTCCTAGATAAAAAGCCTGAACACCACATGTAAACTGCTTTGCTGTCAATTCCTCATAAAAGAAGAAAATAAATGACCCATGTGGCGATTTCATGAGACGATTTCCTAACATGCGTCTAAACATCTATTATTGTAATCACTTCAGGACAACATAACAGCTCCAGTCATTCAATAAACAATCTGGTCAATGTCAGACACTGTATTAGACTTGAGGATGCAGGTAAGCCATAATTCCAGTGAGGAACCTCCTACTGCAACTCAGATAGGCACATATGTAGCAAGTACTTACGATCAAGTGAGCCACAGTAAAACAGTGAAAGTACAGGGCACTACGTATGTGTCAAGATTTTCTGTTTTAAGAGGGGCGCCTTGATGGGTCAGTCAGTTAAACGTCCAACTTCGGCTCAGGTCATGATCTCACAGTTCGTGGGTTTGAGCCACACGTCCGACCTCTGTGGTGACAGCTCAGAGCCCGGGGGCTGCTTTGGATTCTGAGTCTCCCTTCCTCTCCACCCCTCCCCTGCTCACGCTCTGTCTCTCTCTCAAAACTAAATAAACAAAAAAAAGAGAGAGAAAGAGAGTTTCTGGTTTATGAGAGCCAGACAAATAAATACTTCATTTGATCGCCAAAGGTGCGAGAGAAGCAGGAATGGATATTGGCAAGTATGGAGGAGTGAGGAGGGGCTCCCAGACTAAGGATATGGCACAGCCCACCCAGAGCCCAAACCTGTACTGCAGGTCAGGACTTGTCAAGTGCTCGAAAGCTCTGGTCAAGCTCATGGGCACAGGGTACTTTATGGAAAAGAAGCTGTTCTTATGGTCACTGGAATGTCAAGACCTACTCCAGTACCCTCTTCAGTGTTCTGTTGTTCCCAGCATTCAAAAGGTAGATCCCAAAGTGAATGTGTGAGAAAAAGAAAGAAAGAGAGAAGGGCCAGGGGGGCTGGGTCCATTTTGATGAGTAAAAGAAAATCCCAGACCTTTCTTCCTCACCTCGGAATTGATAAAATTTTATTAGTATGTAAGTTATGAAAAAACTGAATACCAGGTATTCATTCCTTAAGGCTTCCAGCTCTTAAACATCAATGTAACATTTACAAATATGTTCTTGTTTTGATGCAACTAATCACCAATGTCTTTGTATTCTGGTACCTAAAATCCTAATGAGGAGTAAGCCTCGTCACGTAAAGAATTACTACATGACACAAATAGGGGTTCCTATACTTTCAAAGCTTTGTTGACAGGGTCAAGGTAATCACACTGCATAGTTACTTGGACTCCAACAAGCAAGCGATCAAACAAAAGCCCCAAACTTTTAGAATTCTTGGAGCTATTCTAGCAACTTCCAACAATGTCCCTGTGACCGCATTTTTGAGTTGCACTGGGGAAAAGAGCAAGACTGTGGAGGTGAGAGACAGTAAGTGTTAACCCTGGGCAGGTTAGATCTTTGTGAACCTTACTTTCTTTCTTCTCTCATACAACTTACCATGAGTGCTATAAAATGCATACACTTTGCATACATAAGTGCTAGTATGCCTTACAGAATAATGGAACAAAGTTCTGCAAAGTGAATATTCTTGATGCTTTAAATAACATTTACTGGGCTATTTGCCAGGTGCATAGAGGTCACTAAGATCATCACCCTACCCTCAACAATCAAAATAGACAAATGTGTCAACAGGGTCCCTTTCTTTAGGTGTCTACTGAAATATTTCCGTTTTGTAAAGTAAAGGAGTAATCAAGAAAGAAAAAAAAAAAGAATTGGCAACTGGGGGCGGGGGCAATGGGTTGGAGGGAAAAAGTGTGAAACAAGTATGATCCACGTCTGTGGTCAAAAGAAAGACTACCTTTTCCATTCCTTTAATGTACAGCTTGAACCTTGCTTATGAATCCTTTGCGTTCTCATCTCCAGTTTCTCATTATTTACCACCTTCTGTCAAACTGTAAGGGGCCTGTCGGATCAAGGTTGGAACTGCAGCTGCAGGATAACGTGATGTTTGTCCCCTGGTCCGCTCACTACTGTCCTCAGGACTGGCTTACTTCTTGTGCGTGGAGAAGGCCAGACTTTAAAGAGCTCCTGAGTCAGCAGGGCACAGGGTCAGACCCTTGCGCGGAAAGCACTGTAACTGCCTGGGTGTGGAAGGCTGGGGACGTGTTCTCGGAGGTTTACCTTTTGTGATCTGCTGCCACCAGCTGTTGGTTTGGAGGGCTCAGGATGATTTTCTTTGTTGAGGCTCAGAGGGGACGGTGCTAACTTCTGGGCAGCAAGGCGGGGGCTGGTCCGAGTTGGCATGGTGGTTCTCCGAAGGACAAATGGGCTCGTCTTCCCTGTTGGGATATCGGCAAAAAATGGGGACTGTCAACATTGCTAGGTCCAATTCTGTCTATAAGGGGAACGACATGCACCAGGTGAAGTTTTAACAAATGTAAGAGTAACTCCAAAAACACATTCTGCTGGCCACAGTGACCACTGGATTAACTTTGCGGCTGCCCTGGGCGCCCCCAAATCAATTAAGTAACAGGCAGGGGTTCTCTTCCCAGACACAGGAAAACACAATGGAAAAAGAAGGGAAAATAACATTAAAAATTTATTTCCTGCTTCCTGTTCTGCTTCTAATGTGGAGTCTTAGTTCACATTCCTCTAAGATCTTTCTTTTTCTTTTTTTTTTTTAAATGTTTACTTATTTTTGAGACAGAGGCAGTGCATGAGTGGCGGAGGGGCAGAGAGAGAAGGAGACACAGAACCTGAAACAGGCCTTAGGCTCTGAGCTGTCAGCACAGAGCCTGATGCGGGGCTTGAACCCACCAACTGTGAGATCATGACCTGAGCCAAAGTTGGACGCTTAACCAACTGAGCCACCCAAGCGCCCCATAAGATCTGAGAGACACACCAGCAAGCCTTCCCGTAACATTTGGACTGGAGACAAAAAGGGGGATAAAATGGAAAGGAAGGAAGGGAAAAAAGAAAAAGGCCAGCTTTTGCTTAAAACAAGAGAAGGTAAAATGGTAAGAGCCACCGGTGCACCAGTGCCCACTGTCACGCAGGGACCGGGTGGGAGGAGACAGTCGACCAGGTAGAGGAGTGATTTCACCGTCTGCTCACAGATGGGGGGTATTCCCCATAGTGGGAATGGACGTGACTGGAGGAACTCAGTCCCAATGGGCTTGGCACACTCCCTGCGTTAATGGCTAACTAAAGCAACATTTGTTTTTATTTTTAACCCTTTCACTACAAATAAAAAACAGCAATGAGAAAGATAGAACTATTTGGGGGTCAGATTTCCTGACAGCCAGAGTTACTCAGAACGGGGTTCCTCAAATCATCTAGGGCAAAGAATTAGTGTTGATATTTTTTGAGGGAAAGGGGTGGGGAGTAATTTCCAACGTACTGCGGAATGATACCTTTATATAACCAAGTAAGGATGAGCCAACAGAGAACTCATGATGTGCCTGCATGTGGCAACAATGTCCAATTGCTCTGAAAATTTCTAACCTCCTACTACTGATTTCTGAACACTACTTTTTGTGTGTCTGTGTATCATGGACCATTAACACTTGGTTCCTGGCTGGCCCCAGTCCCTGGCCCACCCTTCGAGGATCACCGGGTTTAAATAAAAAGACCCAAGTGCTAAGTAGCTCTGGTCAAGGGGCATATCCCCCAGCTCACCTCCAACTTGGATGAGACGTGGACTCACAGAGGAAAAAAAAAAAAGCCTGAAGAGTGCCCTTGATCTGGGGAATTTTCAGCCCAGAAATATTAAATTGCGAACAGGTTTTGAATAGTCATTCCTCACATCTATTAGCACATTGTGTGCTGTAACGTAATTAGACCCTAGTCCTTTCCTCATGCAGGAGTAAACAAAACAAAACATACCTTAGCAATTTACAGGTGGACTATTGCTTCTGAAGGCCAATCGGTACTGTCATGCAATGAGCTAAGACATAAATGCCTCTGTCTTTTCATATGTGGGTTATTTGGAATTTCAAAAGAACACAAATAATGTTGCTTTTAAATGATGCATACCTTTCTTTACAACTTCTGGAAGTCCCTCTGGCTCAAACTCAGCATCTCTGGCATCTTCTGAGGGGTGAAGAGAACTTTTGCCTGCTTTTCTGCTCTTTTTAGAAAACGTCTCGGGGGTAGAAGGTGCTGTGCCCCCACCATCTTCCTGAATCCCAGTGGACCTTTGCCTTTTGCCTGAAGCTTTGTTTTGGCTGGATGATAACTTCTTTTCGGTAGCAGAAGGGGCTGGAGAGGATTCTGGAACAGCTGCATTTAGCAAAGGAGAACCCTGGAGGTTAAGTTTAGACCGTGAACTCAGACGAGCAACTTGTGTCTCCAACATCTCTTTGGCTTTCTCCAACTTCTCGTGGCTGATGAGCAGGGAACAATACTTGTCCAAGTATTCATCGGCTTCCTTGTTTTTCTCCTCAAGAGTTTCTTTCAATTCTTTTATCTCAGCCATTAATTCCTCGACATTAGAATCCACAGCAGCACCTGTCAAAAATAAAGTGACACACTGCACGTCACGTGATGCTTCTCTCATTAACACTGGGCATCATAAAGCAGACGACCTTAGACTTGTCCTTTGATTTTCTTTTAGAGAAGGTGAGGGAAGCGTATCTATAGATGTTCTCACAGTTCAAACAACGCTTGTTGGGAGGGATCCTATCAATGTACATCATCTAGTAGATTACAGGACATTCATTAGGCTAGCTTAAATAAAACCCATCAAAATCTCAAACTTGTATTCCAGCCAACCCAACAAACTTCCTTGTAGTTCGTACGAGACAAGAGGAGTCAATCCAGCGCATCCCCAATTTTCACCCGCCTGTTCTTTCCATCATAAGAGAATGAACAATAAAAACTGGTAAAGAATATGAAGTCTGTTGTACTGGCTTTGGGAACCAGAGGCGGATCAGTAACAAGGCATGTTCAAAACAGCCTTTTTTTTTTTTTTTTTTTAAAAAGCAATGGAGGCTCTGATGGACAAGTGCTTGGCAGGTGCTTCAAAGGTGGGAATTTTGGTTAACTTGTAGCTGCCACGGTTAGCATTGAACCTATTGGAAAAACTCTCTGGATCCACAATATACTCCAAGTACTCTTCTCAGCAGCAAAGGACACTGACCGTCCCTGTGAAGCTATGGTCCAAAAGGGCCCCTCACCTCATACTATGCTCGCCATCATCTTTCCGCACCGTCAGAGTATTCTGCTCTGAAGCCATGAGTGGAGAAAAGTGCTAAGTACAGTCGCCATTTTTTTATTTTACCTCCACACCCAAACATAAAGCCCCTTAAGCCTTCCACTCAGTGACCCACAAGGATGGGCCAAGGTCAACCAGAACCAGCTGTTGATGAATCACCAATGCCAGCTCAGAAGGCCAAGCTGCCTCTGACGTAGTAACTACATAAAAGGACATGCACATGAAAAAACTCTTCTTGCAACAGCTCATTAGCAAAAAGTGCTGCCAGTCTTTTGTGTTTTATAGAACAGAAAATGCAGTAATTCTATTTCAATATGTAGACTTTGTTCTGAATCCTATTAACCCTGTGACCCCAAGCTGAGCACAAAATTCAAAAACTGGAAAATGGGAACCGCTGAAAACGAGCACACGGTACAGGATGGAGCACTGAAAACACGTGTCTGCCGACACCACACACGTGTAGGACTTCACGAGTGGAAGAGTCTGGGCTCATGGACGTGCTCAGTTAACGCCTACCTGTTTTCTGTTTCTCTTGTGTGCCTTCAAGGTGACACAGCTCTTTCTGCAACATCTCCTTTTCCTCTTCCAGCTGTTTACAGGATTTGATCAACAATTTAATTTTCCCCTGAGCACGTTCGTTTTCCTTCTTCAACTGATTTGCATATTTTACACTCTCCTCCTATAGAACAAAACCTTGAATTTAAAACTTTGCATTTCTTCCTATGAGTTTACGGGAAAATAATCATGAGATATAATTAAGAATCCTATATTATAAATTTAAGAATTATGATGTTCAAAATAAAACATCTGAAGATGCATAAAAGAACTCATCTTCCCTACTCGGTTTCCTAGGTATTCCCAGTAGACACTGTGGTTTTGTCACTTTCTGAGTATCAGCAAGCAGAAATTTTGGTTCCTAAGATGTTGCTCAATGAAGGAGCCCACGACTGGGTTTGTCCAATGCCAGGGAATCACACCCGGGGGTTTAGGGTGGGAGATACATGGACATACTCTTGGTGGGTCAAAAATTCTCAAGGATAGAATTGTGTTTCCACCTGTAGTCCGTGCTGTGGACAATTTTAATACCCCAAGGTGCATTTGTTTTGGTGACACCAAGTGAAAGCCGAAGAATATTACGGCTCACAATACAAATTTAAATTCTACACGTGCTTGAACAGAAAGAGAATGGTAGGAGAATGATGACACGACACCCTTCTCACAAGTATATAGTTCACGGTTCCCTCACCACATCTGCAAATTCCAAAAAAAACAAGCTCTGACAATGATTCAGAGGAAAAATTTGACCTGAACAGATACGAAGGTACTTATATATAGTCTTTCTTTATCCCACCTTGTGAGAATAGTCATACATTTTGTTGCAGAAATATGAATCTGATTATGAAGTATTATCCCAGACCCTGCTTGGATAGTCCGTAACATGCACTGTATTATGTAATACCTAAAAAATGCAAGACTTTTACAACAAGCTAGCTTCAAGAGTTTCCAATAAGAGATCATGAACATACAAAGGCAGACCAAATTATTAAAAAAAAAAAAAAAAAGAACTTGAGCATCCATTTCATGTTGCATGTAGATTTCATTCTTGGTATATTATTTCATCTCAAAATAATGTATTAGCGGTGTTGCAGTAAATCTTCACTTCCAGAATTTTCTATTTCTGATTCCAACTATCACTGGATTACACACCCATTTAATTCCATTTCAGTAGTGCTCATTAACTGGCACCTCATTAAAATTAAATGCATCTGAATAGGCTCAACAAGGAGCCATTTTGTACATGGTGTGTATATACAGACATTCTCCACAGTAGAACTGTCAAAGATTAGACAGGCTTTAGAAAGCACACCTGAAACTAATACCTCACCATATACCAATTTTACCTCCATTTTTTTAAAAGGAAGAAAGTGAGTAAATAAAAAGTAAACCTGAAGCTCTTCTATTATTAAATATGTCTCATTTTGTAGTAGCAGAGTGTTTTTGACTGTTAATATTATTGTGACTTTTATTAGGTTGTATTTTATCAGTATTTCCTTCACCTTGAGAATTAAGAGGGCCAAGCTTAACTTTACACCTACTTTTCTGTTCGACTGTATTCAATATACGATGTCACAATTTTTACCCACTTTTGAGTAAAGACCTTTGCAGATATTTATCTTCCACGTTCATTATTACACATCCTGGATTGTATTCATCTTATGAACAATATCTATAGGAATCAAACAGCCGCACTTTCCAAGTAGGATTACTGTAGCACCACCTATAATTGAACAACCTGGTACTACTGGGTTGCCTTGGTTTTTTTCTAAAGGAACCTTGCCTGGAGAGTAAGAGGAGAAAGGACTCACACGTGTGTGTGACCAAGTGCTGGGGCACACCTTGATCTCCCCACGAGCCACAGGAAAAGTGGTTTGGTGACGGCAGTGAACTTGGAGACCAGTCAAGCAAGACTTTGGAATTACCCACCAGAATACTATCTACAGCTGGAGAGGCCTGCCCAGATCTGCTATCACCTCAAACTTCATATCTACCTCGGGAAAGTCCTTACCATCCTCTAGTTTGAGATGATTCACTGAGCGATGCATACAGTGTATCCGAGCTGTGAGACTGCAGACCAGCCACTGAGTTTTAAAAATAACTCAGCAGGGAGACTGGTTTGCTCAGTCGATTAAGCATCCAACTCTTGAGTTTAGCTTAGGTTTTCACAGTTCGTGGGTTCAGGCCCTGCATCAGGCTCTGCGCTGACAGCATGCAGCCTACTTGGGATTCTCTCTCTTCCTCTTTCTCTGTCTCTCCCCCACTTGCACTTTCTCTCTCTCAAAGTAAGTAAAGTTTAGGAAAAAAATAAAAATAACTCAGTAGAAAAATGATGCTTTTATTTTTGACTACAAAAAAAATGCTCGTAACAATTAAGAGGAAAGCATTAGTTCCATGCGATGAAAACAACCATTATCCTCATGAAGGTAATGAAAAATGAACATACCTTGGTTTTCTTCAATTCTTCTAACAGCTGAGTTGTAGCTTTCAAAGAATTATTGAGTTCTTCTTTACTGGACTTCAAGAGTTCCATCTCTGCCTTCTGCGAGCATAGACTTTCTTCGTTAGAAGTCAGCTTCTCTTGGTAGGTCTGGATTTCCATTTCGTACTAGGGCAGAAAACGTCACCTTAGCCAGGAGGCTCAGCTTAAAAAAATTATAAGGAAAACAAACGAAAAAGAAAATTGCTGTCCCCAGGGCCGTTTCAAATAGTCCTCGGGATTCTCCTATTGTTCTATTCCAAGATAGAAACAGGTTTTAAAAACTCAGGTTGTAAAATAAGACCCAGATGGTATCTGGAGAAGACAGTGGAGGTAATATGATGGGGACCCTTCATAAAACTGTATTGTGTAATAAGCGCATCACGGACCTTCTTGCAAAACATGCCTCATGACTATGGTCAACGGTCAACGCACCACCCCCAGCACCTCCAGGAACCAAAAGCCATGTTTTTACCTGTCTGTTTGTATCCAGAAGCAAAGCCTGGTGTTTCTTTTCAGCTTCCTGAAGCCGGAGCTGATACTCAGCTATTTCTTCTCTCGTTTTCTCTTCTTTTTCCATCTGGTCCTTATGTGCGCAATCCAAATTCTTCTTCAATTCACTATTTTCTAGCATGAGCTCTGTCAATTGACCCTAATGAGAAAAGTAATAAAATCATGCGAAAATAATTAGGAAGCTGGAGATAGAGCTTTAGGAAATATTGAGTACTGAAATGAAAAAGAGAAAAAAGAAAAAAGAATTTACAGATCAGACAAAATCTTTATAGAATAGCAGTACAACCCTATTTAAAGTGACGCATTCACTTTAAACTGTGAATTTACCTGCAACGGCAATTTCTTCTGCTCCAGCCCGACCACCCACAGGGTCACATCCACAGGGAGCACAGAATCCCTGAGAACCCAACTTTAGCTCAACCACCCTGGATGGTACCCTCCCAGGCTTCCAAGATCACTTTCTTAAGTGCTTCCGCTGCAGTAAGCCGTTGACCTTGTGACCAGAACCCTGCCATTCCCACCTTGACACACGAGCTACCTCACCCCCAGACTTATGTGCTCCTCCTTGACCTGCTTCAATTCCATGTTCTCTCACGGTGAGAATTTCCTTCCAGGTGCCCTCCCCTCTTTTGCCCCTCTGTCCCTTCACTGTGTGACACACGCAAAACTCCAGCACTGGCGGCACCTGGGTTCTCCGTCCCTGATCCCAAACGACTGTGTGTACACGTGATTCTACACATGCTGCGTCCACTTCATCTCCATTTACGCCTCAATCCCTCCAGCCTGGGCTCGTCCCACCTCTTCCTCAAATCGCTCTTCATGGCCTTGTCAACCTCCATGTTGCAAATCCAAGGAGCACGCTCCACCCCACGTGATGCTCCGAGGCAGCCTCCACTCCTCGCTGGCAGGACAGACACGACCCTGGCCTCAACAATTCCTCCTTTTCTCTGCGGGCTCCTCCTCCTCTCACCTCGCGAGCCCAGGTCTCTGGGCTCAGCCCCAAACTGCCTTCTCTTCTCCAACTTTATTTTCTACAATTCCCATAATTTGTCAGCACTACCTATATTCTGAACTGGCCAAATTACTGTATCCACCCTAAACCTCCCCTTTAAACTCCAGCCTTACGTATTTGGATTTTATTAAAATTGTTGACACTTACCTTCCTTCCTCTCTAGTCTTTTTTCATAGCATTTTCTATTTCACAATGGCCTCCTTTCAATTTCTAAAAAATACAAAGCTTTTTCTAACCTCAGAGTGTGGCTACACCGCTCACTAGACCTTAGACGTTTCCTTCCTCTGTGCGGTTCCTCTCACGGCTGACTCCTCGTTGTGCAGGTAACGTTCTCTGACCTCCCTACCTAAATTAGGTTGATCTCTACACCCCCCGCTTCTCAACTGTTCTGCAGGAAAGAGTCTTGTGTGATTCCTTTATAGCACTTGACAGATTACCATTGCCTTACATATCCCCTATCTAACGATTTATTGTGTATCTGGACTGTAAGCTCTGTGAGTACAGGAACCACAGCCATTATGGTTCAACATTCAACCCCCTGACTTTAGGAGCACTTATTAATTACAGAAGGCAGAAAGTCACTACAAATGGACACATTCATAGGTATGGACTTGAGGCCACACACCTAGCTTTTCCTTTTAGTAGAGCCTATAAACTAGGTTCAAACAACAATATAGTGGGGATCCTCCCAAGCTGCTTCAGTACCAAAGGAAATTCCAGCAGGTGCAGCACTCAAATAGCATTCGTACAGACTCCTTCCACGCAGCATTGCCAGAAAGTTCCATGAGTCAACTACTGAGATTAAATGCCAAACTTTTTCAATTTAGAAAAGGTTTAGATTAACAACTGTACTTTAGATTAAATACCGTATTTAAAGTACAAATTTCCCCAACTCCTCATACGGGCTGTTAAAAACATCCTTTCAACCCCTTCTGATTGTTCAGGGTCATAATCATAACATTGTTCTGTTCCCCTTTTCTAAGCACTACCTGGGGATGAAATATACGAGTGTTCACCGTTTAACCAGGTTTGGCAGACAGGTGTCACGGCATCTGCCAGCTCTGCGTGCACGGAGGCTGCGACCTGGGGCTCAGTGTTGAGATTCAGGAGAAACGGAGGGCACTGAATCAGCAATGTCTGCCGTGGAAACAGCCATGGGGAATGGCGACCCAGATGCTATAAATCTGCCACATTAACCCTCCCCTAAAATAACATCCCAAGACTGCTCCAGCTTTACATTTCACTTTGACTTTCTGTTACTTTTTAGTTCTCAGCAAGATTGGTGCATCTGTCTCTAGCAACATTCTGGCTCCTAATCCGAGGCAGGCTGGAAAAGCAGATAAACCTGCTGAAAGCTGCATGAAATCTATTTCTGATGTGAATTAACGTAGTTACAAGGGTCGCCTTTTATGAGAAAATATTTGGGCTCTGTGACGGGAATTTCATGTGTTCCGGGGCCTCTCAGGGCTCCTCCTGGGCCCCGCCAAGGGCTGGAGGGTGAAGATGACGGACTGCGAGACTGATCAGGACATGAATGCCAGCTTACTTTTTTCCAAAACCTAAAAGAGCTTAGTATGTTGCAGGTCTTAGGAAAACAAATGAGGAAGAGTGTGCACAACGAATGATCAGAGCATTGTGAGCGTGTCACAGAGAAACTTACCTGGCTGCTCTTTATTTCTTCCGACATTATAGTTAATTCTTGAGTCAGCCTATTTTTCTCCGCGATAAATTCTTCTTTCAACTCTGCTGTTTTCTGGGCCATCTCGTTCATTTCCCTCTGCAGCTCAGTTTCCTTCTCAGTCATTGTGTTTACCTGAAATTTCATCTTTCATTAGGATCTGCTTTGGGTTGTTGGTTTGGCTCAAATTAATCACTCTGATATAGCACATCATAACATTCCCTTTTACCTTCAATAACAAAATGGAACCTGGCTAATCCTCTCTCTACTAATCCACTCAACTACCTTCCTTAAAACCCACTGGCAAGCTTACCTTTTCTTCTCAGCCAGGATTTAATAAAAAGACAGCAATAAGGAGAGCAATGACAACGAAAGATAATATTACTAAGTTTCACAATCCTTCTTGAGGGTATTAATTTGTATTAAACGTCAACATTAGGGACCATTGTATGAGGTAGTGTCTTATATTTTTATCAGTCCTGGGATCTGCACTAATCCTCCGATGCCACACTAATCTTCAAGAAACATGCCTATGATTAGCTAAAATGAGTTAAATCCCTGTCGTTTGCACTTGCCCCTCAGTGTTGAAACAGCCTGGCAGAATTTGCCAAATTATCTCTATCATAACTGCTATCTCTTGCAAGCTGTATCAAAACTTGAAATTTCGGAAGAATCTTACAGAGTCACGATTGATTCCATTTTTTGGACACTCCTTTTTACCTTTAATATTTGTCCAATAAAAACTGAATTTGAAGCAACCACTTTCCTAGATCAGTAAGTGAGCCTAGAGGGCAAAACCTTAATTTTTCATTAATAATTGAGCCCCCTGGTAGCAGATTTCCCCTTTAGCCATCAGCTAACAAAACAGCAGATTGCACAAAGATAAGATATAAGAGAGGCTGAAAGCATAAATCCCCCAGACATACCCTGGGAGGCATGTGGGTTCTGTTCATTACAATTATATCAGTACCTTTCTTTTTTTTTAAACTTATTTTTAATGTTTATTTATTCTTGAGAGAGAGACAGAGCATGAGTGGGGGAGGGGCAGTGCGAGAGAAGGACACAGAATCTGAAGCAGGCTCCAGGCTCTGAGCTGTCAGCACAGAGCCCGATGCGGGGCTCAAGCTCAGGAGCTGCGAGATAATGACGCTTAACGACTGAGCCACCCAGGCGCCCCTCTATCAGGACCTTTATTATTATTTTTTAAATTTTCTTAATGTTTTCTTTCTTTCTTTTATTTTTTTTTTTAATTTTTATTTATTTCTAGGAGAGAGAGAGAGAGAGAGAGAGAGAGAGAGAGAGACAGCGTGAGCAGGGGAGGGTCAGAGAGAGAGGGAGATACAGAATCTGAAAAAGGCTCCAGGCTCTGAGCTGGCAGTCAGCACAGAGCCCGACGCGGGGCTCGAACCCACAAACCGCGAGATCATGACCTAAGAGAAAGTCGGACACTAAACCGACTAAGCCACCCAGGCGCCCCATGTTTTATTTATTTCTGAGAAGGACAGCATGGGCATGGGAGGGTCAGAGAAAGAGGGAGACACAGAATCTGAAATAGGCTCCAGGCTCTGAGCTAGCCGTCAGCACAGAGCCTGACGTTGACTCGAACCCGTGAACCATGAGATCATGACCTGAGCCAAAGTCAGATGCTTAATCGACTGAGCCACCCAGGAGCCCCTATCAGGACCCTTAATAATACTTTCTCGTAAAGGCAAAAAGGCAGGGCAGGGGCCTAACTAGTATTAGTTATAGTCTCCTTGGCAATACCTCCCAGCCGGGTACTGGGAAGCTAGTCCTCTGATGTACCCTAAGAAAGAGAACTATAATCAGAAGCAGAACTATGCCTAACCCCAAGCTTCTCCCGAGTCCAGGTGCCACACAGAAAAGCTGGGCTAATCCCCAGACGTGTCCCATGTAACTGTGTGCGAAAGCCAAGAGTCACTACTGCTGGAGCCAATTCAGTGTCCCCAGAGTTCAAGGCCCTACAAACATAAAAACTCTTAGAGAGTCAGATCCAATACTATAAACACTGTCCAGGAGGACAGACTGTCTACACAGCAGTCTCCCTCCCTCATGGGTATATATTCATATGTAGCCAGATTAAGCCACTTACTTTTTCAACAAAGGACACGTTTTCCATTTTTGTCAGCTCGAGCTCTTTCTCCAGATCCCTGTAAGAATTCTGCAGTGTTTCTAGGGTGTCCTGCAAAGTGTCATTTTTGGATCGCAGCACCTGGACCCTCTGCTCCAAGTCCACCATCACATTTTCCAGGTCCCCTTTTTGCTTCTTCCAAAGTTGCTGTTCTCCTTCCGCCTGCGACAGTTTAGAGATGAGCTGTTCTCGGTCCCAGATCTGATATTTCAGAATGCTGATTTCTTCATCCTTCTTCTCCAGCTTCCGTTGGCCATCTTCTACCTGTTGAATGAGGCTGTTGGCAGAAGACTGCAAATTAATGTAATTGCTCTTGACCTCGTCAAGGCCTTGTAGCAACTGAGCCTTCTCATGTTCAAGAGCATCTACCTGGAGGCTCAGATTCTGTTCTTGGGCCTTCCAGGTGTCTTGGTCATGACACAAGGCTGCCACTTTCTCAGTTAGCTCCTTTAATTGTGTTTGAAGCGTTTCCACTGCCATCTTAGAGTCTTCTCTCATCTGTACTTTTTCTTGCTCTTTTTCTTGCAATAGATTTTCAAATGAAGAATTGAGTGTTTCTAATTCAGATACCCGTCCTTGCTCTTTCTGTAACTCTTTGGTCACGTTTTCTTTTTCTGACCTCAGATGGACCAGATCTGATTCCAAATCTCTCAGATTTTGGGCCATCTCCTCTATTTTGGCTTTTAGGGTCCCTACCTCTGCTTTGGAATTCTCAGCTTCCAGAACCACACGCTCCTGGTCTTTCCCTGATAGCTCTAGCTCTCTTTCCAGGCTCTCCACTCTACTCTTAAGCAAGTCGGTGTGATGCACACTTTCCTTCAGTTTCCCTAAGACCTGGAGCTGCTCCTTTTCATTGGCTTCGAGGCGGACTTTCAGCTTTGCAACGCTGTTTCTCAGCTGATGTATTTCTGGCACCGAGGAGTCCAGATTCTGTTCTTTGACCTTCTGGATTTCTTGGTCATCACACAAGACTGCAACTTCCTCGTTTAGCTCTTTCAGCTGTGTCTGGAGCATCTCCAGTGCAGCTTTGGATTCTTCTTTCAACTCTATTTTTTCTTTCTCCTTTTCTTCTAATAGACTTTTGCATGAAGAGAGTAACGTGTCTAATTCAGATACTTGACCCTCTTTTTCTTGTAGTTGTTTCATCAGATTTTCTTTTTCGAACCTCACTGTGGCAAGGTCTACTTCCAAATCTTTCAGGCTTTTGGTCACCAATTCCATTTGTGTCCTTAGGGTCTCCACCTCCATTTTAGAATTCTCGGCATCAAGAATCACCAGCTCTTGGTTTTCCTCAGACATCTGCAGTTCTCTCTCAAGGTTTTCGACTTTATCCTGAAGTGAATCAGTCTTACGTTCGCTCTCTCTCAGTTTCTCCAAGACGTGAAGTTGCTTCTTTTCATCAGCTTCGATGCGGACCCTCAGCTTCTCGATGCCTTTTCTAAGCTGGTGCACTTCCTCCTGCGTTGAGCTCAGCCTCACCGCAACCTCACCTTTCTCCATCAGTGCATTTTCCAAGGACTTGGCGACGGTCAGCTTTTCATGTTCCAATTCATTCAGTCTGGTCTGCAAGCTTTCAGATTCCCTTGCAAGTGATTCTTTCTCTTTATTCAGTTGTTCGATTTTGATTTCCAACTCACTTTTTGCCAAAGACAGGGCCTGTGAGTCCTTTTCCAAACTCTGCAGCTGCTCCTGGAGACAAGTGTTCTCTTCCAACAGCTCACTAACATTGGAAGGCAATGTCTGAAGGACTTGTGTTTGGTCCTTTACCTCAACTCCAGTCTCGTCAATAGGCTGTAGACATTCATCTGGATGAGTCTCGAGTCCTTGTATTTTCTGCTTCATCCTTTCAGACAATAGATCCAGTTCTTTATTTTCTTTTGACAAAGTATCTAATTCTCCATGAAGCTGGTTTCTCTCACTGGTGACCACAGAAATTTCTTCTTCAAGACGGGCTATAACTTTCAGCTTATTTTCATTATCTTGTTCTAAATATAGCTTCTCTGTCTGAACTGTCTCTAAGGCAGCTTCCACAGAGAGGGCATGTTGCTCGATGCTACCTTTCTCAGATTTGATCCTCTTTAGCTCATTTTCCACATCAAGAAATCGCTCTCTCCAGCTGTTGTTCACCTTAGCTACATGATCTTCAATAACTTCATGTGACAATTTATCTGCGCCTACTTCTAAATTAGAACTGAGGCCTTCCAAACTCTCTGTTCTCTGGTGTAACTCCTGGTTGTCACAAGGAAAGGATTCCAGTCTTTCACTGAAATTTGATTTCTCTTTCTTAAGTTCCTCAACTATTTTTTCTAATTCTGCACATGCTTCCATCTTGGTGGTTAGCTGTGCTTCTTGTAAATCGAGTTTTGAGTCTAACTCTTTTATTTCATTTAGCAAACTTTCGACTTTTTTGTCACGTTCCTCTATGACATGAAGTAACCTCAAATTCTCATCTGATGTCTCTTTAACCTGCAGCTGGAGATTCTGAATGGTGACCTGATTCTCCAGAAAATCGATAGGTACTAGAGCATTAGGGTCAGAAAGTGACAATTGAGAAATGTGTTCTGAACAGCCTGGGGTTTTGTCTTCTACTGGGGTCTTGTAACTGGTTTCTGGAGACTGTTCTCTAGACCATTCTGTGAATCCGGCTGCACATGCCTCAGCTATTTTCTCCATCTCTAGATTGAGGTCCTGCCGAACACCCTTCTCACAAATCTGATGAACGTCATGCTTCGGTGTGCTCTCTTTAGTTTCCAAAGTATATTCTTCTGACTCTTTTATGTCACAGCTACTGTTTCCACCCCGGAGAGCCTGTAGCTGTAATATACAGAGAGAATTCATTTTATCTTTCAGAAGGAATAAAAATAGAATAAGTAAGCTTCATTATTACCTAAAGAAACTGGCCTCTGGCCTCTGCAACACACAGCTCTTCAAATGGCATTATTTCCCATCCCATTCTCCTCTCTCCATCCAAATAGCCAATGCAATTTAACAAACATTCAGTGGGTGTTCTCCCCAGGCAAGGCACTGGGTAAGGTATTTAGCATAAAGATAAGCCCTTTGGATCAGTTATTTGATCTAAATTGCCACACATTTAAATTTCATAATTTGTTTCTTGCTAGAAATATTCTTGGTAGCCTAAATATAAAATTTAGTTTTGTGATTATCAACAGGCTAACAAATCCCTCAGAAAATGTTCAGCTTCCATCTTCAGTATTTACAATGTATGATATTCTTCACTGAGGGGTTTCATGACCAGCTCCCCAGCCCAAGGACTTAATCACAGAGCCAGCACTTACTATCTATATTCTTGGATGAATCCCATGTCTGGACTTCACCTTCTTCTCATCTGTAAAATGGGGATCTGTTGCTGTGACCACTATGATTGCCACCACACCACCTGGCCTCCCCACCTTACTGAGGGACTCAGGTGAGACTCGTCAACTGTAGGCTATTACTAGGCTAGCTGGTAGACTAGAAAGGACGAAGATATGACTAAACAATTTCATATTCCGTAAAGAAAGAGATGGCTCTTTAAATGACTGAAAACAAATTATAGATTTGCATTAAATTGTTAAGAAAATTATTCAGTAATATGTCATAAACTCCTGCATTGAGTTTTATGGCTTTAACTCTGTATCATTAAAATAGTTTGAAAAGGATGAGAAAATATAAAACTCCTACCACATTGCCATCCATTAGCTCTAATTTAAAACTTAAGTCTGGTTTAGGGGCACCCGGGTGGCTTAGTCGGTTAAGCGTCCGACTTTCGCTCAGGTCATGATCTCGCAGTTTGTGGGTTCGAGCCCCGCGTCGGGCTCTGTGCTGACTGCCAGCTCAGAGCCTGGAGCCTGTTTCAGTCTGTGACTCCGTCTCTCTCTGACCCTCCCCTGCTCACGCTGTCTCTCTCTCTCTCTTAGAAATAAATAAAACATTAAAAAAAATTTAAAAAAAATAAATAAATAAAACTTAAGTGTGGTTTATTAACTCACAAAGAGTGAAAACACATATAAGTCCTGAAGATGGCTTTCTGACTCCATAATATTAATTTTCTCCAGGAGACTTTTAAGAACATCTTTACTAAGATGTTCCATATATGTTTTCCCATATATTTGTTTAAGTGGAATCACTACAGAAATTGACATCTTCCCCCCACTACCGCCATTGCCCCACAATCAGGTTTACTTGTTTTCCTAAAATTGTGCTTTGTTTAAAGAAAAAAACCAAGGGGCGCCTGGGTGGCTCAGTCAGTTGAGCATCTGACTTCAGCTCAGGTCGTGATGTAGCGGTTTGTGAGTTTGAGCCCTGCGTTGAGCCCTGGGCTGCCAGCTCAGGGCCTGGAGCCTGCTTCAGATTCTATGTCTCCCTCTCTCTCCGCCCCTCCCCCTCTCACACTCTCTCAAAAATTAATAAACATTAAAGAAAATTAAAACAAAAACAAAACACTCTGGTATATATTGTTTTTATACCCTTGAGCTCTAAAAAATATTTTAAATTTGATTCACTGTTGATTTCAATTCCACAAACATTTACTGAGTGCCTAATGGGCACGTAACTAAAGAAGGGGCATGTAAAACCATGTACTTACATCTTCTATGTCGGTGCCGAGCAAGGACCGAGAACTTAAGTCCAGACCTTGGAGCTGAAGTCGGGCGACTTCGAGCTCAAGTGACAGGTGTTCGGTTTGTTTCTTTTCTGCTGCCAATTTGGACTCCATCTCCATGGTCACACTTGTCAGCTTCTGTTGCCACTGTTCATTTTCTGACAAATACTGCTCCCTCAGACAGTCGAGCTCTTTCCTTTCAGAGCTTAATAACTGCTCGAGCTCTTCAATTTCCTTATTTTTCATAATCTCCTGACTTTCAATTTTGTTCTCTAGCTTTTTGAGGGATTGCAAGTACATCTGACAGAGGACCTCAAGTTCTTCAACGCTCTTCACTGGGGTAGACAGAATCTCTTTCTTGGTCAGATTTTCCTCCTCCAGACTGCAGCAAGATCCTTCTTCTACATTCGACTGGTTTGCCGAAATATTCCCAACTAAATTATCTAAAAGAGATGTTTCCCCAGTCTGGTCTAAAAGCTCTTTGCAAAAAGAGAATTCTCCCAAACTTGTAAGACCAGGGCTGTCAGTAATACGAGAGAATGACAACGAGAGAAAATGCCCTTCCTGGGGTCCTGGCATCCCCTCCTTTACCAAGTCACCTTGGAAGTTTTTCAGACTTGTTGACAAGACTGAATTTTCAGCCTTTAATGTGTCCACATAAGACTGTAGCTCTGACATCTTAGAGCTCATTTGACAGTGCTGATCATGTAAAGTTTTGTGTTCGCTTTGTAAAGATGAGAGTTTCTCTTGTAATTCAGCGAAGTGCATTTGAACTTCCTTGTTTGACAGTGTCAAGTGCTCATAGCAATTACTGTCATTCAAAGGACTTAAGGACACACATTTCTGCTCATTTTGTTGTTCACCAAATTCACCTTCTGCCATTTCTTTCACTAACTCGCCTTGGAGAAGTCCATGTTCATCATTTAGGATTTTAACTTCATTTACTAGTTTCCCCACCTCTTCTGCCATTTTACTAGTTGCTGTGATACATTCTGATCTTGAGTCGTTCAGCTCAGATATTAGGTCAAGCTTTTCGACCTGCAGCGTTTCGCACATTTTCTCCAGCTCATTCAGCTTGCTCATTGCTGTCTGTAGAGAGCACTGCAGATGCGCATTGTCATTCTGACTTGTTGACAACTCGTGAAGCACAGAAACATGCTCATGCTCTCCTCCTGTGTCTACGGCACAGTCTTCGGGGCCACTAAGTCCTTGTGACTGAGTGTCTTGTCGCACATTTCCCATGTCTAATTCTATTCTAATTGTCTGTAGGCACTCCTTCTCCTCACTTTCCTCAAGTTTCAATTCCCTCTTTCTCATCTTAGCTCCTGATTGTACCAACTGTGCACTGTCACAGTCTAGAGAGGGATCTTCAACTTCAAGATCCATCGGAAGCTGAACATGACATTCATTTATGTCACTCTCTTCCTTCACAGGGTCAATAATTGGTTCTGATTCTAGAATCCGATGCTCTTGTTTTGTCTCCATTAAGGTCATCAGGTGCTTGTTCTCTTGTAATAGAGCATTAAGTTCCTTTTGCATCTTACTCTGTTCTTCCTTTAAGGTCATGATTTCTTGCTTTAAACCATCCGCCTCGCTCTTGGAATTGTTCTGGATACCCGCAATCTCCGATCTCAGATCTTGCCGCACTGCCTCCAGCTCTAGTATTAGATTCTGGTTTCTTTCTTCGGCGAATGCTAATTTTGTTACAAATGCTTGGTGTTCCCTTGCAAATGTCTCCTTTAGGTGTTCCAGTTCAAGTTTTCTATTTTCACAAGCACTGGTGCATTCACTTAGCAAGCATTCTAATTGAGAGTTCTTTTCTTGAGCTGCTTTATATTTTTCACTAAGATCCTCAAATGCACGTCCTGTTTCTTCACATCTTTGTAGTAAAATAAGTCTTTCTTGCTGGTACTGATTGGATAACTCTGAAATGCTTTTGTCTCTTTCGTCTATACGGGTAGAAAAACTCTCACTTTTTTGGAGTAAGTTAATCTTCTCTTGACTTAAGGTTGCATTCATTTCCTTCAGGGTCTCATTCTCTTGGGTCAGCTCTTCAATTTCTTTTCTGTTTTGAGAAATGGCAGCACTCATTTCCTTCTTCTCTGAGCTCAGGCTTTCAGACAAAAGTTGTAGCTCCTTTAGAGATTCTTGAAGTAAATGGTTGCTCTTTTTTAACTCTTGAGTGTCTGCTTGCTCTGTTTCTAATTTTTCATTCAGAAGTTGGAATTCTCTTTCCTTGTTCTCCAGGGCAGCTAAAGTTTCAGCAAAGACGTTCTGATGAGCAGAAGTGTCTTCTTGTAACTTATTAATGCGCTGGCTTGTTTCAGCCACAAAACTTTGATGCATCTGCTCTGCTTTGATGAGATTGTCTTCTATTTCTCCTCTGATTTGCACCAACTCTTCACACTGCTTTTGCAGGTCTGAGTTCATCTGCTTTTGAGACTCTAATGAAAACTCAAGAGAAATGACTCGATTTTGTAAGATGGCTGAACTTTTTGGACTATGATCTGCTTCTAAACAGCATTTGCTCCTTCCTGAAGGCGTGTTTCTTTGTTCTCCTAGTATATTTGCAAAGGAGTTATTCATTGCAGACTGCTGTTCAAAGACCAAAAGACTCCTGGGATGAGCTTCATTGGTCACCAGAGAAGCATCTCTGGATTTTAGCAGTTCCTGAAGGCTCTCATATTCAGCTTGCAAGTCTTGGTAACGCTGGTCTCTGTCTGTTACTTCACTTGACACTAACTGAAGCTTGTGTTCTAGATCTTCAACTTGCCCAGTAAGTTGAGCCATTTTCAGGCACATATTTTCTACTTCCTTCTTATGTTTCTGATCTGAGAGCTCGGCTTTCTGCTGCAGTTCTATGTAAGCTTGCTTCTGCATCTCCACCTCCACTGTCTTGCTGTCTATCACATTGTGAAGGTTTCTGATCTCAACATTCAGATTTTCGCTTTCCATCTCCAGCGTTCTTACTTTCTCGTTGTATTCGTGACTTTTTATTTGTTGTGTCTTGAGACAAGTTTCCAAGTGATGAAGCTTACTCTGCAAGCTTCCCTTCTCTGACTCCAGCTGACTTAGAAGCTGTTCCTTTTCACTCTTCCAACGAGCAAACAGGGTCTCCTCTTCTTTCAATTCTTCATATTCTTTCTTTTTTAACTCCAAAGCAGTCAGCAAAGCTTCAGACTCTTTCTCTGTTTTGCTTAACTTCTCGTTCAGTTGTTCAATGTGATGCTCCCTTTTCTTCAAAAGGTCTTGAGAACAATCTCGCTGCTTTTCCAGATCGGCCAAGGCAAGCTTCAGTTTCTCTAAAGTCAAGGAATTCTCTTGCTGACTGATTTTTTCTTGAAGATCTCTTAACATGGTTTCCTGAGAGGCATTCTTAGCTATAAAAAAATAAATTAATTAATTAAATTTAAAAAAAGAAAGCTTAAGTTGTCATGTTTTTAATAAATATTTATTCTAAAAGAATCCCAAACCATTAAAAAAAAATCTAAACAAGGGGCGCCTGGGTGGCTCAGTTGGTTAAGTGTCTAATTCTTGATTTTGGCTCAGGTCACCATCACACTGTTCACAAGATGGAGTCGGAATCTGCATCAGAATCGGAATCTGCGCTAATAGCACAGAGCCTGACTGAGATTCTCTCTCTCAAAAATAAATAAATAAACAAACTTAAAAACAAAAATCCATACAAACTAACAGCATCTCAAGCCCTATAAAAATTGGCATTATTGCCTGGGTATATCTTCCGGAAAGCAGATCACCTGATAATTATCTGAGATTACATAAACACAGTGAGGAAATGGTCCTTATAAGGATGTAATACGTTTGTTCATCTTCTTTCTAAAGCAGCTTGGTAAAGTGTTGCTGCACACAATAGCAGGGGGTTATTTTCTTAAGTACTTAAAACTTCTTTTTCTTTGTATATGTTTATGTATATGTGAATTTTCCCCCTTCTGAAATACTTATCAAAAGAAAGCTGTGTGCATCTTCAAATGGAAACAGCCTACTTCACTACAGAATAATTCTCATTTTCCAGAAAAGCGAACTATTCCACCATTTTAGCCAAAAATCTATAGGCTTAGTACAAAAGAGTACATGGTGCTATATTATCAGTACTTCTCAAGGCCTCTGCGTGAGTACTATTGAGAAACGGTGTCACCCACATCCCAGCCCCTCACAGTAAGTGTCCATGAAGTGTCATGTGGAAGGTTTTCCAGACTCCACTGCCGCCTTGTTTTCTGCCTAGAAACTCACGTCTATCCACAAGCCCCTCCTAGTTGGAAACAATGGCAGTGCTTTCATTCAAAGCACTCATTCCAAAGCCTTCATTCCAAGTGATGGGAAGGCTTCCTGTTCAAGTACACTGAGGGAGAACAAACACTAAGAATCTCAACAGTAGATGAGAAAGCTAGCATGTATTAAACTCAGTTGTTACACGTAAGGGAAAATAATTCCTAATTTTAACGCTTTTAATCTCAGTCTACCTACTGAGGGTTGATGGCTCATGAAGACAGCACCACAAGGCTCTTGTTCCACTTCACTTGTGAGGACCTCAAACAATGACACTGGTGACCAACACTAAGAAATGCCCTCACTTTTCCTTCTCTTACAGTTTTCTTTCAAGAAACATGAAGATGGACATTTTTACCTGCTGCTATGGAAGAAGTGAAAGCTGTTTGAGGGAAATCAGAATTTAAAGGAGATTAGTCAAGGTGCCTGGGTGGCTCTGTTGGTTGGGCGTCCAACTCTTGATTTCAGCTCAGGTCATGGTCTCACAGTTCCTGAGATGCAGCCCCGTGTTGGGCTCTGCACTGACAGTACAGCGCCTGCTTGGGATTCTCTCTCTCCCTCCCTCACTCAGAACAAATAAACATTTTTTTTCTAATTTTTTTAATGTTTATTTATTTTTGAGAGAGAGAGAGAAAGCAGGGGAGGGGCAGACAGAGAAGGAGACACAGAATCCAAAGCAGGCTCCAGGCTGAGCTGTCAACACAGAGCCTGACACAGGGATCAAACTCACAAACTGCGAGATCATGACCTGAGCAGAAGTCAGACGCTCAACTGACTGAGCCACCCAAGCACCCCTAAATATTTTAAATAAACAAACAAATAAATAAATGGGAAAATAGTCACAGAGAAGTTCGACACATATTTCACAAGGCAGGTTGAAAGAAATCCAAGAGGTGCAAATACCCCGGATGAGAAAATTAATGTAAGTAAAAGACATATGGAATGTATAAATAAATGTGAAATGGATTCATGTGGCGTGTGCAGCATAATCCTGTGTCTATGCAGAAAGTGAGAAAATAAAATCACTCAGTCAAGTAAGTCATCAAAAAACAATGGTCATTAAGGGCTGGGAAGACATGCATTGAATATAGGCTTTTTCCATCATCTGGGAAGTGATATCGAGCGAGAAGATGAGCTGTCGGAATAAAACGAACAAACACACTTGAGGCACAAAAAATAGCACTCCAGGGTAAGAGACAGCACTGACAATTTACTTTTGTGTAGAGAATATTTACCCTCCGGTTTCAAAGTACTGCAAACCTAGGCAGTTTGGGACTCAATGTGTTGCCCAAACAATCACAAAAAAGTGCCCAACTATCACTCTGAAACTAAAAAGTAGGAGAGACAAAACTTTCTCCACATCAGCTGCAGACATCTTTCTGGGAGGATATACGGGAAAACTGAAAAACGTTTCTAAAGCTACCCTTCCTCCCTCCTGGGACATCAGCTTAGAAAAAGAACTCCAGGGGCGCCTGGGTGGCTCTGTCAATTAAGCATCTGGCCCTTGATTTCGGCTCAGGTCATGATCTCATCGTTTGTGAAATCGAGCCCCGTGTTAAGCTCTATGCTGACAGTGCAGAGCCTGCTTGGGATTCTCTCTCTCCTTTCTCTGCCCCTCCCCTGGCTCACCCACGTGCTCGTTCTCTCTCTCTCTCTCTCAAAATAAATAAATAAACATTTTTAAAGGAAAAAGAACTCTAAATGCTAAGTTTACTTACCCCTCATTTCTTCAGCGAAATTCTGGCTCTGAGTCAAACTCTGTTTGGCCTTCCTCAGTTCTTCCTCTAGGTGGCAGACTTCTCTGGCCCTTTGCTCAGACTGACTCTGACGGAGGCTGTTTTCCTTCTTGGCTTCCTAAAGCACACATTTAACTGGTTATAATCAAAACCACTCAAACTATGGCTTCTGCCATATATGGGTCCCAAAGGGGACCATTTGTGTACCTCACTGGGGAGGAATCACACTTTCCCTTTGTGGACCTAGTAAAGTTAGACATTCTTACTTCAATCAGATGATTTTATGAACAGAATTCAAAAGAAACCACGAAACCCAAAACTGACTATTATCTTTTTCCTTCAACGAAATAGGCCTCTATGAACTTTCTGGATGTCCCCACGCTTGCTAAAGGGTTACCTCAAAAGGAGAATCCTACTTAGAAGATCCTCAAAGACACAAGCTCCAAGTTCCCATCACACCTGAATGATCCAAAACATCTTTGCAACGATCTGATATGCTAACGAACCCAGAGATTCACATGACAAATCATTTACTTTGCACTGGAAAACTATCTTAAGGCTCACTGTAAGGAGGATGCCTTTATTTATGAGTATTAAGTGTTTATTAAGAAAATCAGCAGTGTGCAAGATAATGGAAAGGGTGTTTTCAAAGACATAAATATAAATAAGACAAGAGTCTTCGGCCCTCAGGGCGGGTCTCCCCCCCCCCCCCCCCCCCCCCCCGGCAGTTGGGGAAGGATTTGATACTAACCACTTAGTTCACACCAGGATGTGCTAAATACTACAAAGAGGTGGAGTGTGCTATGGGAAATCAGAGGGCAGGTACACGGAAGGAAGCATGAATTCTAGATAGGGGGATCTTGTCTCTGGGTACCTGATTAGGTGAAGGAGCCGTACAAAACAGTAGCAGAGGCTCATATGTAATGTCCATTCTATGACTAAGGAGAGAGGCCTATTTTTGAATCTTAAAACCAAGCAACATTTATTTAAATGCTAATTGCTTACCAACCACATTAAGATTTGCACAACCAATATAATAAATCTTCTGTTCATATTCCTCAATATGCTTTTCAACCGCCAGTGACTGTATCGCTGATAAGTAACTCCACCTATATTATAGGCCACCCTCTGGACCACAGTGAAATCGACATATATTGTTACAAACCGACGGAACCAAGTGCCTCATGTCCTTAGAGAGAAAAATATTTCATAAGGCTACCCTTTTTTTTTTTTAATTGCACTTCAAAAAATACCCCTCTGAGAAGAAGGGGGAATTTTTGAATCTTAAAGAAACAATTAAGACCCATCCTCCAAAACCCTACAGCACTGTTAGAAAACAGATGGCCTTGGCAAGGCTGTGCTGGAAAGTTGCCTTCAATTATCAGTCTGGTTACTACCAGCAGATGGGTACCCATGCAGCAAAGCCAAATTCAAGAAGAGGGAGAATCTGGCTAGTGGAGAGGACTTGAAATCTTGCTGGCGGCTGCTGTGTTCGTGCATATATGTTCATTTCATCCTCAGAACAAGACAGAGCCTGTTGTAGTTACGGTCCTCTGATTCCCTTGTCCCAATCCTGCCTCCCTTCCGCGAGCTAAATCGATGCTCTATCAAATTAAGAGATCAATCAGGGCTGATGGGCGGCTCCGACTGATCTCAAGGCTGAGAGACTAACACAAGCACCAGTCAGTGTTAAATTCGGTCAAAGGTGACCACGAAGGTGCACGGATGTTGAGGACGTGAACAAGCATCATTAAACGACAGAAACTATCATCGCTTATTTGCTCTCCGGGCTCAGAACAGTCTCCACTCAAATGAGATCACAGATGTGAAAGGAAAACTACCTTAAAGTACTGTAACAGGGGTAATGGAGCATTGTTATTTAGCCTTTCTTCCCCAGATTTGACAGCGGCTAGATCTGCGTGATCCATGCTAAGATTAGCTGAACAAGTTCAATGTAAAAGAGTAACTAGTTTCGCCACCTGCGTTGACTTTACATTTTTACCAGGCAACTCATGAAATATTTTCTTACCCAAAAAAAAAAAAAAAAAAATCAATCGATTCGAATGGCATCTGCAAATAGAGGTGGGGCAAGAAAGCTGAGAAGACGCTGTGTACAAAGCTGAGGGCATCACCAGTAGAAGAAAGCAAGGTAAAAAGGAGAAAAGAGAAGGAAAGGGGCAACTGATGTTTGTATGTCTGATGGTCTCTATCCATCTCTGTCCATGACTGGCGGCATTAAATGAATAGTAAGCTCAACGGAAAGATTAACATGTCTTTCTCTCTTCTGGCATTAGCTCCGTAAATATTTGTTTCTAACAAAATGTTCAGCCAATCCTGGGACCCAGCAGGCTTATAATACTATGGCTATGAGCAACCCAAGAATTTCAAAAGGCCCAAATTTGGAAAATGAACATCTGAAAATGGCTCTGTAGGCTGCCATCCATCAGCAATTAGTTTTCTGTGAGGCCATGGCCACTTAAGACTTGATTGGGTAGCTCATTATCAACAATGAGTTCAGCATACAAGGACGTATTCTCCTAGGCATCTCTTACGTCCTCCAATGGTTTGCAAAATTGGGCATGAATCTGGAAAAACACAACACAAATCCCTATAACCACAAGCCAGCATTAGAGCTTAGCAAGCAATTCCACCCAGATCAACTTCAATTTTAGGAGCAGCAAGGGAAGCATCGCTTCCTAGGGCCAGACAAAACAAATTTCAGTTACTGTGTGGCATTTTCATGATCCCATCCATGAATAGGGCTTAATATGTCCCCTGCTGTGATGAAGTCGGTACCGTACACAGGGATGGGTTCAGAGGATGCCCCTTTCCCCTTCCCACCTCATCATTCTTGTCTGCGGGACCAAGCTCCTTCGAGAACCCGGTGTAATACAGATCCCCGTGCTCAGGAAGGTCCTTAGGCAAGTGGTCCCTCATTTTGGCTACCAAACGATGCTATTTTATTGCCTCACCCCAATGTTAGCAGGCTGGCATTGGAGTGTGGGACGCACAGCTTACCTAAAGCCTCCTTTCACATTGACACTAGATCTGAATTTTACCATTGATTGGGCCATTTAATCACATTTCTATCCTGGTACTTTCTCATTGTGAGCAGCACGTCTGTTTACGAAATGCAGACAAGGAAAATTTCAGTACAACTGTCGCATTCTCTCGGCGCCCAGAACCTCTAAGTGTGAGAGGCGCATTTGTACTTACTTAGAATTTGATATCGGAAAAACTACCAGAGTGCTGGAAGAGCAGGACAGGCAAAATTTTTAATGTGAGAAATCTCAAAAGCACTGTCCCCTGCTCATTACTTTCTGTGCCTCCAGGTGACAGCAAACAGCGGGAACATCAGAAAGTCACCGTTGTGGAAACCGAAGCAATAAACAGGTAGCCTGCAATACTTTACTAATTAGCACGTATGTGCTAGGCACTGGTCTCAGCACTTTCCATCCAACATTTAGCCATTAATACAGCTTGGAAAGGGGAAGGGTATTATTTAGTCCCTATATGCAGATGAGCAGTTGGACTCAGAAAGGCTAGGTAGGTCACTGTCTTAAGGTCACAGAGCAGGGAGGTGGTAGAAAATGATGCAGTCCCAGGGCTTCCTGACTCTCAAGCTAATGTTCTGCTACTAAGTTACACCACCACTCCTACGGGTAAGTCACTTTTCTAACGCCAATCCCAAACCAAATCGCAAAAGCCAGCTAAACCCTTCAAATTCTTTATATCATCCTCAAAAGAAGACACATACCCACAAAACATAAATTAAGGTCAATACTACGTGCACCCCCTACCCCTGTGCAAGGCACTTTCACAGGACACCAAAATCAAGGAAATCTAGGTGCAGCGTGAGATGCACTTAGCCGTGCAGGCCAGAGGTCACAGTGGACAGCTCTACAGCTGTGAAGCGGACCCTGTGGGGGTCTCTGCAGGTCTTCAGAAACACCTGCCAGAGAGTGTCCGGCCCGCCACCACACCTTGGCCAAGAAAACAGTGCCTGGACCCTCTTAACCAGATGACTGCTACAAAATGTTTTCACCAGGCAGCCAGTGGAGTCGCGGGAGAGTTTCTGGCTGGAAGGGAAGCTCGCAGGGGGAAGGGTTCGGTGCCAGTGTGCCTGTGGAAATGTTAGCAGAAGCATCTGTTGGTTGGTCCCCACTGGCCAAAAGGCAAACATTTGTTTTGCTGAAACAAACGCTTCCATTTGAAAACGTTCTCTGATGAGAGCATCATCTGACACCAAGTTTTCTTCCACTTGGGTTGCTGGAGCTGTGGCCTGTCCCCAACAGCATTACACCTCTGAGGCCGCCTGCTTTAACAATCACCTCTCTGCTACTGACAGATGTTCTGACTTTACGACCATGATACACTCTTCAAAGCTGTGGGGATACATGCATTTAGACTCTCCTCATCTGCATAAATAAATGTTCTTTACGCAGAATTCTTCCTGAAAAAGGGGCGCCTGGGTGGCTCAGTCGGTTAAGCGTCTGACTTCGGCCTAGGTCACGATCTTGCTGTTCCCGGGTTCGAGCCCTGCGTCGGGCTCTGTGCTGACAGCTCAGAGCCCGGAGCCTATTTCAGATTCTGTGTCTCCCTCTTTCTCTGACCCTCCCCCACTCACGCTCTGTCTCTCTGTCTCTCTCTCAAAAAGAAACATTTAAGAAAAACTAATAAAAAATATTCTTTCTAAAAATAAATCTTTAGTCTAAAAAATGATTGCAAAAGATTTAAAGATGTGGGAAAATTCCTTTCCCGTGACATTGTTTGATAGAGAAGAAGCTTCTACTGTTCTGCTCTGCTTCTCTGTAAAATTACCGTGCTGGTTTATGGCTCTATTCAAGTTGTTTCAATCTATTAACTGTCCCTCAATGGTTCTCAAATGAACCCTTTAAGATAAACTCCAGGCCACTAAATAGAAAAGCCGAATTAAAGTTAAGTCTGGGCAAAATTCCACATCATTGGGACACTCTCCTCACATCCAGGCCACTGGAGAAACTGTGTCCACCATCTTGTGTAACAAGCACGAATCCCCAAAGAAAGACACTGTCAGTCTCGCACAAGCCCAACATGACTCTGGAAGTTGGACAACCACTGACAATTACTTGTTGTTTTCGTAAGAATTTTAAATCTAGAAACCCCTCACCTGTCATCGCTTTTGTTTATAGAAGCCTAGGACCTTCTTCGAAGTTCTTAATATTTGAAGATTCAAAAGCCAACCCTTGGGAAGGGGATCTAAATGATTCTTCCCATCACCAATTTTGTTTCTTTCCACTCAGCAAAGCTGATAAATGCTCATGTACCCCTCACTTACTTCACTGCTTCTCCTCAGCTCATTTTCCTGCATCTGACTCGCCTGTAACGCTTGTTCGGTCCTGCACAACTTTTGCTTGAACTCCTCCAAAATTTTTTCTAGCTGGTGCTTTCCTGATGTGACCTGTAAAGAGAAGACAAGGCTAAGTTTCATTTTTATGTTCTTTACTTTTTAAGTAAATTATTTCTTCTTCGTTTTTTAATGTTTATTTGTTTTTGAGAGAGAGAGAGAGAGAGAGCGAGAGCAAGCACGTCAGCAGGGGAAGGGCAGAAGGACGGGGATAGAGGATCTGAAGCAGAGTGAGCCTGATGTGGGGTTCGAACTCATAAACCTGAGATCATGACCTCAGCCAGAGTCGGACACTTAACCAACTGAGTCACCTAGGGGCCCCTAAATTATTTCTTCTTAAGGAAAATGGTCATGGGACATGAGAATTGATGCCATCGATTTTGGGTGTGACACAATATATATCACAGCTAAATACAGCATTAGAAGTTTAACTTAAAATACCATCTGACCAACATGGGCAAGAAGCATAGAGGAGATGAAAAAGGGCTGGTATGAGGAGGAAGCTGCAGAGAAAAAAAAATTTATTTACAAAAAAACGTGAAACAATGAAATAGTAATAAACAACCAAAAAAAGAAAAGCTGAGATAAGAAACAGATTGGAAGGGGCTGTCTAGGTGGCTCAGTCCGTTAAGCATTAGCCTCTTTGATTTCAGCTCAGGTCATAATCTCACGGTTTGAGTTTGAGCCCTGCATCGGGCTCTGCGATGTCAGTGCAGAGTCTGCTTGGGATTCTCTCTCTCAAAATAAATAAGAACTTAAAAAAAAAAGAGAGACTGGGAGAATGTATTTGCTATGAAACAGACTAGGAGTAAGTATTTGCGCTATAACAGATTAAAGATTATATATCCAAGGGCACCTGGGTGGCTCAGTCGGTTAAGCATCTGACTCTTGATCTCACCTCAGGTCACGATCTCACAATTCATGAGATCAAGCCCCCTACTGGGCTCTGTACTGACAGTGAGGAGCCTGCTTGGGATTCTCTCTCCCTCTCTCTCTGCTCTTTCTCCCAACCCTCCACCCCAACTAAACAAATAAATCAATGGATTATAGTTTTCAGTGCATTGACTATTTGCAGGACATAAATTACTCGGGATGGCTCCCACCTGGTGGTATGCCCCCAAACCACAGGAATATCACACCCCTCCCCAGACCTTCAGATCTGAGATCCTCACTCCCTCCCCTCCTTCTGTAAATGACAAAACCCAGGCCCAGAAGGATTCAGTTTGCTCTCTTCTTCGGTAAGGAAGGCAAGCGCGGTTAGGGCAGTTCTTTGGCGGCATCAGAAGGTCAGCTGTGGCACAGAAAACGCAAGGACGAGGGAAAAGCGGAATAAGTGAGGAGTAAGCCAGCCCCCTACTTTGTCCAGGTCAGCCTGCAGGATGTTGTGAGTGTGCTTGGCTTGCTGTAGCTCCTGCGTGAGTCTGGCTTTCATCTGTGTGCACTCCTGGTCCAGTGCCTGGAAGGCGCGCTGTTGACGGGAGAGCTCCTGAAACACCAGGGGGGCGCGCGCCAGTCAGATGGACGATGGTTCACAAGGAGACCCCAGGGTGAGCGGCCAAGCTCCTGCAGGCCATGTCCCGCTGACAGAGCGGGACCCAGTGGGGAGCTGACCAGTCACTTCATGATAAACATAACCCATGGGAGCATGGGTCCCGGTGAAGGAACACACGCCTCAGAGTGGGGAGGGGGGGAAATGGGGAATGCAGGGCCAACTGACCGCATGGGAGCAGGTTGGCTTCCGTCGCATCCCCAGTCTTACATTCCTCATCTCTGTTTCCACAAGCCCAGGCACAAAAGAGAGGAGAACTGAGCTATCCAGGAACTCAAAGGCACCCAAAACTGGGGTTTAAGATCTCAAACACCTTACCATTGCTTACCATTTAGAATGAGAGAAAGGATATGCCACCAGCCAACTCTGATAACCATGCCAGGATATCAGATTACCATTTACTGAAAGGCTAGAGAGCCTCAATCCATAGGATACACTCTGGCCGGCTAACTCACTTGCCACTGGCAGCAATACTTCTGGAACTTCTTCCCCCACTACATCAACTACCTTCCTAATAATGTATTTGCCAACCTACAGGCTTTAGAAACAGAAACAGGTGGAGAATAGGATATGACTCCCTTCACAACTAAGGGTGTTTGAAAGAAGAGATATATGACCCTTTCCTACTCGGTATCAAATCTCAAACAAATCAGAGGACACGGATGAGAAAGAACATGCTGGCTCCTGAGTCCCTTCTCCAATCGAAAACCGAGTGAGGGAAGTGTGAGGGAAACGATGGGGACCTTTTCCTCACAAAGTCGGTCCTCCCTCACAGAACGCCCCAAGCGATTACAAACAGCTCCTCTTTTCAAATGATGAAACTATGAAATGACCAATGAGAGGCAAACTCATTGTGAAGCCATTCACCTTACCTCTTGAAACTCCTTTTCTTTCTCCTTGATTTTCTGTTCCAGAGAACATCTGGCACTTTCTGCATTTTGCCGCTGACAACTCAAATCTTCAGACAATCTTTTCAGTTTTTGTTGTAACGCAGTACACTGACAACAGGCAAAAATGGTCACTACGCAAGTATATGAGGCAAGAAGCCAATATTTGGAATTTTAGAAAAACGAGTCCTGAGATCTGGCTCAAGTTCATCTTTGTGTTTTGACACTTTGTGTCATAAAAAGTTGGGTTTACAATAATCAGCAAAGGGACACCTGGGTGGCTCAGTGAGTTAAGCATCTGACTTCGGCTCAGGTCAGGATCTCGCGGTTCATGAGTTCGAGCCTGCGTCCGGCTCTGTGCTGACAGCTCAGAGCCTGGAGCCTGTTTCAGATTCTGTCTCTCCCTCTCTCTGTCCCACGGCCCCCCCCCCCCCCCCCCCCCCCCCCCCCCCCCCCCCGTGCTCTCTCTCAAAAATGAAACATGTTAAAAAAATAATAAAATAATCAGCAATTACGAAAACCCACTATATTTACGTTAGCACACATGAAGTTTGTATCTGGGAAAAAATTAGAAAGGATGTCAAGTATTAGACCATTTAAATAAATACTTCCTAATCTGCACTGTGAAAGAAGAAATCTGTGCGTCTGAATAAAGATTCAGCTAACGTTTTGTTGCATGGAAATGAGAGGTTCAAATGCAGTGATGTTGACCCATGTCATTTAGAAGCCATAAAATAATCAGAGGGTACCCATCACCCTCCCCTGACAGTGTGTTTCAAGCATGATAGATTTTGTGGGAAACTTTAAATATTAAGATGTTTCTTTCCACAACGCTCCCACTGTTCTGTTTTAAATTCTGAAGGTTCACAGCATTCCAGAGAATATCACAATAGTTTTTAACCAAGCTGCCATAACAACACAAAGGACAGCCTTTTGCCTTTGTACATAGCCAGGTATCCTTAAAATAATTTTTAAAACAGGAACTAAATCAAAACCTAGGATGCCCTTCTAAAATTAAACTGGAATAAGACGGTCTTAAATCATCAAGTCTTGAAACCCATTCCTCTGACTTCCCCATAGTGTTCAAATCCTTAAAATGCCCTACAAAACAACTTTAAATCTCCAGGGAAGAATAAGAACACTTCATATGGGTGGGGGAGAACTCCCTCGTCTAAAAGCAATGTGCCCGTATTTGGCAAGTATCTCTTCTAAAGTATTTCTCTGAGGCTCATGAGAGTCTCATTCAGAACTATTAGAAATATTCGAGGCGCCTGGGTGACTCAGTCATTTAAGCGTCTGACTTCGGCTCAGGTCATACTCTCCCAGATCGTGGGTTCAAAGCCCCCCATCGGGCTCTGGGCTGACAGCTCAGAGCCTGGAGCCTGCTGTGGATTCTGTGTCTCCATCTCACTCTGCCCCTCCTCTGCTCAGTCTCTCTCCCTCTCAAAAATTAAAAAAAACAACAACAATAAAAGACTATTAGAAATATTAGAAATTTAACAGAGATTGGAGGAAAAGAAAGCATGGAACAATACTTTGCCAGAAGACCAGTCGGACACCAATTATTAACGAACTGAAGACGAAAGGATCAAAGCTGGTCATTAATGACTAAATGATTTTGCAACTATAAGAACTTGAAATATATCAAATTCAAAGAGAAAATGCTGAGCCAGTGGTTCAAATTAATCCCCTGCCTTGGACATGAAGACATCTTTGTCACTGTCTTTACTGTTCTTGGATCTTTAAATCCCCAAGGAAAAGTATTACAGAAGGTATTTATAAAAATAATAATTATGGGGTTGCCTGGGGGCTCAGCTGGTAATACGTCTGATCCTTAATTTCGGCTCAGGTCATGATCTCACAGTTCATGGGTATGAGCCCCGCATCGGGCTCCACAGCTGGCAGTGCGAAGCCTGCTTGGGATTCTCTCTCTTTCTGCCCCTTCCTGGCTCAAACTGTCTCTGAGTCTCTCAAAACAGATAAGTTTAAAAAAAAATGATGACAATAATAATAAAAAATAGGAATCCAACAAATATTTATTGAGAGCCTACTACCTGTCAAGAGCTGTGCTAGGCACTGAGGATGCAGCAGTAAACAACTACGATAAAAATCATTGCCCAAATGATGACGCTTGACAATTGTCAGGGGGGAAAAAAAAAAACCCATGCAAGACAGAGATGAACGAACCCTGGGTGCCCTCTGCTGGCCCTCCTTCAAACTGCAACACATCCACTAACCTCTCAGAATCAACTCTTTCTTACTACAAGAGTAGGTTAAAAAACAGCCTTTAGAAGATACTTGTATCTTATTTAAATTTTTAAAATGACATTCTGATATTGATGATGCAGAAGTCATATAAGAAGTGCTGACCACTAGATGTCATGAATGCTCCATAATATTCTAAAATAGTACCCAGAGCTGAAATCCTTGAAAATATGTAGTGTATGAACCTGGGCACCCATTTAACACCCTGGGCCTCAGTTTTCATCTGTGAAATGTGGGCGCTGAACTGTAGGTTTGCTGTCAGCCTATTTCTACATGAGTTCAAACTTTGTATGCTACACAGATTGCACATACTTGAAAAAGAAGTATACTAGACAGTCTGTGTTCACAAAAGAACATGGCATTGATTTTTATTAAATTACCTCCATTTTACTTAATGGGTGATTCTTTTTTTTTTTTTTAAACATTAACTCTTAAACTTTTTTTAATGTTTTATTTATTTCTAGGAGAGAGAGAGAGAGAGAGAGAGAGAGACAGCGTGAGCAGGGGAGGGTCAGAGAGAGAGGGAGTCACAGACTGAAACAGGCTCCAGGCTCTGAGCTGGCAGTCAGCACAGAGCCCGACGCGGGGCTCAAACCCCTGAACCGCAAGATCATGACCTGAGCGAAAGTCGGACGCTTAACCGACTAAGCCACCCAGGCGCCCCAGACTTAATGGGTGATTCTAATGGTAGATCAGGGAAGAACATAAACAAAGTATAACTTGACTAGCAACACATTTGACAAGGTTATATTATGCTAACAGGCAAGAGGGAGAAAAGTAGACTGAGTTTTCAACTAGGTGGATTTGTAGCTCACTGGGAAAAAAGGAAGCCAGAAAGCACTAAATGAATGGGTCTTAAGAACCTGGAGGGAAGTTTCTAATAGAAAGCCAGAGCTGTGTTCTGAGCACTGTCCTAGTCAAAAGTTTTAATTCATCATCTGGTAAGAAGAAACCTTATCATATATGTTAGAACAAAGATTCAGTGATCCTATCACACCAAAACCAGTAAGACAAAGTATAACAGGCTAAGTATAATTCTGATACATAGGAAGGCATGTGATGGCAGAAATGCAACTGAAAAGAAGCTTAATTGACAAGAACCCCATGTAATAATAACTAATATATTATTATGAACTCACCATGTGTCAGACACTATGCTAACGCCTTTACAAAAAGTATCTCACGCTTTACAACAATCCTAGGACACAGGCATTATTAACACCATTTTATTGATTAGACAGAGGTGGCTCAGAACTCAAAGGCAAAACAATTGGGAAGTGACAGAGCCAGGGCTCAAATCAAAGTCTTTTTTTTTTTTAATGTTTTGCTTATTTTTGAGAGAGAGATAGAGACAGCATGAGCAGCGGAGGGTCAGAGAGAGAGGGAGACACAGAATCTGAAACAGTCTCCAGGCTCTGAGCTGTCAGCACAGAGCCCGACGCGGGGCTCGAACTCATGAACCGTGAGATCATGACCGAAGCGAAAGTCGGACGCTTAACCAACTGAGCCACCCAGGCGCCCCTCAAATCCTTTGAGACAAAGACTACAAACTCAGATTGCACAAAGTGAATAAATATATGGGTCTAGGTAGGTCATGGTCCCCATTGACCCTCCACTGCACCCTCACACTGACTCAGTATTTATCAACAGTATCTCCGTAAAGCATTGCGCTAGGAGAACGTCTAAAAATGAACCTGGACTACCACTTCCAGGAAGACAGAATAGAGGTATGTTTCCCTCTTCCTCCCGCTGAGAACAATTTAAAACCCTGGACAAATGGAAAAAAGCTCTGAAAGGAGAGAAGAAGACTATGCAACTATGGACTTTAGGACCCAAGGGAAAAACATGATGGTGCTGTAGGAAACAAAATGTCAACTCAGAATCCATATATCCTGAAGAAATAACTTCCAAGATGAGATATCAAGACATTTCCAGAGAAAGGAAAACCAGAATGTGTGGCCAGTAGACTAACCCTAAAAGCATGGTTAATGGAAGTTCTCTAAACAAAAAGGAAATGATGAAAGAAGGAAACTTGAAAGGACTTGGGTAAGAAGGAAAAACAAGGTAAGCAACAATATTGGCATAAATAATGGGCTTTCTTTCTCTTCTCCAGTTTTCTAAGTTATGTTTGACAGGGAAAGCAAAAAATACAGCACTGTCTGATGTGGTTTTATATGTAGGTAAACACTTAAGAAAATTGTATTATAAATGGGCGAAGGTAAAAAGGTGAAAAGAACTGTAAATTTTCTGTAATCCATTAGAGCCGCTTAAATGATAAAACCAATAGGCTGATAAATTGTGTATATATAAAAATTTTAAAAATTAAAAAAAAATTGTGTATATACATATATGATGTAATATCTGGAACAGTCACTGTAACTCTACAAAGAAATACATCCAAAAATACTAGAAATTCTAAAAAATGTTCAGGTAACCCACAGGAAGGCAGGCAAAAAGGAAACAACAAAATGAAAAACAAAAAGAAATAGAAAACAAAAAATAAGATAGCATTTTTAAGCCATGGCCCATCAATGATTACATTAAATGTAAATGTAAGTTTTAATTTTTAATATGCTAATTAAAAGACAGATAGTGGAAGAGTGGATTTAAAAAAATATACCCAACTATATACCATCTATGCAAAACTCACTTCAAATATGATAACAAAAAGATAGGCTGAAAGTAAAAAGACAGAAAGAAATATATCATGTAAATATTAAAGGAAAGATAGACTGACTACATTAATATCAGAAAGAGTAGACTTCAGAATAAAGAAAATAACCAGAGACAATGAGGGCTATTCTAAAATGGTAAGGGTCAATCCACGAAGACATAGCAATCCTAAATGTGCGTGCACCAAACAACAGAGCTATAAAATATGTGAAGCAAAAACTGATAGAACTGACAGGAGAAATAGATAAATCAATTACGGAAGACTTTCACCATCCTTCTTTCAACAATTGATAGACAGCATGCCAACAAAAATATGGAAGAATTTAACATCACCATCAACCACCAGATAATTTGGGCTAAGGATAATTTAGAATATCCCACCCAACAATGGAATATATATTTTCTCCCCAGCTGCCCATGAAACATACACCAAAACAGACTATTGTCTTAAGCCGTAAAACAAGCCTCAACAAACTTAGAACAGAAATCACAGAGTATCTTCTCTGAACACAATGGAATCAAACTAGAAATCAATAACAGAAAAAAGAAAAATCTCTAAACACTTGGAAGCTGAACAAATTATTTCTAAGTAATCCATGGAGCAAAGAGGAAGTCTCAAGGAAAATGTTTTAAAAATACATTGAATTGAGTAAAAATTAAAATACACTACCTCAAAATTTATAGGACCCAGTGGAGGTAGTATGGAGGGAAACTTATAGTATTAAATGCCTGCACTGGAAAAGAAAAGTCTCAAGTCAGTAATCTAAGCTCCTTACTTCAACAACCTAGAAAAATAAGGGCAAAATAACCCCAAGCAAGCAGAGGGAAATAAAAGCAAAAATCAAGAAAGTTGAAAAAAGAGAAATAGAGAAAATAAATGAACCAAAGAGCTGATTCTTTGGAAAGATCAAGAAAAGATCAACAAATTGACAAATTTTATTGTTGCTACTGACAAAATTGACATCTCTCTACTAAGGCTGACAAAGAGAAAACGAGAGAAGGCCCCACGATCAGAAACACACAGACCATCATCTGACCTACCAACATCAAAAGGATAAGAGAATACTACAAATAACGACATTTATAAGTTTAAAAATTTGGATAAAATGGACCATTTCCTTTAAAAACACAAACTATCCCAACTCATCAAATATGAAATAAATAACTTTAATAGCTATAGAACTATTTTAAATATTGAACTTGTAATTTTAAAACTCCCCGCCAAAAATCTCCAGGTGGTTTCACCAAGAATTCTACAAATATATAAAGAATGAAATAACACCAATTCTTTTTTTGCAAGTAATAGATATCTTGAGAGAGAGAGAGAAATAACTCTGATTCTATATAATCTTTACCAAAAAATAGGAGGGAACACTTCCCAGTACATTTTATGAAGCTAGTATAATCTCTGATACAGATACCAGAGAAAGAACAAAAAATAGAAAACAGCTGACCAATATCCCTCGTGAATATAAACTCTAAAATCCTTAACAAATTATTAGCAAGTAAAATCCAGAAACATATAAAAAGAATTACACTATGGCTATGAGGGTTTATTCCAATGATACAAGGTTTGTTCAAATATTTGAAAAGTGATCAATGTAACCCATGTTATTAACAAGCTATTATTCTATATGAGTACATGTGAATCTATAATACGTGTAAATAATTTTTTAAAAAAAGAAAGCAGGAAAGCAAGCAAGCAAGAACGAATGAATGAACGAATGAACCTGCCTTTAGGAGGCAAACAGAAGATATAGGTCCACCTACTACAGAGGTTCTTACTTACTGGCTTAGAAATATCTTGAGAGTTTATTAAAAATAAATTCTTTGGGCCCACATCAGACATGGGTCTAACAGGACTCATTCTGCAAGGTTCTCTGTGATTCTGACAATTAGCCAAGTGTGGGAACCCAAAGGGCTAGAACACAGGTAACGCAATAAAAGGGTCATAAGAGGGATGCCAGGAGAAAAGATCTCACTGCATCAGGAGAGGAAGGAAGTGGCTCACAGGCTGAGGAACGTGCCAGGCAGAAAGGCAAGTGTGAGCAAAACGCTGGACCCAGATAAAGACTGGGTTCAGGAAACTTCAAATAATCAGTTGGTCCTAGAAGAGAATTCATTTTTCTCTACCCTTGTCACCATACACCATATGATCGATGTGACTATATATTTATGCTACATACAATATTAGGATGAAGCTTCCCAAAAGCAATGCTTTCTAGTCTATTTTCTCACTCCTTCATCCCCAGGTCCAGAACATTGCCTCATATACAATAGGCAGTCAACAAACATTTGTCAATGAATCCAAATGAATAATAGAAAAAAAAAGGGGGGGTGCCTGGGTGGCTTAGTCGGTTAAGCGTCCGACTTTCGCTTAGGTCATGATCTCGCAGTTCGTGGGTTCGAGCCCCGCATTGGGCTCTGTGCTGACTGCCAGCTCAGAGCCTGGAGCCTGTTTCAGATTCTGTGTCTCCCTCTCTCTCTCACCCTCCCCTGCTCACGCTGTCTCTCCCTCTCTCTCTCCTAGAAATAAAGAAAAAAAAAACATTTAAAAAAATTTAAAAAAAAAGAGAATAAAACACTAGCGATAGATTGGGGAGGAAGTAACAACAACAAAAACACCCTCAAACATGCTAAGCTTGCCTTAAGTGGAGCCTTAAGATTAAATGGCAGGAGTTACGTATGTTGGATCCAAAGGTAGATCAATTAGGGGCACCTGGGTGGCTCAGCCAGTTAAGCGTCTGGCTCTTGATTTCAGCTCAGGTCATGATCTCAAGGTTCATGCGATCAAGCCCCACATCAGGCTTTGTGCTGATGGTGCAGAGCCTGCTTAGGATTCTCTCTTCCTTCTCTCTCTGCCCCTCCCCTGCTCGTGTTCTCCCTCTCCCTCAAACTAAATAAAATAAACATTAAAAAAAAAAAACCAGATCAATTAAATTCTTTTTTTAAAATTTTTTTTAAAAATTATTTATTTTGAGAGAAAGAGTGAGAGAGCAGGCAGAGAAGAGGCAGAGAGAGAGAAGGACAGAGAGAATCCCAAGCAGGCTCCACACTGTCAGCAGAGCCCAATGCAGGGCTCGAATTCACAAACTGTGAGATCATGACCTGAGCCAAAACCAAGAGTTAGATGCTTAACCGACTGAGCCACCCAGGCGCCCCAGATCAATTAAATTCTATCATACATCCTAAACCTCTTTAAAGCTCCATTACTTAGCTGCCTCTTGTGGGTGTCAGATGCCATTTGTAAATATATAACCCTTATTCTCCCGCACCCTCTGAGATGGAAAAGAGATCAGTGACCAGCCCAAGTCATTTTGTTGGGAAATCGTGCATCTGAATCAGACCCCATATCTACCCAGCTCTAAAAGAACTTACTAGTTCAACTGCACCAGTACTGCCTAGTATGTATTAATGAGGTTCGTTACTAACATTTATTTCATACATTTCAGAGTCTGAAAAAAATTTCCAAAGAATTATATGACAAAACACAGGTTTTCAAGAACTCCTAAAAAGTCCAGTACCTCGGTTGATGCTTGGTCGTACTGCGCTGTCATTCTCACCAGTCCATCCCTACTTTTATTCAAAACTTTCTCTTTGTCCATTAATTCCGCTTTTGCTTTCTCTAGTTGGAGTTCGAGTTCTTGACATTTGCTTGCTTGGCCTCTCATTTCTTTTTCTTGTCCTTGTAGATGCAGTTCCAAATCGTTGATCTTGCTCCTTAGCTCTTAAACCGCAAAGCCCACACTTTAATTAATATATATACTTTTCACCAGACATTTACATCCAAATTCAGAATATATCATTTCTGTTACTACTCTGCTCTGAAGCCTTTGGTGGGACAGATACCAAACAATTCACATTAAACCCAGCAGCTACTTTAATAGGACTTAATTTCAGGGTTAGTCTGTATTGTCATTTGTATTCAAATATCCCATAGGAAGCAGAAGAAACAAAATTTCTAATATTTTCAGAAAAACTTAGGAAGGAAAATGGTTTTCTAAAAATCATGAGAAGTATCTTACTGAGGCTGCAAAAAAAAAAAAATGCATCCCAGATAATAATACCCTACGTTAAAATTACCACTTGATTTTATACACCAGCAAACTAATATTTGTTCTGTGCTCATATCAATGCAAATGAGTGCTAAGCAGTAAAAAAAAAAATCACACTCCTATATTCTCTGGTAGTTTTACCTCTAGTGAAGATCAAGACAGTATGAACCTCCTCTACTGCCAAAATTAACAATAATTTTTTTTCCATTTTTCTCCTACATACACACAATATTGGTTCCAAAGGCATTGGCAGTGGGACAATTCTCACCAGTGAACATTGACGGTGATTTTTCAATATATCATAGCACTGGAAATTATCAGAGTCTGCAGAGTAGACTCCAAAACACCACCTGGTACCCTTGGCTGTCAGCTGTAGCGTGGCACCATGGCCAAGGTTACGGGTTTGCTCCCATATGGACTATCTGGCAGTGCAGAGCTCTGCAGACACCCGCCTCACCTCTGCCCAAAGCCGGACAGACCACAGGCTTGTTCCAGGGGCCACAAAAGAAGCCGGATGAGAAGCCTGGGGAGGGTCAACTGTAACCGACCTACTGACCCTACTTCTGGAAAGACAAAGCCACTCAGCCTACTTTTGAAGGCTTCGAGGCACCAGCTTTATAGTACATAAAGTATATTTGAAAACCGTGGTATCTTTTAACCCAAAATTGTATTTCCCATCACCAGCCTCAGGTGCCGACCTCTGATGTGTCCAACGAAACACATGAGCACTTTTTAGGACTAAAAACATCTGGAATCACCTCTGAAATGATTTCAAGAAAATTTCATTTCAATTTAATTTAGCTGAAAATGTTACCTTGATTCTGGGCTTTTAATTGATCCAAAAGACGAGAATTGCTAGAATTATCGCAGAAACTGCTATTAGCATCTCTTTTCCCTGTTTGCAAAGATGATCTACTTGGAGTCACCTCTCGTTCCCCAACAAAAGGAGATGCAGAGAAATCTCGCCTAATCGGAGTTTTCAGTGCACCCGACGGAAGCCGACTTGGGGTCTTATCTTCTTGCCACGAGAACACAGATGACGAAGTCTGATGCCGAGCAATGTCCCGGTGGTTCATTGTGCTTTGGGGAATAGCCTGGCTCACCTTCTGTAAAGATAGAAACTCTTTAGAGCCCTTTAGACTTCTCAGTATTTAAGGCTATTCATTTTCAGCTAGAACATAAAGATAAAATGCCAAGAAGTTAACACTTCCACTACGTACCAAGAAAGAATCTTCATTGAGTCAAGGGAACCATTAGGTCTCAATGTCCAGTGGGGGAACTTTCTAATGGTTAGACTTTAGCATTGAAGGGTTAAGCCACTACTATTTGAGTCCCAATCTATTAAAATGGGCTCCATTTTTATATTGATTCTGCATCCCTCATATACTCCATTAAATACAAGGGAATATTCACTACCATTTTGAATTCTGGGATTTGGTTTTCCTATCCCTGTCCTTGGTCGCCTCACCCTATAGCTTTGCATAAAGAGAATCAAAATTAAATATTAACCTAAAGAACTCTTACAAGAATCTCATTTTCTACCATATAACTTCAAAAAAATGACATATCAGGTGTTTTATATTATATATTACACATTTGTGGATTTGCTACTGCTTTGAATTTTTTTTAATTCAAGTATAATTACCATACAGTGTTTTATTAGTTTCAGGTGTACATGGATTCAACAATTCTATATATTTCCCAGTGCTCCTCCAACAAATGTACTCTTAATCTCCTTTATCTACTTTTGTTCTTCTACCTCCATTCTGACACATATCAAGACATGGCCATAGATGCTGCATTATGGTTTTTATCGCAGAAGCTTTTCTTGCCACAGGGAGAGGTTTCCTGTTTTAGAGGCTCGTGTTCTTCCACCAAAAAAACTGGGCATCAATGTTAGAAGAATGGGTACCAATGACTGTACTGGATAACAAAGCAAATGGTATTTCTACGACAAACCAGACAATTACTGTTGAATTTTTATTCATCTTGAGAAGCAGTACCTTTGCTACATATCAGAATCCTGATGACCTCCAAGCAAGGCAAGAAAATAATTAAAATTGTTAAAGCTCTAACAGGTACCTTTTGGCCCTCAACATTTAAGGTATCTACCTATAAAGTCAGCCTTAAACTGTTTGCTGAATTGTCCCAGCTCACGGAGTTCTTACGTTTAGCAGAAACACAGGTTTGCAACATGAGGTGCAAAACTAGAATTTTTGTTGTTTTTCTTCTTGTTCTTTTTTAACTTTTAATTTTGAGAGGCAGCGAGAGACAGAACACAGGCAGGGGAAGGGCTGAGAGAGAGACACAGTATCTGAAGCAGGCTCCAGGCTCTGAGCTATCAGCACAGAGCCCTATATGGGGCTTGAACTCCCAATTGCAAGATGGTGACCTGATCCGAAGTCAGATGCTCAAAGGAGCCACGCAGGCGCCCCTCCCCCACCCATTTTTATGTTTTATTTATTTCTGAGACAGAGAGAGAGACAACTCTGAGCAGGGGAGGGTCAGAGAGAGAGGGAGATACAGAATCCAAAATGGGCTCCAGGCTCTGAGCTAGCTGTCAGCACAGAGCCCCATGCAGGGATCCAACACCGGAACCGTGAGATCGTGACCTGAGCTGAAGTCGGACACTTAACCGACTCAGCCACCCAGGCGCCCCTTACCCCCCACCCCTTTTTAAAGCAAATCACAGCACACAAGTAAAGACAGTAAAGTTAATTCTACAGATACCAGGTATTTTGGGGTTAGTCCCTAAACTAGAAACAGATGCTTCTAACACCTGTATTTTGTTTCTTTTGTGGAGAGTAAATCTCTTCGCCTACCTTGCTGCTTATTTACCAAAATGGAATTTAATACCCTGGTCAGCAACTTATTCAACAGGACTGGGGAGATTACCTTGATAACATTCTCCTCTAAATAAGCACTTCATAAATTATGACCCTCAAACCCCAAGTCCCTGGTGGCAATCTCCACATTCCAGAAGGACTGAATATGAAGCAATAGCCTCCAGGTGATAAAGCCAGACGGTGTCTGGAATGACTCTGGTCCTATCCTCTCCTTACTATTAGATCTTAATAGGGAAATAATTATAAGGTTACAGTTTCCTTAGAATTTGAAGAACATCTGAAGTCTAGAGATAAACTGATCTCCACACTCTATTTTCTCACTCCTGCTTGTTTTTAAAACCAAACAGTGATTATAACTAATGTAACCAGCCAGGAATTTTATCTTCTAGGTGTAAGAAGAATGTGTCGAGCTCTACATAAACCAGATTTTTCTCTAACCTTGTATTCCTGTATATGAAAGTACTACTTCTTTAACCACATACTCCGTGGTGCGGCCCGATAATTAACTTACCTTAGCCTGCAAGGCTTTAACCTCTGCCTCTAATCTTTTCCGTTCTTCAACTTCTTTATTATATTTTTCTTTTAGATCTTCATATTTGGAGCCTAAACAGGGACAATGAGAGACCATTTGACTTCAGCCACTGGTTTCGTAAAGGAATTCACAGATCAACAATCATCACGATGGTCTAGAAGTGATTATCTTGGTACATAAGCTACATAAACAGAACATCTGGGTTTGGACAACAGATGCCGATCAAATTACTCAAGCATCAAATTATACAGAGGCACAGGTGTTCTGAATAGTCTCATCCTGAGTTACCTTTAAAACACACTACAGGATAAAATGCAAAGTTTAAAGGCTTAACCTTGTGGCTCAGCATGGCTCAAGAGATACACAAATGCATATGCAGTCCACGCCATGCACAAATTAAAAGGGTTTTTTTTAATGCTAAAATTAAAAGTTGAATTCAAAGACGAATTAATTGGTTTCTATGACCAAATTAAAATCCCAATAAAAGAGCCATGAAGGGGAAAAATCCTTACCACTGTAATGCTGACTTGGTGTTAGTGGAGTTGCAAAAATTTTTTGTGGTGTAGTGCACGGGTGCAGAGAGGCATCGGCAGCCTGGGCAGCCTGGTGGCTTCTTTCAAGTTCAGATTTACACCTGTTGGGAAAGGACCCAAGAGGTTTGCCCCATCAGAGGAAGTGGCACAGAATGCCAGCACGATGCTCCCAGAGAGTAAGGAACTTACAGAAACCCCACTTCTCTAAGAATTCTTACCATTTTATCTACCCCACAGACATTTAATAAGAACTAACTTATGTGACAGACTCAGCCCCAGGTCTTCAAAGGCACTCATTCTGGTGAGGAAACAGAAACACAAACTAATAATTACGGTGTTATAAAGGCTGTAATGAAGAGCTGTAATAAACACTATGGTAGTAGAGTGGGGAGGCTGGGGATATATTCGGAGCAAATTTTGTATTCCAAGCCAAGGAAAGACATAGGAATATTAAAACAAACAAAAGCAAAAACAACTAAAAAGACCCCGGAACTTCAGAAGCGTCTAAAGAAACTGGTGTCATTGAAGCATCAGCTCAAATCATGAAACCGAATCACATCACTTGTGATCTTAAGTCATTACAAAAACATTACAAATACTTGACATGTATTTTATGACCCTTTGAAAGCACAGACACAAAACCGTAGTTAAGGTAGTGCATCTAGAGAAGATGGGGCCAGAAACCATCACAAAGAAATGGGAAAAGTAAGCTATACACTGTATATATGTACACAATGTCACTATCACCTAAGTTGCGAATGCCTTTCAGAATCAAACAACCCAAAGGGACAGAAGACTTGATCCTTGCAAGTCTGTAACATCTGTGATTTTAGCTCAACTCAAGAAATGAAATGGACATCGTGTCGGATGCCTGTTGGCACACAACAGTCTCTCGCAGGCCTGTTGCTCAAAACAAAGCATGAAGAAAGCAGTAAAGAAAGTGCCCCAGTGCCCTAGCTTCACCCAGCTCCAAACTCGATCTGGGAAGGAAGAAGCAATGTCTGAACTAGAAAGGACTACTCAGCAAATCACATTTGAGCTTACGGTAGGTAACAACACCACCCAAAAGAAAAGGTTCTACTAACATGCAAAGAGTAACAAGAAATAAATGACTCAGTCTTAGCATATACGTGTGAACGTATACTTTTAGCCCATCTCAACTTGTAATAGCTACATTTCAAGTGCTTACTAGCCACCTGTAGCCAGCCGCTACAAGGAATAGTCCAGGTCTATAGACTACCAAAGGTGTAACAAGTTTGGCAATTCTAGAGATGAACGACAACAAAAAAGTTTTTTAGTTTATTTATTTTTTGAGAGAGAGAAAGAGAGAGAGAGAAGGGGAGGGGCAAAGAGAGAGGGAGAGAGAGAATCCCAAACAGGCTCTGCACTATCACTGCAGGCCCAGTGTGGGCCTTGAACCCACAAACCGTGAGATAATGACCCGAGCCTAAATCAAGAGTCTGACACTTAACTGACTGACCCACCCAGGTGCCCCAGAGATGAATCTTAATGAGCCCTGTAAAATCAGGTGTTTCTTTTCCCTCTCAAATTCACATTTCATCCCCCTTTCCCAATTCTTTCATTTAAAAATTGTATTTATCATAAGTACTAAATAAAAGTATACACCTCTATTATTTCTATAAACTTTTATTTCTATTTCCTATGAAGAAAACACAAGTTGCCACCAAACAAGCACTAAATTAAGCCATTTTCTGTATGAGATGATCAATACTTAACAGTGTTTGACCAACATTTCAAATGGTTTAACTGAACATGTTTGAAACCTTCCTGAAACCTAGTGGCCACTGATGGATAAAAGAAGTTTTTGTCTTGAACTTGAAGGTTACCCATGAGAATTTGAAAATACACTCAAGAGGTTTTGTAGTTTACAGTTTTCACACTATAGAAAACTGTACTTTTAATAGTTTTTATAGTCTGAAGTTTATAATGCTTATAAACAGTTATACCTATGTCGTAGATAATAAGAACTTTTTTTTTAAGTTTATTTATTTTGAGACAGAGAGAGAGAGAGAGAGAGACTGAGGAGGGGCAGAGAGGAGAGAGAGAATCCCAGGCAGGCTCTGAGCTGTCAACACAGAGCCTAATGCAGGGCTGGAACTCATGAAACACTAGATCATGACCTGAGCTGAAGTCAGATTACCTGACTGAGCCACCAGGGAGCCCCATAATAAGAATACTTTTAAACTAAATGTGCTCCCCTGGTCCCACAATGGTGACAATGGCAACTCTAACAACTGGTAATAATGCTGACATTTACCAAGGTGCTAGGTATCACCCAGAACTCTGAGTACTTGCCATCTGCAAGTATTGCTATCAAATATCACTTTGCAATAAAATCTAGAAATGTATACAAAAGGAACATTTCTGTCTAAATTATTAAAACTAGTATTTCTAAATCCAGCAGCCAAAACGTGCTTTCAGAGAAAACGATTCTGGCATTCTGAAGTAAGCTTCCGACTTCTCCAGCACCTGTTTTTCAAAAGCGACTGCCTAAATTTCATTCATTCATTCATTCATTCAACAAATATTTGAGGGCCTACCATGGCCAGGTGCACGGGGCACAGTGATAAGAATGACAAGGTCCCTGTTCCTGTGGAGTTTGGTACGACAGACAATAAACAAGAAAAAAAAAAAAACTCAATGAGACAAAAGCTATTTATCACTGTAACACGCAAGTTATAGATAGCCACCTTCCTACATGGATAGGAAACAAACTTAGAAAAAGATTTCTGTGCACTTAAGTTCTCTTCACAGAAAGACAAATCAGTCATTTTGAAATGTTTTAACTTTCAAATATATGTTTGATAGGTAGGTAGGATTAAGGTTGTTGCAACTATGTTAGGAAAAAAATATTTCTTGGTATCAGGATATTTATTAATTACGAAGGGGAAAACTGTAACTTCACAGGGGAGAAACCCAGACAATACTTTAGCTGGGTAATCAGGGTAAAAGTCATATTAAATCATATGAGTTGATGATATGATATTATATTACCGTATGATGTCATATTATAACGATACGATAGGATACACTAAAAAATACACATCACTACTTCTGTGGTATTCTCACCCAAAATTCATAACCTGTCAGACCCAGTGGTTCTCAATCCAGAATGATTTTGTCCTCCCAAAAGACATCTGGCAATGCGTGGCGACATTTCTGATGTCAAAACTTGCAGGTGTGATACGTGCACTGGAATCTAGCACGGAGAGGCCAGGAAGGCTATGAAGGATATGACAGCGCATAGAACAGCCTTCCACAACAGAGAACCATCTGGTCCAAAATGTGAACTATGCCATTGCTGGAAAAAACCGTGGTCTAATCAGGGAAAAGAACAGCAGACAAAACCAAACTGAGGACTAGTCTACAAAAGAGCAGTCAACGGTTGCAAGGACACTAAAGGCAAGACACTGTCACAACTTACAAAGAGACTAAGACCACATCAACTAAATGTCCTAGATTGGACCCTGGAACAGAGAAAGGACGTTACTGGAAAAACTAGTGAAATGCTAATAAGGCCTATAGTTTAGCTAATAGCATTGAATCAATGTTGATTCCTGGTTTGGTCATTGGGCTTCGGTTATATTGGACGCTAACAACTGTTTCTGTAAACCTAGAGTTATTTCAGGGGTACCTGGTGGCACAGTCGGTTGAGCTCTTGATCTTGTCTCAGGTCGTGATCTCACAGTTCGTGGGACTGAGTCCTAGGTCGGCTCTGCGTTGATAGTGTGGAGCCTGCTTGGGATTCTGTTTCCCTCTTTCTCTGCCCCTCCCCTTCTGGTGTGTACGCGTGCTCTCTCTCTCTCTCTCAAAATTAAATAAATAAACTTAAAAAAAGTTATTTCAGGGATGGCTCAGTTGGTTAAGCATCCGACTTTGGCTCGGGTTCGTGGGTTCAAGCCCTGGATCAGGCTCTGTGCTAACAGCTAGCTCAGAGCCTGGAGCCTGCTTCAGATTCTGAATCTCCCTCTCTCTTAGAACTAAAAAACATTAAAAAAATTTTTTTAAGTTATTTCAAAATAAAAAAACAATTTAAAAAAAATTTCTGGGTGTGTATTAGTGGAATCAACAATGGGACAATATGCTAAAGTCCATTTTGCCTCCACTCTGTATTACTCCTTGCTATTTTGATCAAATTCCACTATTAAAACAATAAGGTATCATTTATAAGCTAGTACTTAATTCCCATTGGATTTATTTTGACTGGGGTCTCAAGTTGTTTGGGGATTTCTTTTTAATGCTAAGGAAGTCATAAGCACCATTTATTTATTGCTTAAATATGGCAGCGAAACTGGCAAATTGATTGGGGAACACTTAAGATGGAAGATGGGAATCTCAGTAGGAAGCTCTTCTTGAGCTCACTTCCTTCCCTCTCCAGCCTAGTGGCACAGGATCCTAACCTCTCTCTTCCTAGCATCCTTAATTATCCATTGTCTTCCATCCCATGACCCTGGACAAAAACAACCCTAAGTCAATCCTCCCATTCACATTCTTAGCATTTACATCCCAGATGCTGATGGGGAAATAAAAAGGGTACAACTCTACAGATGGGTCCCACTATCAACTCCTGGTCTCCAATCTCAGCTAGACCTGAGTGTTCCCAGGTCCTATTAAAGCCCCCTACTTCTCTCTTCTTATTCTCGACAACAGCTTTTCCACTTGAAGGAAACAGAAGCCATCAGTAATAGCCATGCTTTAACTCCCCTCCATCTTTTCAGTACTCACTGTTGAGACTTTTGGTGTTATTTATTATTATATCACCCAGTAACAAATACCATGTCTTGCACGTGAAGCAGCTTAATAAACATATCCCGAACAAATAAACAAATAAGCAAAAAGCCATTTTAACGAATTTATATAGAACTAAGCCATGCGATGATAGGAATGAAGTACAGAAGAATTAATTTTCCTCAAATCATTGTTTATTCCACTGGGGGGAAAAATACAATGCATCTTTATACCATTAAAGGAAAAGATAAAAATGGATCCGACGAACACGTATAAATGACATCCATAAAAATCCCACTCAAAAAAATTACCTCTTCAGTTCATGTTCCAGTTTTTCTATTTGTTTTTTGCTGGAGTTCAGTTGTCCTTCTTGGAAATTCACCTGTGATTCCTTGACTTGAAGTTCATGAGCAATTTTCTGCTTGGTCTTCTCCAGATTTTCACATACTTCCATCAAGCTCTGGTTCTCTCTTTTTAGGTTTGCGCCCTCATTTTTTTCATGTTCAACCTAACAGAGATTATGCAGAAAGAAATAGGTCTCTTACTTTGTGAGTCTACCCAACATCATTTGTAAACCTGAGCTCAACACTGACAACTAATGTTTCTGAGATGTGGTTGCCATAATGCACAGGTCAATGCTTCATGGAGAACACAGAAATTTTAAATGACCTCACTTGGCAGCCTCCAGATGGAAAGTTCTACAAAGTCATGGATTACATTATCTTTGGTCAGGGCTACACACATACCCTTTCTAGAAAGAGAAGATTTAATGTCCTTTCAAGAATAACAAAATCAAAAACAAACCCTATAAATCTCCCTTAGCAATTCATTTAAAGTCTGGCTGCTAAACCCAATTATTGTAAAAATTCTCCCACTAGCGAAGACATTTTAGAAGCAGTGACTATATATCACTACTTGTTGGCTAATGCAGAGGTAAGGAAGAAGCCCTATTTAGGTTTTCATTTTCTATTTTGTTTTAAGTTTATTTAGTTATTTTGAGAGAGAGAGCATGAGGGAGGGCAGAGACAGAAGAAGAGAAAATCCAAAGCAGGCCCCACATAGGGACTTGATCCCATGAACCATGAGATCATGACCTGAGAGGAAACACTTAACCAACTGGGCACCCAGGCACCCCTAAGCTTTCATTTTCTAGCCCAGAAGAGAAGAAGTCTGGGAATACCAAGGTGAAAAGCCCACTATTAGAAAGTCATATCCATTTGGACTGCAAAGTGCTCTAATACTAGCCCCTAAATTCAGAATTCTGGAGAATTCTGGCCATGTGGGTACGGAGTACAAAAGCAATTTCCAACGTGTGGTCGCAACCGGAGTTAAAATGGAACTCAAAAGCAATTTCCAACGTGTGGTCGCAACCGGAGTTAAAATGGAACTCAACAGCTCTAAACCTTTGCAGGAAAGCAGAAATGTGGGCAGAGGATGGAGAAAATGAGGCAATTAAAATACAAATGACTGAAAAAAGGAGAGGGGCGGATTACCACCTGGAGACAGCACGATCATTTTTCTCGGCATTTCAGACCAAGCTCAAGTAGGTGAAAGGTGTTAAATACAAGCGTTTCAGCCGTACCTTCTGTTTCTGCTTCTGCAGTGCGGCCTCCAGCGTCTCAAGCTGAAACTGCCTTTGCTGCCGTTCTTTCTTCAGTTTGTCCAGCTGTCCCTCAAGCTCTTGAATTTTCTGGAGAGCTCTCGTGGGCAGGCCCTCTTTCCACTCTTCCAAAGCCCAGCTCATTTTGCTCTCCTTTCTGTACTAGGCACTCATTTATAAATAAGCTGAAAAGAATAAGCAGACCGTTGGTCTTAATACAGTAAAAGGAAACTTAAAAAGTCTCAGAGAATAAGGGGTTTCACAACTTCGCATTTCAAAAGATAAGGAAGTGTAACATCTATCTTCTCCATCCCCTGAGAGGTAAGTACTGACTACCAATAACTCTGATCGTGAGGTACAGAAGATGCTTGTTCGGTTTCCCTGGCTTTGTTTTTCCTATTTCTCAGACTTCCTTTCTTAGCTACTTTCTTTCTGCCGCTCCATTTGGTTTCATGATACAAAACGTGAGTATTTTGCTGTGACGTTTCAGGTGAAATAGGTCCTATAAACAAATAAAACTCATGGTAAGTTATTCTGCAAATGCTCTTTTTTCCCTCTTCACACCATTGCCATTTAGACTTTGTCCCTCTTCCTCTGGGCAGGTCACTGACCTGGTCAGTCTTTTGTGACACATATACCCTTTCTCTCCTTCCAAGCGGTTATCACGTGTTGAGCTAACTCATGAGTGAACAAAGAGCGACTGTCATCTTAGTCTAGAGTCACTGCACAATGCAGGGAAGCCATGCCCCAGAGAGACCCTGAGGAGGAAACAGGTATGTAGCCTCAGTAACTCAAATCCCAGCTTAGCTACTACTAAGATATGTGACCTTGGCACGTTATTTAGCGCTCTGTGCCTTGGTTTCCTCACTTGTGAAATGTGGATAATAATGGTGGTGACTTTCCAGAGCCTTACAACAGTACCGTATTTCCTGATAAGCATTCTGTACCTGTTAGCTATTATATTTATTGTTGAAAAGACTTCATTTGTGTATTTTGGCCTCTGGTACCAAGAGGGAAGTGGCCTACCTCCTTCTCAGTCCTGTCTTAGGAAATTTAAATCAGTTGGAAGAAAAGTATGGTTATTGTTCTTTCATCACTTGCCTCTAGAACTTAAATGAAAGAAAAGCATTCATTTTCCAGTTATTTGGGCAACAAGTTGAGAATCTCTGTCTTTTACTAAATGAAATCCACAAACATTTTTAGTGTCTTGCTTCAACTGACTTATCCCATGAAACTTTTTATCAGAAGAACTAATAAACAGTTGGTAAAAGTACTGAGAAGATAAAAAAAAAAAAGATATTCAAAAATTAAAAAACAGAAGCAAAGTTCTTGGAAAGCTGTGTTTTCTCTGCCAGTTTATTTTTTTTCTTTTGCAGATCTCTTTTTCTCTTTTTGCAGATCTCAATTGTTTGAACGCAGCATCTTCAAGTCCACTCCTATTTGCCCCCAAACTGCGGAAAGAAATCTCATGCCTCTCCACCAACAAAGGACCGTTTAACATGAGGTCACAATAGGCTTCTCCTTCAGCTCCAATAGCTTGCTCATTCAGGGCTGGGAGTACAATACCCCAGAGGCACACAATGATAACTGTCCTAAACAGTTATGCTAGCCACTGAAATCATTACATCCAGATGCCATCACCAACAAAATATTAAAAGAAGCAGTTTAGAAAGATGATAGAGATGAGGAAACAGAAGGAAAACTGACACGTTGAATGCTTTTCCATTTAAAAAATCTAAGATACAGCCATAAAGAAGTGGTTAAAACAATCACCAGACCCAAGCTAATTTGATTACAGCATACTTTGACAGATTAAGGCATCAGTCACCAACAATCATTGCGGAAGCACTGGGGCAAAGGACAAAAAATTGGAAATCTCCAGGTTAAGATGTAACAGGTGTAAAGGGGGATGAGTAGTTAAAGAAAAGCCCTAGATGTCAAGGTTCTTGCAAGGATTTTGCAGAAAGTGCCCTTTCTTTCTTAAATATGAGGAGGGTGCTCTTTATGCCCGAATCTAAAAACGCATGATAGGCCCATTTTCAGGCTTTCCCTTTATCAGAATCTCCCATCTCCACCAAGAAACCGGAGTCCCCGCCTACGGAGCAACGGCTGGGCCTAAGAGTGAAAAACTCAGCCTGGTCCTTTCGACCAGCCTCGAGGATAGGACTCAGGTCATTTATTCCTGGGTCTTCATAACACAGCAGGGCCAGGCACCCAAGCGTGTCCAAATAAAAGTGGAAGGCAGGAAAAATGCTCTCGCAACTGACAACAGGCACACCAACCCGCCGCGCAGATCAAAACCCCAAGGAGTCACTGGCTCGGGACGTAGACTACTGCTAGCAAATACCTGCTGATCTGCAATGCATTTACCTTACAATTCACTTATCACGAGCAAACTGATCCGCTAAAGCGCGAGCTCGTGACCGAGCAGGGAATCTGCGGACAGCAGTGCGAGCACAGCTTTCCCAGGAGCAGAGCGGCGCCGACATCCCTAAGAACCTCGCCCGGGCGGGGCCGATCATGCGGTCCAGTCAGGTGGGAGGGGGTGGTGCGCTGCACCCCCAGAGCCAGGGAGGGCGATCCCACAGGCATCCCTGCCCAGGGCCTCGGGCAGAAAGTCAGCCGCTCCCCCAGGCCCGCCGCCGAAGCCGCGACCCACGCAGGACACTCACCTTGCTGGCGGGGAGTGAAAGACGACCCGTGGGAGAGTCGGGTTCCGGCCCAGCCTCCGCGGCTTTCGGCCCAGATTCCAATTCAAACTGCCCGCGGCCGCCACCCGTTTTCGATTCGCCCGCTTCCGGGAACGAAGACCTTATCTCCAAGCCTATTGGTCACCGTAAGTAGCTACGGACCAATAGGCTCCCGTGCACTCGGACAGCCGCTCTGATTGGTTCTTTTGGACGGATTTAAAAATCAAGCCCTCAACCTCCCGACCGGCTAGCACAGGAGTTCCGGAGGGTTTTTTTGTTGTTGTTGTGGGGAGGCGGAGACCACGTGCTCTTGCGGAGTCTGTAGGAGACACTTTCTGCTGGAGCCCAGGCACCGACCCGGTTGATTAGGAGGGTGTGGCCTGTCACCTACAGCCGACGGAGTTGTGCGGTCTGGAGAACGAACATTCTTAATGCTGCACACTAGGTATCTACTTACTTTTTAAATACATAGTTTAGGACATAGATGGGAGGTACTACGCTTGCCATGCATTCTTCATCCAGTGTCATTCTTAACAATACTTTGAGGAAAGTATTTCTATTTTATTTAAAAGTTAACTGAGGCACATAGAAGCTCCCTAATTTGAAATTGAATCTAGAATATACAGGATGTCACTTTTAACTGCTGTTGTCTGTTGATCATATTCTAAAGAGGTGATTCTGAACACTTGTTAGCTGGATTGGAGGGGAGGACACTGCATCCAGAAGAATCTCCAAAAGTAGATGTAATCTCTTCCTTATATGAAGCCCACTAGTTTTGTGTATATTTGTGTACTTGTTTTATATTTCCCTATTCAACAAAAAATAAAATGCTAAAGACAGGAGCAAAAGAATGAATTGTTAAATTAATAGATCTCTGATGCTGTTGCCCTCCTCAGTAGATTACTGATTTTCTGTAACCCTCTCTCTTCCTTTCATTAGATGGTTACGGCATTTTAGATGGCCCCTTACCTTTTCTGCTCATCTTTCAGCACCCAATTCAAATGCCACTTCCTTCATTAAAACTCCCTATTTTCACCCACCCCTTAGAAATAGCTATTCCCTTGGGCCTCTGAGTGGCTCAGTTGGTTAAACATCCCACTCTTGATTTTGGCTCAAGTCATGATCTCCTGGTCCTTGAGTTAGAGCACTCATTGAGTGCAGGGCCTGCTTGGAATTCTCTTTCTCCCTTTCTCTCTGCTTCTTCCCTACTGGAATTCTCTCTCTCTCTCACTCTTTCTTTCTCAAAAATAAATGAATAAATAAATATTAAAAAATAACTGTTTTCTATGTCTTTCCTAGAAATTGGTGTATACATGACATTTATGTCTGGCTGTCTCCCTTATCAGTCTCGAAAATTCCTGTAGAGTGAAATCTGTTTTAACTCGTTTCTGTATCTCTCGTAACCTCCCAGTAACTTTGCACATACAAATTAAGACCATCTTGGGATGTAAAACTACCATCTGCAGAAAGACCTTGTTCTCCACTATCCTTGAATTCCTCCCCCTTCCCTCCCAAAAAAAAGGGAGAGAGCAGGTAGGTGAGGAGAACTTTTACTGGACACTGCCATGGTCAGTCTAGCGTCTGACTGTTCTGAGATTTAACCCCAATTCTGATTCCAACACCAATCACAATTCCATTGCTTCCCTGGGTAATTATTCAACTATTAGCTACCTAAGGAAGACAGAACCAGAAAGACATGTAATAGAGGATTTTCAAGGATGGCATTTACTATTTATTTACTCATTACTTAGTAGATAACTAAGTAATTGAATGGTCACTGTATACCTAAGCCTTGTACTACCTTCATCTATAATCATCAGTAAAGAAATACGTTGACTTCTTGAACAGAGGAACCATGTGATGGAGACCAGTCTGTGATTTCAGTTATGGTTTCCTTCCCCTGCTTCTATTTTCCCCCATGTTTGTAAGGGGCTGATGGGGGTGAATCCCATCCAACCAAAAGTAGATGTCTTTTGAGAGTTAGACTCAACTAACTCTTGAGTTGTTGAGACTCAACAACTCCCTCACTTCTCTTTTTAAAGCCGCTCCCTCACTGAGCCAGTCTACTCTCTCTGGACTATTTCTTCATCACCATCTCTCCTTTCTGCCTATCAGTCAGTGCTCTTGAGTCCCTCTTTTCCTCTCCAGCTTAGATTGCAGGGTCCATCACTTAAACTACTCCTTTTGCTAGTGGATACTCTTACCCCTTGTTCTCTCTCTCCCCAAACTTATATGCATGCACCTGTCCAGACCCTTCCTAAGAGCACTATTGCCACAGGATGGGGCTGGAGGAAAATCCTAGGATTGTGCAGATAGAAACCACTTTAAATGTATGGCCTCTGACTGCGGACTCATGGCTGCTCCACAACCCTTTCTCCCAAGTCCAGAATTTCCCTAATCTCCTCCAACTACCATCTCCACTCTGGCTCTCAGAAGATGACCTTATCACCCAGTTCACAGAAAGTGAAAGACATCTGACAGGAACACCTTCAACTGCCTGTCACTGACATCTACAAACTGGTCCAAATCTACACCCATTCTTCTCTCCATTTTTCTCTTCTCTTCCTGCTACAACCACAGGAAGCATATTTCTGACTCAAAGGCTGAACGATCACTCTGTGTTCTGGAGCATCTCAGAAACTTTACTCTCAACTATGCCCTCGTAACCTAGAAGCATCCACTGTTCCTACTTTCCTGAGTCTCCCCCATGGCGCTTAATGCTGCTCTAATCTTTCCCTTTAAGAATAACTACTTTCTCAAGCTACATTCCCTCCAGCAATCATCATCTCTCTCCCATAACATTCCATTTCCCTTTTAGGCTTGATTAAATAAGTTGCCATCCTCCTTTTAATCAATTATTCCCCACCCCTCAAAAAAAAAAAAAAACAAAACAACCTTAAAAGTTCTTTCTCCTAAATGAAAGCGGTCTCTCTGATTCACGAGGACAATATAACCTATTACTTTAAGCAGCCATTTATTTTTTATTATGTCATAGTAATGTTTCAGCTATAGGGACTTAAAACATTTTATAATTTAACATGTATTTTTTTGATCTTGAAATTGCCCGCCTCACTCCAATGTCAGTTCTATGAGGAAGGAACGATAGAGGGAAATGATGCTGGTGCTGGTGGTTGTATTTGTCTTGTTTGTTTTGTTTTGTTTTGTTGAGAGATAGAGAGAGCAAGGGTGGGGCAGAGACAGAGGGAGAGAGAGAGAATCTTATGCAGACTCCACACTGGGTGGAGCCTCAATCTCACAACCTCAAGATCATGACCTGAGTTTTGATTACTGTAGCTTTATAATTAAGCTCATATAATTAAGTACTATAAGTTCTCTAACTATGATTTATTTATTTATTTATTTATTTTAATGTTTATTTATTTTTGAGAGAGAGAGACAGAGTGCAAGCAGGGGAGGGGCAGAGAGAGGGAGACACAGAATCTGATGCAGGCTCTAGGCTCTGAGCTGTCAGCACACAGCCTAATGCGGTACTCAAACTCACAAACCGTGAGCTGAAGTCCGACACTTAACTGACTGAGCCACCCAGGCACCCCTAACTATGATCTTTTTAAATTGTTTTGTCTATTTTAGGACCTTTATTTTCCATAAACATTTTAGAATAAGAATCCTAATTTTTCCAAAAGCCTCCTGGAATTTTGATGGGGATTGCATTGAATCTGTAGATCAATTTGAAGAATCTAAGAATATTGTTTATCTTCTGGTTCATTAACATGATATATGTCTTCAATTATTTAGATCTTCTAAATAACACTTTTCTTAGCAGTGTTTTATAATTTTCAGGGCATATACATATGTTGTTATATTCATCCACAAGTATTTCTTTTTCAGCATGCTATTGTAAGCAGACTTTAAAAATTCTTAGTTTCTCGTATTTTGTTGCTTGTATGAAGAAATCAATTTGTTTTTATAAAATGACCTTGTATCTTGCACACTTGCTAACCTGCCTTATATTAATCAGCCAGGACTGCTATAACAAAGCATCCCAAACTGGAGAGCTTAAACAGTAGAAACTTATTGGAGGCTAGAAGTCCAGAATCAGTCTGTTGTCAGCCTTGAGTTCCTCTGAAGGTGAGGAAGGAGCTGTTCAGACCTCTCCCCTGGTTTCATGTCCACACGGCATTTTCCCTCCTTGCATGGCCACTCCAAATTCCCCCTTTCTATGAAGACTTCAGTCATATTAGATTAGCGCCTACCTTACTTCAGGCTGCTATCATCAATTAGCAGAGACTGGGTGGGGTAAATGACAGAAAATTATTTCTCACAGCTCTGGAGCCTAGGAAGTCTGAAATCAGGTGTGTCATCCTGTTTGGGTTCTGGTGAGAGACCTCTTCCTCCCAGATGGCCACCTTCTTGCCATGTCCTTACATGAGCAGAGCAAGAGAGAAAGAGGAAGTTCCCTCTTGTCTCTTCTTATAAAGGCACTAATATCATTCATGAGAGTTCTACCCTCATGACCTAATTGCCTCCCAAAGGCCTCACCTCCTTATACCATTACTCTGATGGATTGGGATGTCAACGTGTGAATTTTTATATTCAGTCCATAACAGGGCTCCAGCCTGATGACCTCATTTTAACTTTGTAAAGACCCTATCTCCAAGTAAAGTCACATTCCGAAGTACTAGGAATTAGGATTTCAACATGTAAATTGGGGGATGGAGTGCAATTTAATTCATAACGTCTTTTAATAGTTCTAGGAGCTGTTTTGTAGATTACTGTTTTCTCTATATGTTATCTGCAACTCGTGGTTTTACTTCTTTGTTTCCAATCTATATGTTTTCTATTTATTTTTCGTCCCTTCCTTATTCCATTGGTTAGGACCTCAAGTATAATGTTGAATGGTTTAATGAGAATGGACACCTTTTTTGTCTTTCTGATCTTGGGGAAAAACATTCAGTCTTTCACCACTAAGTATGATGATAGCTATAAGTTTTTATAGATGCCCTTTATCAGATTGAGGAAGCTTCTTTCTGTTTCAGTTTGTTGACCATTTTTAATCATGGTGTTAGGTATTAGATTTTATCAAATTCTTTTGCTGAACTTATTGAGAAGATTTATGGTAGTTCTCCTTTATTCAGATATCATGGGGATTGCATTGTTTGATCTTCAACTGTTAATAAGTTTGAATTACTGTATATATGCCACTTGGTAATGGTATATTATCGTTTTTTTATATGTTGATGAATTCAACTTTCTAATATTTCTTGAAAATTTCTGCAACTGTGTATAGGAAAGATATTGGTTCACAGTTTTCCATCTTGTTATATCATTAGGTATGGTTAAACTGGCCTGGTTTTGATATTAGGTTAAATCTGGCCTCATAAAATTAACTGAAAAGCGTTTCCTCCTCATCTCTTTCAGGAAGAGTTTACATAGAGTTGGTATCATTTATCCTTTAATGCTTAGGCCTGGAGTTTTCTCTATGCAGATTTTTAATTAGGAATAAAAATTTTAATTGATAAAAGGTTTTTAAAGTGTTCTATTTTTACTTTATTCAGTTTCAGTAGTTTGTGTCTTACAAGGAATTTTTCTATTTCATCTACATTATCAAAACTATTGGAAGGTAGTTTTTCAAAATCTTCTATTACTATCTTTTTAGTGGCCTTATCATGTGAATTATCTTTTTCCTTTCATTTCTGGTGCTAATAATTTGTATCCTCTCTACCACCCTATCTCTCATCAATCCAGCTTGAATCTTATTAATATTATTGATCTTTTTAAGGAACAAGATTTGATTTCATTGATTTTTTTTCTCTAATATTTATCCATTTTCTATTTCATTGATTTCTGCTCTTATCTTTATACTTACTTTAAGTATAATTTTTTTATTAGCTCCTTAAAGTGGAAGTTTAGACAACTGATTTTAGACCTTTATTTTATTGCTAACATAAGCATTTCAAGTTTATATTGACTTTACCTGACACAAATTTTATTTGTTGACTTTTCATTTTCTTTCAGCTCAGGTATTATTTTTTAAACTTTATTCATTTTTGAGAGACGGAGAGATATAGCACGAGCGAGGGAGGGGCATGGAAAGAAAGGGAGACACAGGGTCCAAAGCAGGCTCCAGGCTCTGAGCTGTCAGCACAGAGCCCGACGCGGGGCTCTAACTCACAAACCGTAAGATCTTGACCTGAGCCAAAGTTGGACACTTAACTGACTGAGCCACCCAGGTGCCCCTAGAAGCATATTACTTATTAAATATTTGCAGATTTTCTAGATATCTTTCCACTACAGATATAGAAACAACCAGCTTCTGGCTGGCAAGTCAGTTTTGCATTGGATCCCTTCCGCTTCACCCTGCAGGAGTCAATACATACCCCAGACATGGGTTTATCTTTTCTTTTTACAGAGCCTCTACCAGCCATTGAATCCTGCATAAAATTGCTGTCAACCAGGGCACCTGCTGAGAAATGTGTACGTGACCATAGGATTGCTGGTACTACCATATTCTGTGTATTTCCTGGAAGTAGCCGGTGTGATGCTGTTATGGGTTGAACAGTGTCCCCCATAATCTCACACGTGGAAGACCTAATCCTCGCACCTCAGCATGTGACCTTGATTGGAAAGTGGGTTGTTTCGGATGTAATGAGTTAACATGAGGTCATTAGGGTGAGTCCTAATCCAGGAGGACAATGCCCTTATAAACAGGAGCTATTTGGACACAGAAACGGAGACATGGGATGCCAACAAAAGGATGGAATTGCCACAAGGCCAGGGACACCAAGGAGTGCTGGCCAACTCCTGGAAGCCAGGGGAGGGACGTGGAACAGCTTCTCCCTCACAGCCCTCAGAAGGAACCACTCCCGCCAACCTGGGATCTCAGAGTCTAGCCTCCGGGGCTGTGAGACAATAGATGTCTATTGATTGAAGCCACTTGGTTTTTGGTACTTTGTTACAGCAGCCCTAGGAGACTAATCAAGGTACCACACTGGAGCGGCCTGTTAAGGTGCTCGTTCAGGCATCGCATCCTGTAGAGTTAGGGAAACATCCTCCATAACAGACTGTCTGTATTGAGCCGATATAGCCAGTTGTGTCCTCAACACCTAGAATACCCAGGTCCCGATTCCAAGAAAAGAAACACAAATTAGCCATTCTCACTATCACTCCCATAACCCACGTGTGCCTCCCGTTCTCCTTTGGGCTCTACTGGGTAACGTGGGAAGTGGAGATCACTACTCCTACTGACACAAAAGGGTCCTATTAAACCCTGAAGCTACAACTGGTCTTTGTTTTTTGTTGTTTAGTTTTTGGTTTTGTTTTTAATGCAATTAGACCAGCAGCCAAAGAAAGGAGTTAAAATACTGGTGAGGTTAATCAACCCAGATTACCATGAGAAACGAGGCTTGCTGTTACATAAAAGGGGAAGGAAGTGTATGTCCGGAACTCAGAGGAATCACGGAGGATACTCCTATGTGCTTTTATGTCTGATAAAACAGTGAACAAGTAATTGCAGCCACCACAGTCCAATGAGGGCAAGGCAACCCAAGGCCTAACCACTCTGAGATGAAGTTCTGGAATCCCCCACCAGGCAATCTATCATGTGTGCAATTCTAAGAGATTGCAGAAGAAGCAAGCTTTTGGCACCTGCAGTGACAATTGGGAAACAATACCCTTTCCCTGACTCTTCCTCTTTCCCTGTCTCATTCTCCCTGTCCCCCTGCTTTGATTCCTGGAATTATCACCCCCCCCAAAAAAAAAAACTACTTCCATCCAAGTCTTAATCTTAGTCTCTTCTCTGGGGAAAACCCAAAGTAAGTGGAAGGTGTCATATACGTATGATTATTTTCAACAAGTGAAAAATCCATATTGGTTTCTCAAATGTTTCAAAATAGAATGTAGATGGAACGTCAGCTACCTCATCTGTGAAATTAGAAGTGTAATTGTAACAGATTTGCTGGGTTCTGATAGTTTTAGACCACACGTTTCTGGTAGATAAGGGACATGCTTTCATGCTTGTTTTGTGCATATCTGGACTTCTTTTGACTACAGAACCATGAATTTAACACATTCTTTGGGACAAGAATTAATTTTCAAAGCTTGATATTAGAAGATTTTCGATCCATCTAGGAAAGAAAGGCTTGAGGGTAAATGTTACATATTCAACATATTAGTATGATTTTAAAAATTGATTACAAAAAATAAATATTCAACATCTTGCTATATTTTAAATAAGTTGATTACAAACCATGTGGACACTATTCAGTGATCTGAACTGCATTAAAGCACAGGAAAACGAATCCTAAACTTTTAAAAAGTGTTTTCTGTTTCCACCACTAGGTGATCCCCTATACCTTAGAAAACCTTTAAAAATAACTACTGTCCCACATACCTTGACTCCCTTCATTTTCTTTTCTATCTCACTCAGTCCATTCCCTCATCTATCTAATGTTCTTGTTTACTCCTTTTTTAAGCTAACATTTGTTTCTTTAAAGTAGAAGTAAAGAACTGAAAAAATAATGGCCCATACTTATTAACAAAATAATATAGAACACATGCACATGATAAATTCCAAAAATTCAAAATAGATGTGAAAGATGAATTTAAGAAACTAGAATGAAGATTGGACATCCACTAGACTAAAATCCTCATTTTGTAGCTGAAGACAGTAAGATCAAGATAAGTCTAAAAATTCACACAAGTTACTGGCAAAAAATATGCAAATACAGAAAATAGTTTAAACAGATAAAACCTCATCATTCTGGAATTAATTCCCTTATAGAAATTAGAAACACATTCTTAGGACTCTTGCAATAGAAATTATAATGAAGTGAAATAATTTATATATTTTAAAAAATTCAGTAGCATTTCATTTTTATTTTATTTTATGTTTTTAAAAACATTTTTACATCTTTATTTTGAGAGACAGAGACAAAGAGCGAGTAGGGGAGGGGCAGAGAGAGGGAAGAAGACACAGAATCTGAAGCAGGCTCCAGTCTCTGAGCTGTGAGCACAGAGCCCAACACGGGGCTTGACCCCACCGACCATGAGATCATGACCCAAGCCGAAGTTGGATGCTTAACCGACTGAGCCACACAGGCGCCCCAGCATTTCATTTTTTAAAAAATGCTTGCCTGGTACTTATTTCTTCCAAACCATTAAAATCAACATTCATTGGGGCACCTGGGTGGCTCAGTCGGTTAGGCATCCGATGTTGGTTCAGGTCATGGTCTCATGGTTCATGAATTCAAGCCCCATGTAGGGCTCTGTGCTGACAACCCAGAGCCTGGAGCCTGCTTCGGATTTCGTGTCTCCTCTCTCTGCCCGTCCCCTGCTCCTACTCTGTCTCTCTCAAAAATAAGTAAATATTAAAAAAAAAATGTTCATTATATTTTCTGTTCTTTGGTTGGAAACCTGATTCTCAAAGAAAGAATGTGGCTGTTATTATAGGTCCAAGTTTCCAAAAAAAACGAAAAAAAAAAAGGATACATCCAAAAATAAATCTCCCAGCTTGCAAAACAAGTTCACCAAAGGAGATGACAGTATTTATCATCACGTGACTGAATTTAAGTTCAATTTGTCTCTAGCTCACTTTCAATAACAGTTTTGATCCAGGTGTTAGGTTAACTATGGAGTAAAATGCGTGATTCTCGTGATCTCTATAATTAGCAGGCTTGACACCTTGAAATAAAAGGTGATGGAATTTTCCAAGCCAGGAATAAATCTTTAGATTCCCTAAGAATATTACGGAAGGCTTTTCAAAAATGCAAATTTTGAGGCTATCTCTAGTTCTGATTTCATAGGTTTAAGAGGGATTACAGAAAGTCATTTTATGAAGCACCCCTGTGGTCAGTAGACAAAGTGAATATACTTCCCAGTTTACTTCTGTTGTGCTGGCCTCTCACTGGATTAACATGTCTCCCAGAGTTATTGTTGTTATAGTTGTTGTTTTTAACAAGATATTATTATTAATCGTGGTATTAGAATACACCAGGATGGGTCTGGTAGATCACTTTGAACTTCCATATTCTACCAAGGTCTTCTCTAGTAGTGTGTGGGGTACATGGGCAATAAACAGGGTTCAACAGGTAACAAGAGGTTAAATCTGGACTACCAGTGATAGCTCCTTTCACTTTTTGGAAAGTTTTCTTGACATAGTTAACCAATTCCACCCCTTTTTGAGGATGCTGGCTAGTAAATGGTTGTATCCAGGTAGCATTGGACAACTTCAGGTCCTGTGATTGGGAGAGGCATTTGTTGCTGCTGCCCCTGGTGGCCATCTGGTGTATGAGTTGTGCCTTGGTCCAGGGTGGCACCTGGGAGATGATGAGGCCATTGGGCTTCCAGTAGGCCAGGGGGTAGGTTCACTGTGAAATTTGAGAAAGGAGAGATTTGGTGAATGTGAAGTATACGTGGGAAGTGGGGGTTCGGCATGCCTGTCAAAGCGCTTATCCAAAGTGATGTAATGATTTTGCCATTTACGAGACAGTGTAAATCTACAAGTATTTATTTACTTTTATTCACCTTATTGTTTGGTAATGCTTTTTAAAGATTTTACAGTGAGCCCTCTCAGCAGCAAAGAACTCAAGAAACGAAACAAACGTGCATTTAGCGAAAAAACTAAGTACAGAATTTTCACTTCTCAGTTGACATTGATGAGGAATATATAATGCACCTAAAATGTTTGCCAATTTACTGTCCACCAGGAGACCCGTAACAATAAAAACCAGAAAAAAATGAATATGCTGTAGAGGCTCCAGCATTTACTTTAAACCCTAGACATTACTTTAAGATTTTCTTGGACTTGGGTGAAATATGATGCAACAAGTGTTGATGTGTTCGGTTTCATTAACGGAAGAACTCTGTAGACAGCTAAATGACCCCTGTTTTATGTTTCAACAGATGCCTCAAATTACAAATTGATTGATTTCAGTAAGTGTTTAGTTTTTTTCATGAAATTCATGAAATCAAAATAAAAAAGTTCATCCGGCCATATTGTAAATACTGTTACAAATTAAATTAAAAAGTTGAACTTTGAGGACAAAATTGTGAGTAGCATATGAATACAAATTCTGCATGTATTTTATCTTTTGTCAGTACATTTCATGCTAAATAAGATGTCAATAGAGCAGAAATGTTCTAGGAAGCATTTAGAGAATGGTAGTATTAACAAAATTTGGAAATAAGGAGATATTGAAATTTATCCTATAAAAGCAAGGAAAGAAGTGAACAAATGAAACAATGAGAGCTTAATCAATTTATAAGATTTAATTTTGAAGTTCTACAAATGCACCTTGGCATATACAGACGTGTGGAATAATTTTTTAATGGAGTTCCTTGTTTTATCTCATGAATGTATATTCTGTCCTAGAATGGCATGAAATCATAAAAACTAGCAATTTTGAAGCATCTAGTGTATAAAAAATATTTTAAAGTATAAATAGAGACAACTTATTGACAAGTTTTATCTTACGAAAGTATTTGTTAAAGAAATCTACTTTTAAAAGAAGCAAACAGAAGTCATGTGTGAAAATACCTTGGCTGAAATGCTGATACATTTCAGAATAAAAAGGATAGAATTGAGAATTTCCTCCACTTAGCAGAATTTGTTCTGAGCTTACTATGAGCCTTGCCACCTAGATAGTAATTTTTCAGCTGAGAACACGGTGGGCGCGCCTGGGTGGCTCAGTCAGTTAAGCATCCGACTTCAGCTCAGGTCATGATGTCATGGTTCATGGGTTTGAGCCCTGTGTCGGGCTCTATGCTGACAGCTCAGAGCCTGGAGCCTGCTTCGGATTCTGTATTTCCCTCTCTCTACCCCTGCCTGGCTTGCACTCTGTCTCTCTGTCTCTGTGTCTCTGTGTCTCTCTGCTTCTCTCAACAATAAATGAAATGTTAAAACAAAAAAGAGAGAAAGAAAACACTGTGGACTACAGAGAGAAGTCAACTGATAGGGAGTGTGTCAAAGTAATTTTAAAAATATACATATAATAATACCACAGTGAAAAAATACATCCTTCAAAAATATCTCAATGACAGAGTATTAGCAAGAAACTGGATAAAGTATATGAATATATCCCAACGACAATTATTCTGCTTAGACTATTTTTAGTATTCAGATAATCAACATAAATGTTTCAAAAAAATTTATTTTAATATACATGAATATATAGGTTTTTAAGAAACAATTCTTTTTTTGAAAATGGCTTTTACTAGAACTATTTTATGGATCCAACAACATAAAAAAACCCCAAGTTGTTGGTAAGTTTTTTTTAAGTTTGTTTATTTTGAAAGAGCAAGAGAGTGAGAGCAAGGGAGAACAGAGAGAGAGAGAGAGAGAGAGAGAGCCCCCAGCAGGCTCTGAACTGACAGTGCAGAGCTCTATGTGGGGTTCGAACTCACAAACTGTGAGATCATGACCCAAGCCAAAATCAAGAGTGGGATGCTTAACTGACCAAGCCACCCAGGCGCCCCAGTAAATAAATATGTTAAAAATTATACTTTTTAAATCATTTTAATCCCCCTTTTATTTTCAAAAATATCTTAATTTGGCAGCTAAACTGTATAGTCACTCTATTTGAAGCTCCTATTGGAGAAATAGTTAAATCATTCATGCCCTAAATTGGTGAGAATAGTTCTGGAGTATTTTTAAATGGCTTTGGATGGAAGTTCTTTGGTTTTTATTTTAAGCTATAGGATATTGAAATTGAGAATATAACATTTTTAAACCGTCTTACTTGATTCTCAGCAAAATATTACCCTACATGTGAAGGTTGCATACGTTCAGCTTGCTGAAGTTCAAGAAAGCAGTTAGGATGACCAATGTGACCAAAGGCCCAGGACAAAGTGGTCGCAGAGACGGGGGACTTTCAGTGCTAGTGCGTGATAGTCTTGGACAAGCCCACCTTGGGGGGTCCTCCCTGCAGCTATGACATGAGTCCAGCTCCTAGTGTATTTAGATGAGGCCTGCTAGGCATCATAAACACTGAGCCTCTGAGCCATGGTGTCAGATCATGTACTCTCTCCCTTTACTACATCACAGAGTAAATAGCCAGCAACTTCTGCAGCTCCCTTGTATTCCAGTCCTCCCTTCTCAAACCAGAGAAACCCTAGGCAAGTGTCTTATGATGATTCCCTTCCTTTCACTCTGCCCAGGGGAGCCCTGACTTCACACTGCTGCCTCCACACCTCACAACCCTAAAACCACTACTGCTTTTGAGAGTTAATGCCATATTTGAACAGCATCTGAGTCCTCCTGGACTTTACCAGAATCCAATTCCCTAGGTATCCACCAAAAAAGCTGAGTCTTGACCCTTAATGCCTAGTTCATTGCCGGGTGCCTAGTAAGTTTCTAATAAATATACGTAGAATTTGTGAAAGATCCGAGGGCCCCTATTCAAATAGTGGAAATTCAGCAAACTGAATACCCTTCCAGCCATCTGGTGAAAGAAAGAGATCAGGAAGGTAGGGGAGAGAAACAGCTGGAGAAAAACGACTTTGTTTTTGCCCCATCTAAAAGCTCAGTGGAAGAGGCAGAGAGCAAATGAACCACAAATAAATTGAGTAAAACTCTTCCCATCTCCTTTGCCTCCTGGAAGATGGAGAAGGAGTAGCCACTGAGGGAACCTAACTTTTCCCTCTTGGCTGGTATCAGCTAGCCGCATACTTGAGAGAGAATGCATATCTAAAAATACTGTCACATTGGAGCCCCTGGGCGGCTCAGTCGGTTACGTGTCCTACTCTTGGTTTTGGCTCAGGTCATGATCTCACAATGTGTGGGTTTGAGGCCCGCATCAGGCTCCATGCTGATAGCGAGGAGGAGACTGCCTGGGATTCTCTCTCACTCCCTCTCTCTCTCTGTCCCTCATCCACTCTCTCAAAAATAAATAAACTTAATTTTTTTAATGCTTATATATTTTTGAGAGAGAGAGAGAGAGAGTGTGTGTGTGTGTGTGTGTGTGAGCAGAGCAGGGGCAGAGAGAGAGGGAGACACAGAATCCAAAGCACGCTCCAGGCTCTGAGCTGTCAGCACAAAGCCCAATGCAGGGCTTGAACCCAAGAACCGCGAGATCATGACCTGTGTGGAAGTGGGACATTTAACCCACTGAGCCACCCAGGTGCCTCTAAATGAACTTTCAAAAACATTAAAATTGCCCTTATATTTTCCCTTCCAGGAGAATTTACTTCTGAGGTCTTCGAACCAGAGAACAAGAACACTTGGCTGCTTAAAAGAACAGGTAACCAACAGTTTTCAGGGTTGCCTGGGGCTCTCTGATTCCCGGGAGAAAAGGCATGATTTCATGAAAAAGTCAAATCTAAGAGAATACGTATTCCGGGTGTGTAAAGGTGACCCGCTGACCACAGCAACTATGGGGTATATTCCTCAACCTCTAGATTCCTGTGCTGGTGATCACCAGGAGACAGAGCCCAGCACAGAGGAGCACATGTCTGACCGAAGCAGGCACGCCTCCTACCCGGCACCACCACTACTGGCTGTGAGGCCACTTGGGCAAATTATTGTCTTCGTCCTTATTCACCTAATTGGGTTGTTAGGAGAATCAAGTGAGATGATCTGTGTAAAGCTCTTAGCGACATGCCATGCGGTAAGTATTCAAAGGATGGCTACTTACTGTTCTACATTGGTTGTCACTTAATCTTCTGCAATGTCTACTGGAACAATGAAGGTGATTTTTACACCTTGAAGTAAGGTTATAAAGGTATTTGAACCACAGGGTTACATGGGTATGGTTCTTAAGCCAGGAAATATAGATTAAAATTAAGTTTAGAGGCTCTTATCCTCAAGTCCACAGGAATAAAAACATTAAAAAAACCCCCAAAACACCAGAATTCTTTGGTTGAATTTAATAGACCATTTATGCTTGTGGACAGCCACAGCAGACCAGGGCTCATGGCTTCACTTGCCCAGGAGTATAGATGTCAGGGAAGGCCGCACAGCAGAAGATGCATTTGCTGGGAATCTTGAGGATGACTGGGAACACGCAAGGTGGTCTTCCTGCGAAGATGAGCCAATCTAAAGAATTGCTTTCGGGGGGCACCTGGGTGGCTCAGTCAGTTAAGTGTCTCACTTTGGCTCAGGTCATGATCTCATGGTTCGTGGGTTCGAGCCCCACATCGGGCTCTGTGCTGACAGCTTGGAGCCTGGAGCCTGCTTTGGGTTCTGTGTCTCCCTCTCTTTCTGCCCCTCCCCCGCTCCTACTCTGTCTCTGTCTCTCTCTCTCTCTAAAATAAATAATAAAACGGTAAAAAACAAAAAGAATTGCTTTAAAAAGCTTCTATGTTGCTAACAATCACAGTCCCAATCAGTCCCAGTCAGCGGTCAAGGAATACTTATTTAATCAACCTGACGTCCTAAGGTAGTGTGATCTAACAAGAAAAGTGAATTGCCTATGTCATTACCACTAAGTGGCCTCCCTTGAACAAAACTGGCAGATCTTCATTTTCCCAGTGTTCCCCTTGGTGCCAGAAACTGGGTGCTGGCTTAATAACCTTAGGCCAGAAAGTACTGTAACATGTTAGCTCATGCTGGATGGCAACAGGTTTGTTTTTCATGATTATGTAATCTAAATTCCTTTTCCAAGAAAGGATTTGGAAATGAGCTATTAAATTGGATTGCCAGCAAGCATATAGTCTAAATGCACACATACACTAACCCTGAAAAACTGAAACGGCCCCCTCACCCTATACAAATCTGTAAACTGTAAATCAAGGTTGACCCGTGAGAAAGATCGTCCGATAGCTAGCAGAGGTTTCCAGAAAGCATTAAAATGCCTACTAAGGATTTTTAGGGAGGGTATTTGATCTGCTCTGTCTTAAATAGTAACCTAATCATGCAGGCAATCTGGGCACTTGGTACACATTTTAAATTTGCTTTAAAGACTAATATGGTGTTGAAATATCATGTAAGGAGTGCATGTGAGAGTAGGTTCTAAGACTTTAGGTGCTAGGTGGGTATTTATTGACTAGAATGCTATTTAGAAGAGCCATCACATTGTTCTTAGCTTCCAGGTCAAAGCTTAAAACCGCAGCAAGTAACTGCTTGGGGTTTTGCCTTCCACAGCCTTGGACTCCCAGTCAGCTTCCTGTTCCCTGTCGGCTGGGAGACCTGAAGGGCAGACGATGAATGGTTTGATTCTTATAGTTGGGGAATCTGCTCTGGCTTTCAGCCCTTAAGGTTCTGAGTGCCAGACCAGGTGTTATTATTTTTTTTTTAAGTTCCTCCTAGAGATTTGGATTTCACTTGAAGGTAACAGCAAGGAAACAGACTGAGTTAGGCATCTGGGCAAAGACCATACCTAATCAAGATCCAGACACCCGTGTATATCCCCAAAAGGAGTATTTAGGAATCACCAAGAACCCAACTTGCAAACTCCATTTGTTCCCTGGGATCTTCTTAGTAGGTTTCAAGAATTCAGAGAAGAAAGGAGGAAGGAGAAGGAGAACAGAACAAGATTCTGGGCCAACACTTTTTTCTCCTGGAGGAAATGGCCAATTTTTTTTCAAGTGGTGTGATAATTCTGTGCTTTCCTACACAACTTGTATATATAGCCGTATGTTTATGATGAGCTGAAAGTCAAATGCTAAGATATCCTCTACTGTCTTCACCATTTAAAAGGTGAAGGGCACCAGGTCAGAACCTACTGGAAACTGAATGAGGGAAATAAGTTGTAACTCTAGCAGTGTGTGTGTGTGTGTGTGTGTGTGTGTGTGTGTGTATGTGTAATTGTGTGTAATTATATAACTTATCTATATAGGTGACAAACAAAAAACTCTAGATCTTGTCCTTGTATGGAATAGTTACGAGTCTACTTTGAATTTCAAGTGGAAAACAAATTAAGAGAATACTAGAATACTAGTTACTGAAACAGTGTGCCAAATTGTGTAGGGAAAACTGTTAACCTTTTCTTCTCTGCCCCACTGTTCAGCCATTTTAAAGATCTTATGGCCAGGGGCGCCTGGGTGGCTTAGTCGGTTAAGCGTCCGACTTTCACTTAGGTCATGATCTAATGCGGTTCGTGGGTTCGAGCCCCGCGTCGGGCTCTGTGCTGACTGCCAGCTCAGAGCCTGGAGCCTGTTTCAGTCTGTGACTCCCTCTCTCTCTGACCCTCCCCTGCTCACGCTGTCTCTCTCTCTCTCTCCTAGAAATAAATAAAACATTAAAAAAAAATTTAAAGATCTTATGGCCGAAGCACAGGATCTTGAAGGAGTCGGATTGGATGAGAAGGGTTGAATGTTAACTAGGCTGAATTGTAGACTAATTTCCTTGGCTGTTTAGAAGCTGTTAATGGAGGCTTTCTGCCAGACAGAACCAGCACAGGCCACTACTCAGTCACACTGAGACTGTCCCTGACATTTCTTCTTCAGAGAAGAAGAGGCTGACATCCTTCCCCTGTGAGGCAGCCCTGCTCTTGGGTAGGGCAGACAGCCTTCCTCAGTGCCCACCCCTCTCCCCACTACCACTATCACTGTGCTCATGCTGACCTTTGTGCCCTGTCAGATTCTGACTGGAATTCTCTCTCCTCACTTCTCTTTAACCCAAACTTTACCTATTTGCAGGCCCACTCCAGGTCCTCAAAAAAGACCAAAACAAAGGACCTCAAACCAACGGCATTTCCCTTCTTGTAAGCTATCATCAAGTTGCCACAATTTTCACTATTTCTGGTAGAATCTTTGAGCTAGCTGGCCAACCAGAGACAAAAGCCCTTCTCTTTTCTTCTCTAGTTATACTCTTTCCTTTCCTTTACAAAAGAATTAACTGTATGATCTCTCTGCCTGGCTTATCATTGTTTACAATACCCATGGAGATAGAACATAATCGAAATTTTCACTGCTGTGGCATGCAGGCAGTATGTTATTTCAGCTTCTCAATCCACTGCACATCAGCCCGGATCCGGTTTTTGCAGGTCTCTGACATTAGAACTTAAAAGCAGCCTTAAAGGGGGAGCCTGGGTGGCTCAGTCAGCTAAGCATCTGACAACTCAGGTCTGATTTCACTATTTGTGAGTTCAGGCCCCGCATCGGGCTTTGTGCTGACAGCTCAGAGCCTGGAGCCTGCTTCAGATTCTGTGTCTCCCTATCTCTCTGACCCTCTTCCTGCTTACACTCTGTCTCTCTCTCTCTCTCAAAAATGAATAAACGTTAAAACAAAAAAAGCAGTCATTAAAGAATGAAAGCTATTTCTCCAACAAGGACAGGAGGAACTGAGGAAGAAAGTAGTAAGTAGAGGGTATATTATGTTACTTACACTCTGGGCAGCAGAGGCAGAGAAGTGACATGGAGAAGCCTTGTAGAAATATGGTCCAAGGACTCTAGGGGAAACCCTTTCTCTATTGACAAAAATGTCTTCAAGGCTTTTGACAACAAACAAAAAGTAAAACTGTTTTTCCAGTTAGGCCTCACTAAGGTTTTTAAATCCTCCTTTAAAATAATAGAGGTAGATACAGGGAATAGAGCTCCCATGAAAGAGAAGTAATTCTTTCTCATGAGTCTAGACTTCTCTACCTAGGGAAGCCTAAAGGAAATTGAGTGCAGTCAACCAGCAAGGGTGAGCAGAGATAATTGAAATGCACTGATAATTCAGAATCTCATTTCCACCTCATTAATTTCAACCTCTGTTCTCTTCTCTTGGTGCTTCTAAAGAAAAGCAAGGTAGACCAAATTGAAGATAATATCCTGTCCCCATTCCTGCCTTCCCCCCCCCCGCCCCCCTGAGGTGCTTGGTGGGTTGGGTGGAAGATCATTATCACAAGAAGGAGGCAAAAGCAAGTGGCCCACATGATTCACAATCAACCAATACCCCCTCCCCCTGCCCATCACTTATTTGTGCAAAGACTGCAGGTGGGGGTCACTTGATATGTTTCCATTTGCACCCTAGATTTTGCCAAGTTTGGGAACCTTGGGATAATTATGGCTAAAGAAGTTACTTGACTACAGTTAGTGAGCTATGTGTTTTTACCCTCCTTCCCACTCTTTGGGAAAGGGTGGGGATTTTGTATTGTTTTCAGTAGGATGTGCCTCTTAATTAATTACTGGAATACGATCGAGGCTCTGTCTCTCCCAAATATTTTCCCTTGTTGTTTTATAATGCGCCCTCTTCCTATTATGGTATAAGGAGAAAGGTGCCTTACTGTTATGTCATTATTTAAAAAACAAAAGAAGACACCTATTTTCTTTCTTGTAAGGAAAACTTCAGGATTCTCAAAACTAAGTAACACATCTGCATGCTTCTGGGGAACATCAGACATTAATTAAGTATTCTGGAATAATCAGCCTCAAGTACAAAAAAATAGAATATTCCAGTCATAGGAAGCCATGGTTAGGAGAGAGGAGGAAATCAAAGCAAAGATGTGCACAGTAGGGACTAGAAGGAGAAGCGATTGGAGAAGGTAGTTTCCTTTGAGGGTAAGGGTGAGCCTTACTCAAAACTGCACCATAGACAGACCCTTTTCCTTTCCTTACCAAGACCAGTTTAGAATGTCCAGTAACAAGATAATTATTACTACCACTTGTGGAGTTTACATTTTGACAATGTTTGTGACACTTAAGTATTCTCTCTAAGTGGCAAAATTCTTGACTGGAAAAATACAAGCGAGGGGGAAGCAACTTCCTAGCCTAGAAATTCTGTTGCACACCAAGCATGCCTCAGTCCCGCCTTGGGAATAGTAATGAGGGGAAAAATCTAGGCCCTTATCAAGGTATCTGGTATGAGGAAATAAGATGCATATGCCAACGGCATAGAAATAAAGATTGAAAGGAGTCCAATCCTTCTAGCAGGATCTGATGGTTTTATGTGTCAACTTGATGAATTATAGTGTCCGGTTTTTCAATCAAATACTGAGTTAGGTGTTGCTGTGGAGACATTTCATATATGTGGTAAATACCTAAAATTAGTTGACTTTAGGTAAAGGAGACAATTCTAGAAAATGCGAGTGGGCCTCATCCAATCACCTGACAGGCTTTAAGAGCAAAACAGATTTCTCCGAGGAAGAGAAGAAATAAGCTGAATGACTAAAGCACCAGCTTCTAACTGAGAGTTTCCAGCCTGCTGGACTGAACTACAGATTTCAGACTTGCTATCCCACCAGTGTATGTGTGTGTGTATGTATGTATGAATGAATCTCTCTTACTGGTTTTTTTTCTCTGGAGAACCTTGAATGTTTATTTATTTTTGAGAGAGAGAGCATGAGCAGGGAAGGGGTAGAGAGAGAGGGAGACACAGAGTCTGAAGCAGGCTCCAGGCTCTGAGCTGTCAGCACAGAGCCCGATGCAGGGCTTGAACTCACAAACCATGAGATTATGACCTGAGCTGAAGTCAGATGCTTACCTGACTGAGCCACCCGGGCACCCCTGGAGGACCTTGATACAGAGAATAATCAGTAAAGACCTGGGGAAGGGATATTTGAGCTAAGCCTCAATGAATCAGGAGCCAGCTATGTGGAAAGTAGTTCCTTGCAGAGGAAAGAGCATGATCAAAGGTCCTGAGATAGGAAGGAGCTTGGCATAAATTAGGAAGTTAAAAGAAAATCAGGATGTCTTAGGCACAATGACAAAAAGAGAAATGGCCCAATAAGGGGTTGCAAAGGTCAGATCATGCAGGACTCTTGGCAAAATATTTGGACTCTTTTTTTTTTTTTTTTTTTTCAGATTACAGTAGGAGGCCATTGAAGGTTTTTAACCTGGAGAAAAATGGCTGCCTCATGGAGAAGGGAATGTAGGCAAACTCCTAGAAGATTACTGTAGTGGTCCAGGTGGGAGATGATGATAGCTTGGCCTCGTGTGCTGGCAGAGGCAATGAGAAGATATGGGCTGACTCAAGGTTATAAGATGGCATCAGTGAAGAAGGTGAGAAGTTACAACTTCATGGGGCGCCTGCGTGGCTCAGTCGGTTAAGCGTCCGACTTTCGCTCAGGTCATGATCTCGCGGTTCGTGGGTTCGAGCCCCACGTCGGGCTCTGTGCTGACTGCCAGCTCAGAGCCTGGAGCCTGTTTCAGTCTGTGACTCCCTCTCTCTCTGACCTTCCCCTGCTCACGCTGTCTCTCTCTCTCTCCTAGAAATAAATAAAACATTAAAAAAAAAATTTACAGACGTTACAACATCAGGAGTGCTCCTAGGTTTCTGGCTGGTATAGCTGTGTAGATGGTGGCTACTAAATACAGTAGAGTAGACTGAATGAGGAACAGGATTAAAAACATGTGAATTAAGAATTTAGTTCTGGGGCACCTGGTTGGCTCAGCTGGTAGAATGTGCGACTCTTGTTCTCAAAGTCGTGAGGTCAAGCCCCATGTTGGGCATAGAGGTTACTTGAAGAACAAAAAGGTATTTAGTTCTAGTATGGAGCTCAGAAGAGAGATTTCAGCATGAGATATACATGGAGCGTTATCATTTACAGATGACATTTGAAACCATGCAAATGGACATGATTAGTCAAGGAGAGGAGATTAATCAAGGACAGAGAGTGCCCAGAACTGAACCCTGAGTAGTTGCCACGTTTAGAGATAAGGTGGAGAATAGGTGGTTAAAGAAACAGGGGAGAGGTTGGGAAGAGTATGCCGAGAGGGGTTATGTTTCAAGAAAGAGGTAGTAGTCAACCGTGTGAAATGCTGCCAAGAAGCCAAGGAAAATGAGGACAGAAAAATGAACATAGGGTTTGGGATCTGACCTACCACCCTGAGTTCTGATATCTAGAGTGTCTGCTTAGTTTCTTAATGCTTTCTCACGTAACATTCACAGCGCATTTAGACCAGGTAGTCGAAATCACTTATCATGGCTAATTTCAAGGAGAGTACTGGACTTCCTAGGTATTGGTTTTCATAATTGCATGTACATGGAGGCCTGTTTGTTCTGAAGGAGGAGGAAGGAAAGGAGTTGGTACGTGGGCATTTGGGGATGAGGAAGGAAAAGAGAGATAGGGAAAGGAGAGACAGGATGTTCCACATTCCCCAGCCTGGTGTTTGATGTCATGTCTGATCTATAGGAAGCAGCTTATATAAAAGAGAACTTGTTTTAAAGATTCAAGCATCCCAAATTCTAGCCTGGGAGACCTATTCTTTCTCTTAGTATTGTTTTATTTTCCTTCATTGTGGATAGCAAGTCTTGTAATTATGATTATATTCAGTATAATCATTGATTTGACGTTTAGGTCTGCACTAGCTGTAGCTTTCATGAGGCACAGAGCCTACGTGGTTGTAACCTGTTGTATCTAGTGTCCAGCACAAGGCCTGGAACACAGCACGAGATCAAGATACATTTGTTGAATTAATAAATGATGATAGCTTATGTAGGAATGGGAAATCACAGCTGTAAGTTGCTAAGCATAAGTAAATTAGTGAACTAAAAGTCAGTGGTCTGGGGCACCTGGGTGGCTCAGTCGGTTGAGTGTCTGACTTCGGCTCAGGTCATGATCTTGCAGTTCATGGGTTCAGGCCCCACGTTGGACTCTGTGCTGACAGCTAGTTCAGAGCCTGGAGCCTGTTTCCAATTCTGTGTCTCCCTCTCTCTCTGATCCTCCCCTTCATGCTGTCTCTCTCTCTCTCTCTCAGAAATAAATAAAACATTAAAAAAAAAAAAGTCAGTGGTCTTCTCTGTTTTTTCGGATGTACTAACTTGTTGCCTGTTCATACTGCTCTCCTGCTCTAATAGTCAAGTGGTGGCAGGCAATGTAAATTTAAGAAACTATATGGGAAAACACAAGAAATTGAGAAAGCTTTATGTACTAACTTACTTTTGGGGGATTGGAGGAATATTTTGTATTCATAAACCATTATTTGTATTTTACCCATAGAACACCTCAGTACTTTTATACTGGTGTTTGGGGATTGAGAGGTGATTTATGACTGACATATCCATAAAAAGCCAGATGTACAGTAATCGTAGTTCTAGAACCACAGCAAGTCTACGACTTGTTTGGTTCTTAGAGCATTGGTCCAAATCACTACTCTTCAAAATAGGAGGCTTGAAGAAAGGGGCCTATGATGGAACCAGAAACTTCTAAAGCACTGATGCAGCAGCAGACCTGTCTCAAAAAAATCAAGGAATCATACAATTTTAGAGTTAAAAGAGACATTAGGCCAATTCCCCTTAACGCATAGTTTGGGAAACAAGGACATGTAAGCGAAATCTAGAGTCATAAGCCCAGTTTATAACTTGTAATAATGTCCCTCATGCCCAACCTCAAGCTCAGATGCTACTAGGTGTAAATTTGTGTAAATATTTTTTTTAATGTTTACTTCTTTATTTTGACACAGAGTGTGCACATGCATGCACAAGCAGGGGAGGGGCAGAGAGAGGGGGAGGGAGGGAAGGAGAGAGAGAGAGAGAGAGAGAGAGAATCCCAAGCAGGCTCCAGACTGTTAGCACAGAGCCTGATGTGGGGCTTGATCTCATGGACCACGAGATCATAACCTGAGGTGAAATCAAGAGTCAGACGCTTAACCAGTCGAGCCACCCAGGCTCCCCCAAATTTGTGTAAATATCAAATTCATACTTACAATCAATACTGATGCACATAATATAAACAAGTCAATGGTTATAGCCTTGGTGGTTTACCTTAAATAAGAAACAATCCCCAAATATATTTATTTCACAAGTTTGCAACTTTCATATTAGGTTTTTTCCGAAGTGAGGCCCTGCTGAACTACTCTGATGAAATCCTACTTTTAGTACAAAAAAATGTCACTTTCTCCCCTTACAACTCTTGCTGAGACTTTGGTGAGCTCACCATGTGTCACATAGTGAGACCAAAGCCCAGGCATAGCTACCAACATCTGGAGTGGAAGGCCTCTTGTATGTGAATCGTAAATCCCTATCCTGCCAATTTTTTATAACTCACTTGTTTCTATGCACTTTTGAGGAAATTGATCGTTTTGTGTTGCCATATATTAATATTTACTTTCTTGGTAACAGAATTTGGTTAAGAAATGGCTAACTCCCCATAAATATAGACAGTTTTCTCAAATTATTTTTTAGAGTACTTGCTTCCTACACTAAAAGTGGGAGCAATGGCTTTGCTGGCTACAAATCAATAAAAGTGAGTATCAGTCATATATATAAAATACACATACAGATGTAACTAACTTTACAGAACAGCTATTACATAGATTAAAATGTCTTGTCCCTTATTATAGTATTGGTGTTTTCCCTTTGTATGATTTTCAGATCCTAGGAATTTTGATTTTTTTTTTAAAAAATTTAATGTTTATTTATTTTTGAAATAGAGAGACAGTGTGAGCAGGGGAGAGGCAGAGAGAGAGAGAGACACAGAATCCAAAGCAGGCTCCAGGCTCGAGCTGTCAGCACAGAGCCTGACAGTGGGACTTGAACTCACAAGCCACGAGATCATGACCCGAGCCAAAGTCGGACACCCAACCAACTGAGACACCCAGGCGCCCCTAGGTCCTAGGAATTTTGAAGTTAGAATCCTTCTATGGCTTTCATCACGGTTTATAGAATGAAGAGCTATTTTAGCCAGAAATGATATTTCCATGTGCCTACTAAGGCTTGTTTTCTTACATCCCAATCCTGTTTTCATGATTTGATTATGCCAACTGTCGTTTAATTTGAATGATTCTTTTTTAAATGAAAGAATACAGGAAAATGTGGTAATATTGTTCTTTCAAGAAAACAAGTTGCTGACATTCTCCCCATATTCTATTATTTAAAAAAACTACACCATACATCACTGTCAAAAAGCATGTATTCACCCAAAATGCCGTTGTTAATTATAGGAAGGTATTGAAAGATGACAACCAAGACCTGTTTAGGTCTAAATATGGAAAATGTCTTCCTTAACTGTGTATTATCAGCACTTAGCAAACAACAGGGGATTATTAAATATTTTTGAAACAATGCTAAGATCAACTATGTACACAAAATAATTAACATTAATTCGTCTGCCTATGGTCTATAAGAAATAGATTGAATTTAACACAAAAACAATCATATACATGTTCATAAGGAGTTTGTAGAAAAACTGGGTGGAAAAGATGCTCCCTTTAATTGGAAAAAAATGTCATAAAAATATTCCATTGACTTTCTAGAACATATGGAGCTAGCTGGGCAGATGGGTGGGAGTAGGTGGTTCCTGGCGTGCGGAAGGGCCCCACCAGTCCATCTTCCCGCTCTTGTCAGAAGAGAAATAATAAGATACACACACTAAGTGCTTCTCTCTGTTTTTAAATAAGGTTCATCTAGTTATGATACTTGGTCTCTATTTATATCTTTATGCTTTCTGAGCTTTCTTTTCTCCTCTTTCCTGGACAAGTCTACTGTGATGGACTTATCAGCTCTTTTAATGGAATAATTCTAGCTGAAGAAAATGGTTTAAAAAAACCTGAATTGATAGGATTGATCAGTTATTTTGGTGCTGTCTCTCCAGGGATTACCTGAAGATCTGGTAACTTCCATTCCAGATCATGGACCATGGAGTGTGTGCATTTGAAAAAGTTACATATAAATTTAATAAAATTTAAAAATCAAAATCTACGGTCATGTTCATATTTTAAAGGAGTCTTTTATCATACTTGCTTTTACTGACGTTTCCTTCCGCCCAATCTAGAACAAGTGTGTTTCCTAAATTTGGGATTTTTATATTGTGTTTTCTCCAAAGCGAGGTAACTTTGAACTTACTCTGGTAAGTCCAAATCTCAAATTTAGTGCAGGTGAAAATGTGGTTTTCTCCCCTATGTTGTTGACCGTTTGGCACGCATACTTGCCAGACTTAAAATAGAAAACCTTGTGTATGTGTCACCCAAAATGTAGGATGACTCACAGTCAGCGTTTTATAGTCACAAATGCTTCACCTTGGGTTTTTCTTGCCCTCAAGGGGGAAAAAAAATATTCCAAACACAAAACTTTTGTCTGCATCAGTATAGAATTAAAGTGATTATCTCCAGGGAATGTTAAAATGGAAATGGGATGTGAAAACAGATAGTCCACGTTTTAATTAAGTGCTTCAATATTGTTTGAAATGAGAACATATTATTTTTGTAATATCTATTTTTAAGCTTTTAATTATTATTCTCTTTTTAACTTCATTATTTCGCAATTATACAAAATTAACCAGAATAGTGTGACAAACCCCCATGTACCCATGGCTCAACTTCAATGATCATCAACTCATTGACAATCTTTTTTCCCACCTCTGTGTTACTGGAAACAAAATCCAGATAGAACATTTCAACCATAGATACTTTTTTAAAAAATTTTTATTTATTTTAGAGAGAGTGTACGAGCAGGGGAGGGGGCAGAAGGAGAGAAAGAATCCCAAGCAGGCTCCACACTCCACACGGAGCACGATGCTGGGCTGGACCTCATAACCCTGGGATCATGACCTGAACCAAAGTCAAGAGTCAGACACTCAACTGGCTGAGCTACCCAGGCGCCCCATAGATATTTCAATATATGTTTCTAAAAGAAGAGGACTCTTTATTTTTACCAGTTATCATATCTAAAATATTTTACAATAATTCCTTAATATCTAATCCGTTTCAAGTGGCCTCATAAATGGCATAAACAGCTTTTTTTGTTTGATTTTATTTACATTAGGATACAAATAAGATCACATGTTGTGAAAGTTGATCCATGTTTTAAGTCTTTTTTAATCTGAAAACTTACCCCTATTTCTTTCCCTTATTGCTGACATGTATTTGTTTTAAAAAATGTTTGCTTCTAAAGTTTTCCACACCTTACATTTTGCTGATTGCTTCTCTGAGATCTCTTTGAACATATTCCTGGGCTCTTATTTATTTATTTTTTTTACTAACTCATAGCCAGTGGCTAAATCTATTCTAGAGGTTTGAGCAGATTCAAGTTATCTCTTTCAAAGCAAGATAGTGATAGTTCAGTGTCTCTTTTTGTGATGTGTTAGCAACCACTCAAGCTCGTGCCTTGATCCTTCTTGATCCGAGGTGGCAAAATGATGGGGCCCTGATTTTATCACCCCTTCTACTTGTTATCTAAGATAGTCCTGTAATGAAAAACAAAAAACAAAAAACAAAAAACAAAAACCCTCCTCATCTGCTACTTGATTCTCAGTGGTATAATTTCTTAGGAAAAACGAGATGGTTTCTTTCCATCCCTCCATTTAATCATTTTTCAAAATAATGAGTTGGCTTTAGTGGTGACTATTTTTCTCATAACATTTGACCAACAGTTGGTCATTGTTGCCATTATTATCCTTATTGATGCTGAAATTGACTGAGAGGCTCTTGAAGGTGGCGCCTGAATCCTTTGACTATGACCCTAGTGTTCTTTTGATAGTATTCTTGTAAATCTCTTTCCTCAGACCTGGAGTCCACCATTTCCCTAAGGAGACAGATTCCATTTAGTGGAAAATACCTGGGATGAAATAATTTTTTTTAGTTGGATGGACACTTTGACCCAATCATCTGTCAGCAAATCCTGAGTGTTGGGATTAAAACACAAGATTTCAGGTAAAAAAAAAAAAAAAAAAAAAAAAAAAAAATTAAATCCCAACACTCACCAGCTTGGTGATCTTAGAAAATTTACAGGGCCCTAATGTGGAGCGAGCACAGCAGAGCAGCAGACACTAGATGCACAACAGCCCTAGGAAAGGATGGACCTCACAGCTGTTCTCAGCAATGAGTCCCAGAAACTCCTGCAGTGGATATATGTTGATTCCTGTCCACTGGTGGGGAAAGGAGCCGGGGGTAGGGAAGGCCTAGGGTCACCAATAGGGACCAGGTTTGGGGGGAAATGTTTTACTTCTGCCCTTTCACCATCCCTGTATTGCCTAGGCAGATTCCCCCCTTCCTTTTGGTATCATTGCAGGGGAGGGGCTGGATATCAGAGGACAGGCCAGGAGCGGACAAGGCAGAGCTCTGGCCTGGTGAGGTGATGAGCCGATGGCAAGGAGTATAGCTGGTCTACTGAGTCCCTGAGAACCCCCCTCCACACACACACACGCACACACACACACACACACACATGCACACACACCTCCCCCCCTGCTCTCACCCTCCTGTGGGCATCTGCTTGTCATGCAGAGTGGCGGCCTCCAATAAAAGATTATTCAGAGGTTCTTTGGAGACCAGGCGAGCACAGTACCACATGTCTCCCACAAAGGCGCATGACCGCCAGTATAACACCAGTTCACCAGAAGAAACCCAGTCTTGCTAGATGTGTGCCCCTCTCTGTGGGCTCATGGTATGAACCAAGGCAGCTCGGTGTCCCAAAAGAGCAAGGAAGAGCCCAGAGGGCAGATTCTGAGAACTGCAAGTTTAGAGAACAACAACAGAGAAGGCAGGACTCATGGAAAACAGAAAAAGACGTAAAAGCCAGAATAATAAATTTGCTTGAAGAAATGAGAGAATTTACCGGGGACAGGAAGTGAGAATAAGCAATTGAGTAAAAGAATTAGAAATACTAAGAATTAATTCTGCCAGGCAGAGGAAAAGAGCACTGCATGATATTACTTATATGTGGACCCTAAAAAAAAGAAAAAAAAAATAAATTCCTAGAAACAAAGGGTAGAACAGTTGTTGCCAGGGGCTGGGGGCTGGGGACGCAGGGAGAGGTTGTAAAAGAGTACAAACTTTTGGGGCACCTTTGGCTCAGGTCATGATCTCATGGTTCATGGAATCGAGCCCCACGTTGGACTCTGTGCTGACAGCTTGGAGCCTGGAGCCTGCTTTGGATTCTGTGTCTCCCTCTCCCTTTGCCCCTCCCCACTCTGTCTCTCTGTCTCTCTCTCTCTTTCATAGATAAACATAAGAAAAAATAAAAAGAGTACAGACTTTCAGTTATAAGATGAATAAGGTCTGAGGATCAAATGTATATAAGCGTGGCTATAGCTGATAACACTCTAGTGTACAATTGGAATTTGTTTAAATGTTCTCACGTATGCACCAAAGTAAATATAAAAAAAAGTGAGATGATAGATGTGTCAGCCAGGTGGGGGGCGGGGGTCCTTTTACCATGCACACGTTTATCGGGTCATCACATTGTACCCTTGAAATGTCTTACAATTTTATTTGTCAATTATACCTAAATAAAGCTGAAAAAATAAAGCTAAATTTAAAAACTTTTTAAGGAATCCTATCATTACTGACTAAAGAATTCAGTGGATTGCTGGGATGCCTGGGTGGCTGAGTCGGTTAAGCATCCAACACTTGGTTTTGGCTCAGGTCATGATCTCTCCCGATTTGTGGGTTTGAGCTCTGTGTCAGGCTCTTCGCTGACAGCTCGGAGCCTGGAGCCTGCTTCAGATTCTGTGTCTTCCTCTTTCTCAGCCCCTTCCCTGCTCATGCTCTGTCTCTGTCTCTGTCTCTCTCTCTCTCAAGAATAAATAAACATTAAAAAAATGCAAAAAACACTTGAAAAAATAATGAAAGTATCTAGTAAATATGTGAGCTGGAAGATTAGGCCAAGGAAGTCTTACCTGGAGGCATTGGGAAAGGATAAGGTAAAGTATGGAAAAGAAATTTGGGGAATCAGACCGTGTGTCAAAGTCCATTTGTTACGGACACCAGAAGAACAAAAGGAAGTGGAAGGAGGCCAGTAGTTCAAGCAGTAATGACCAAGAATTTCCTAACGTCACACAGGGAGTGAATGGCAGAGCCAGGAGGTCAGGCCAGGCGAGCTTGATGGAGTACATACTCTGAACCACTATTTACTCCCTTGGGTCTCCTGTAGCAGCTGCCAGTCTGGAGGATGAGAACAATGAAGGTAGCCATCGGACATAATGAGGGGACAAATACAAAGTACGCAGAAGAGAGCCTGTGCATGGACTGGGGGAGATCGTGTGGCAGGAGCTGGGGATAAATCTGGAAGTTTCAACTCAGTGCGACTGAGGTCCTTAAAAACACACATCGAAACCCCCACAACACAGAAACCACAATCTAAAAATAACCACGAAAACAGACAAGTCACTTCCTCTCTCTGATCCTCAATTTTTTTCATCTATAAATGGCAGACGGGAACTCCCCCATCCTAGGGCTGTTGTAAAGATTAAATCATATAATATAGGTAGGATTCCGAGAACAGAAAACGACTGTGTATACTCACATAAAATAATACAGGTTTTTAATTTAACAATTCAATAAATATTTGGTGAGGATCTTCTATGCTGCAGGCAGTGGAATACAAAACAAGACGAAAATCTCTAAAGTGATGGCATTTCTGGGGTAGAAGGAGGGTGGAGAGGAGAAAGGCAATACACATAAATAGATAACATGATGTGAGGCATTGTGAGTGCTACTAATGAAATTAGAGCCAGGTAAAGGAATAGAAAATGGTGTTTATGAAGAGGTACTATTTTGGCATGTTGGCTGGGAAACGTCTATGGAAGGAATAAGGTGAGTGAATAAGGCAGGAAACATCCGGAGGAGTGGCGTTCTTGGTGGAGGGAACAGCAAGTGCAAAGGCCCTGAGGTGGGAGAGTACTCGGCACGTTCGAGGAATGGCAGAATGCGGGTACCTTGCTTGGGAGCAGAGCAAGCCAGGACATAGTAGCTGAAAATTAGATCAGAGAGGTAGTGGCCAGATCATTTGGGTCTTCATCCGTCGCCGAAAACTCAGCTTCTCTTCCATCATTTGAAAACTTTGTCTTTGTGTTCTCCACTAAATCAGAGGTGCTGACTATGGAGTGAAGCCCAGCACGGGCCTTCTTATGTTAGCAAATTCTTTCTGGTCTCTATGACTTAGTATGGCAGAAGACACCTCTGCCTTCCAGTTGAGCAGAAGACACCTCAACATTGAACTTCCTAGGTGATTGCCTTCTCCGTCCTGGCCACGGGAAGTAGGTTTTGATCCGCAGTGGTCATTCCAAAACCGCCCTCTAATTGCCCTCATCCAGGTCTGTGGGAATTACTCAGAAACGTTTGAAGTCCCAGAGCCAGGCACACTCTGAGTCACCCCTTAGTCCGGGGGAGGTGGCAGGGAAGCAGCCGGGTCTTAGGAGAGGTTTTGATTTAGTGCTGTTGGATTCTCTTTTTTTTTTTTTTTTTTTAAATGTTTTATTTATTTCTAGGAGAGAGAGAGAGAGAGACAGCGTGAGCAGGGGAGGGTCAGAGAGAGAGGGAGTCACAGACTGAAACAGGCTCCAGGCTCCGAGCTGGCAGTCAGCACAGAGCCCGACGCGGGGCTCGAACTCACGAACCTCGAGACCATGACCAAAGCGAAAGTGGGACGCTTAACCGACTAAGCCACCCAGGCGCCCCATAGTGCTGTTGGATTCTCTTACACAGCCCTGCCCGTACCCGAGGGTAACCCTATCTCACCCCTGCAGGCTGAGGTGTCCCCGTACTTTAGAAAGGCATCCTAAACGGGACCTGACCCTTCCCTCCCCCAGCGAAGGTTGTTCCTTTTCGCTAATCACAGCAGAAGATTCCTTTCACGTCCCATACCTCTCGGCTGCCCAGCTGCCTGTGTCCGAAATGCATGCACCCTGTTCTTGCTTTCCTTTCCAGTCATCTCTGGGTTCGTAATCCATCTGGAAGGCTGTCTGTTTTCTCACCTCCATAAATCTGGTAGCTCAGTTTGCATTCTTGTTTGCCGACAAACTTCACCTAAGTGTTTAGATTATATTTAAAAAATAAGCCCAGGGCTAAGGAGATGAGGGAAAAATAAACTAATGAATTGCCACCTCTGTGGGGTCCTGTTTGAATTTGTCGTCTAGGACTCCCGGAAGGAGGAGAGTCAGTGGCCCACAGGATGATAACCGAGCTCTCTCGCATTGCCTACTGTTTCAGAGCTTTTGTGCAGCTATGAATATTAACAAGCATGACCATTCAGGAAGAGAACCATATCTAGACTGGCCCCTTGATTCTGAACCCTGTAATTATGAGACGGTAAATATAGACCCCTTAGCTCCAAATATTTTTCTTCTGAGGTTGGTGGAAAGGATTAAAAAATGTACATAATGAGGGGCGCCTGGGTGGCTCAGTCGGTTAAGCGTCCGACTTCTGCTCAGGTCATGACCTCATGGTTTGTGAGTTCGAGCCTCGCATTGGGCTCTGTGCTGACAGCTGAAAGCTTAGAGCCTGCCTTGGATTTTGTGTCTCCCTCTCTCTCTGTCCCTTCCCTGCTCTCACTCTGTCTCACTCTGTCTCTGTCTCTCTCTCTCAAATAAATAAACATTAAAAGACAGTTTTTAAAAATGTACATAATGAAGAGGAGATTCTTTTGGCTTTTTTTACTCAGAAATGGCCTGGCTGGCTTGACTTTGTATAATAACGCGCCTCACCATCACTCTCTTTATCTCTTGTGAACAATAATTTTACAATTTCACTCAGAATTTCTCTATCCCAGCAATTCCTAGCAACCTGGTGCCTATTCCCACTATCACGCCACAAAATGGCATCAGGCAGGTACTTTGGAGATTAGATGGGGCTAATTATAGCTAGATGTACCTGCCTTCATGCAGCTCCAGGGAAGTGTTGATGTGGCCATGACAAAGTCTGTAGCTGGGTACCCTCCTAAGACCTGGGCCAGGTAGGGATAGAAACGGGATGAAAAACGGTATAGCCCAGTTCATCGATGAGAGGTTCACCAGGAACTATCCTGAGAAATTAGGGTATTGGTATTTCTGACCTTCTGAGATTGCTGTCGTCAACACAAATGACTCGACACTCCCAGAAAGTGTGACTTCGTGTCAGTCCGGAGCAACCTCTTGTGTGCTGGAGGGACCGTGGACCTGACTTGCCGCTTCTGAGACTCCAATGAAGGTAATAGGCGAGCACATTAACTCATGGGCATCTCAGGGGCTAATGAAATAGTAGCAAGGTATTAAAGTTCTTCAAAAGGATTAGCTGTCTGACCTTATAGCAGTAGCATCCATTTCCTCTTTTGCTGTAAACACTCAGATAAACGTGGGAAAGGAAGGACTTGAAATAATTGGAGACATAACCTCCAGATTTGTGTCTTCAGATAGCACAATTTATCATCAGCCAGGTAGAGCTGTACCCCGGTGAACCACTGTAAGCGGGGAAATTTAGAACACACCATCCTGCCGATGTTTTTATTTCCCCCGTTTTCACCATCCCATCCGATTTCGGCCACCTAACTTACAGTGGCACTTAAAAAACTCTGCAGCAGGGGCGCCTAGGTGGCTTAGTCGGTTAAGCGTCCGACTTTCGCTTAGGTCATGATCTCGCGGTTCGTGGGTTCGAGCCCCAGCCCCGCGTCGGGCTCTGTGCTGACAGCTGGCTCAGAGCCTGGAGCCTGTTTCGGATTCTGTGTCTCCCTCTCTCTCTGACCCTCCCCTGCTCGCGCTGTCTCTCTCTCTCCTGGAAATAAATAAAACATTTAAAAAAACACACACACACAAAAAAACTCTGCAGCAGGGGTGGCTGAACCTTGGTGGCTCAGTCGGTTAAGTGTCCGACTTCAGCTCAGGTCATGATCTCACGGTTCGTCGGTTCGTGGGTTCGAGGCCCGCATCGGGCTCTGTGCTGACAGCTCAGAGCCTGGAGCCTGTTTCAGATTCTGTGTCTCCATTTCTCTCTGACCCTCTGCTGCTCATGCTGTCTCTATCTCAGAAATAAATAAAAAAATTAAAAAAAGAAACAAAACTCTGCAGCAACGTAATAGAATAAAATGAATGTGAACTTCAGAGTTAGAGATGAGAAGGCCTGAATCATGGTTCTACCATTCACTTAGGTACTTAATGCCTTGAGGCCTCAATTTATTTCTCTGTGAGACAAGAAGAAACACTATATTAGTCTGCCCAGGCTGTCATAACAAAATACTACGGACTGTGTGGCTTAAACAACAGATACTGATTTTCTCACAGCGCTGGAGGCTGGAAGTCCAAGGTTAAGGTGCTGTCAGGGCTACTCTCTCCTTGCTCTCTTTCTTGCTATGTCCTCACGTGGTCTTTCCTCTGTGCACGTGTGGTATCTCTCCCTCCTGTTGGAATGATACCAGTCCTACTGGATAAGGGCCTCACCCTTCTGACCACATTTAATGTTTAGAAACATTTTTTTAAATGTTTATTTTTATTTTTGAGAAAGAGAGAGACAGAGCACGAGTGGAGGAGGGGCCGAGAGAGCAAGGGAGACAGAACCCGAAGCAGGCTCCAGGCTCTGAGCTGTCAGCACAAAGCCCGATGCGGGGCTCGAACTCACAAACTGTGGGATCATGACCTGAGATAAAGTTGGATGCTCAACCGACTGAGCCCCCCAGGCACTCCCCTCATTTAGCCTTAATTATCTCCATAAAGGCCTGATTTTCAAACACGACCATATTGGGGGTTAGGATGTCAACATAATGAGTTTTGGAAGAACACAGTTCAGTTGATAACACTCAAACACTGTCACAGGACCATTTCAGATTATACATACACAGGACCTAGCCTTGTTCCTAGAGCATAGTAAGTGCTCAACGGATATTGATTCCTTTACCTTCCGCCCTGTGTCAGTTAGCCCCCTAGAGGGTCGCTCTCTTCTCTACCCATGAGAAGCCAGATTTGGCCCTTTGCATGGATGGCATAGTTACAGAGTGAACAGAGGGAGTCCCAAGACGTGAGTTTGGCAAAAAAAATTTCTCCCTTCCCTCACTGATGTGGTTTCCACTTGTGGGCCTCGTTTTCCCAGCCACTGTCTCCTTTCGGAGAACTGTCTTTCCCCCACAAAGGGCTGGATCCAGCCACAGCAGCCTGTTCCTTCTCCAACACCCTGGTTTGATAACTCACGCCATGTTCTTTCTCTTGAGAATTTGGATTTGAGATTCAGTCCCTGCTGAAAAACAGAAATCTAGTCTGCAGATAGAGAATGAGGTTGATGATAATATTGATAAGTAGTGTGTATCAGGTACTGTTCTAAAAGTTTTCACATTATCAACCAGTTTAATCATTACTACAGCTCTATGAAGTAGATAGGTTCATCTTTCCCCTTTTTACATCACTTCCCATTTTGAGGAAATTCAGGGGTAAGAGTATTTGCCAAGGGTCACATAGCTATTAAGCCTGGACACAGGCAAAAGTAGTGGATCTTACCTCCAGACAGAAAAGCAGAGTACCCTCCCCCTTCGGTCTTACCTTCTTTCTCATGGATTCCATGACATGTTTCAGTATCTTGCCAACATATTCCTTTTTCACTTGAACAATCTGAAGTGGGGTTTTGGTCTTAAACCAAGGGAACTTATATTAAGAGAGTGGACCTTGCCTATCAGATCTGTTGCACTCAACGTTAGAGTAAGTTTTTGAGATTACAACCATATGTAAGTGACTATGGAAAATGGTTTTCTTTGTTAAGGATTCAATTCCATTACAAAGTTTAAAATGGTTTAAATCACAGTGAAGAAGGTCTCCTAGGAGAGATGACAGGAGCAGTAAGAGCCTCCTTTTCCGGAAAACACATGATTTTAAGCAGTAACGATTGGGTAAGTTCATCATTATTAGCAGTGCACCCTACAGAGGAGGTGGTGATTCGAGGTGTGTCTGCATACGCCAGGGTGTCAGGAGCAAAGTTGTGTGTTTTCTATCAAGCCTGGAAAAGCAGGAAGGCGATATCGGGGCTGAGGGAGGCAAGGGAGGTCAGTGAGCTGAGCCATGCGAATACAATTGGAAAGCTTGTGCCTCTAAAATATGATTCAAAGGGTGTTTGCAACCCAAGGCAAAACTAGTAGAGAAGATAATGAATACATTGCAATTGGTAAGATACTTAATACTGTCTAGGTTTTATTTCTTTGAAATCTTGCTGAGAGTTCCAGTTATGCATGTGAATTACTCTTTCTAGAGCGTTCTTGATTAATATATACTGCTATTGCGTAGACTTTTTAAAGAGTAACCAATGGCTGAACCGTGTACGTTTGCATTGGAAAAACTAGTGGTGTACCTAGAGCGAGTCTACCTGATGTCCAGACAGCGAGCTGCTATCCTCGCCCATGTGGTCAACTGTCGTTGCCAGAGAGCTGGCAAAGCGCCTCAGGACACAGTCATCATTCTCCTCCCAGCCTGCAAAAAATACCACCTCAAAATGGTTGTGTTTGACATTCTTTCCAGAAGGAAGTAACAAGGAGATAATTCACTTGTGGCTTAGGTTGACAGGCATGGAAATGGGGGCTCTTTCTCCTTTGGCTCAGGTCAGGGAGTAGTCAGTCCCTGTGGGAGGCAGAGCGCTTTCTGCTGAAAAATGGGTAAAGGAAAGAGAAATGAGATGGAGAGGAAATGACCACAAGGCTCAGTGGCCAGAGAAGAGGGTGCGTCAGGAATGGGAGAGTCGAAACATTAGGATGGATGACGCGATGGAGACAGGGTGTGACATGAAAGGATGCAGGTGGGGCAAACCGCCAACCTAGAGGGCAAACCCAAATAAACCGTGTGCTCTTTCATCTCATCCGCGGTTCCACAAGCCTATTGTTATTTTCCCAATATTTGAGAAGAAAGTGACTTCCTGGCTTAGTGAACCTGGGGAAAGGCTGGGATGTGGACCCTTCTCTTCCCCCCAAATGAAAAGTCTCAAGGACACAACCAGGAGGGAAGAAGGGTTCAGTCTTCTGTGTCAGAAACGATTCTTCCAAAGCAGGTACCATGAAACCTTCTCTAAAGGGAGAACACAGAGTACCCCGGTCACCGCATTGCACAACTCCAGAGAATGCCATTCACACTGCAGACTATTTTAGGTCATGGAGTGGCGTTGTATACTATGCTCGTGGCTGTACACATCTCTGCAGAATCACGTAGCTTTAAAAACAAATCATTAGGTAACAAGAAGTTCATATCGCAGTCAATTTTGTTAATAAGGAGCTCTGAATGTATTCTACAATGAAGGCACTCTTAAAATTCATTCTTCAAAAGTGTTCTCTTTCTTCCCTTCTCTTGCTTACTATGCTTTCGTAGGTGTTAATAATCTAGACTTATTTCATTATATTTTTGCTGTTAAGTCAGTGGTTCTGAATTGACGGGGGTTGGTAAAATGGAATTACTTGGGAAATGTTTTCAAAAACATCAACAGGAGAATGGATAAGCAAAGTGATATGTACACACACATACATACACACACGATGTAATTCCATTTATATGAAGTTTTGAGAACTAGCAAAACTATTCAGCGGTGACAGAAGTTAGCCTGGAGAGGTGATACGGACTGACAGATCACAGGAGGGAGATTTTTGTGGTGATGGACATTTTCCATATCTTGATCTGGGTGGTGGTCCCATGGATGCATCCATATGAAAAAAATCATCAAATTGTATGTACATTTAAGGTTGTGCTTTTTATTGAATGTGAAAAATTTCTCAATAAAATACTGTCAAAAAAGGTGATAGTCACATACATACACCAACCCAAGCCTCCGCCCGGAACTCAGGGACCAAGATGAATGAAATATGGGGAGGAGCGGATACAGACAGCATTGTGTATTTTTTTTAAATGTTTATTTTTGAGACAGAGAGAGACAGAGCATGAGCGGGGTCGGGGCAGAGAGAGGAGACACAGAATCCAAAGCAGGCTCCAGGCTCTGAGCTGTCAGCACAGAGCCTGATGCGGGGCTCAAACTCACGAGCTGTGAGATCATGACCTGAGCTGAAGTTGGACACTCAACCAACTGAGCCACCCAGGTGCCCCAGCATTGTGTATTTTTAAAAAGCTCCCCATTATTCTTTCTGACTATTGCTGTCAGCTGCCAAATAGTCTTTTAGGATAAAAACAAATACACAAATAATATATATGACTTTAAAATTTGTACAAGATCCCTGGAGATATTCGTTTTTTTCCTAAAAAAGTTTGCTTCCTTCCCAATTCGCTTTGAGGAACTTCTTTTGTTTTGTTCTGATTTCAATGTTTCTGAAGGTATACAATTAATAATTAATGTGAGGAATATATTGGAGGTAGGAAGAATCATGAAGGCCCATGAGATTCTGCCTGTATTTATAGTTTGAATCAGTCTTAGAACAAGTTGAGATATTTAGCGGGATATTTAATATTGACAAGTTCCTAAAACTGCAACGTTTTCAAGTAAATCTGTAGCGATATATTTGGGACCTGTGGTGTCAACTATCCTGTTCACTCTGATGCATATTAAGGAGATTTGAGTGTGATGTGGATTTAGGAATTTTTTTTTTCTTTTTTGAAAGTAGCTTGTGACTAGCTTTGATACAGTTATTCAGAGAATAAAAGGCTTTTTTCACTTCCCATTGGACTTCCTATTTAAAAAATATTCTGGGGCTCCTGGGTGGCTCAGTGGGTTGAGCGTCTGACTTCAGCTCAGGTCATAATCTCGCAGTTCATGAGTTCGAGCCCTGGGGAGGGGTCTGTGCTGACAGCTCAGATCCTGGAGCCTGCTTCTCCAGGATTCTGTTTCCCTCTCCCTGCCCCTTCCCTGTTCATGCTCTGTCCCTCTCTCTCAAAAATGAATAAATATTAAAAAATATTCTTACTTGTGTATTGCTTTTCTGTGGCCTGTTCTAAAGACAGAGAAATATGGCTGGTCAGATGTACTTCATGGGTTTCTAAATTAATAGTTTTTTTTTTAATTTTTAGAAGTACAATTATTTAAATGAGCCCGCAGGCTTAGTGCTAAATCTTTGTGTGTATGTGTGTGTGTGTGTGTATACTATGCCTGTGAACACTCCACAACATCCCCACATTCATTTTGATTCTGAAGGCCGTGCGAAACAGTCCTCTGCCCAGGGCATCCTGGCTTTAGCACTTAGCTTCCTCCACAGGCATGCCTTTCTGCCTAGAGGACCATGCACTCATTCAAGGTCAGACCCGCGAAAGACCTCCGAGATGAAGTAATTCAACCAAACCCTGACCTCCATGTCACACTCCACTTAAAAAATAAACTTGGGCCTAGGGGTGAAGTGGCTCGTTCGGGGTCACATGGCTGGTCAGACGCTGACCCAGAATCCTATGTCTCCGGGCAACTTTGCTTCTCTCTCCCACCACTGTCCTAGCATTCTGCGCTCAGTCTGGTATCACCGAGCAACAACACACAAAGGCCACTTCCTTTCCTCTGAGACCCCAAGAGGCAGCTCCTCTGTATCACTCTGAGACCCGCAGAGATTTCCTTATTTTTAATGTGAATCCTATTTTGGTGAAATTTTGAAGAGTTTAAGAGCTTGCCTTTTGGGGCCTGCCAAGGGTCCATCATCATATTTCACTAGCCATTGTGAGCCTTGGTGATTTCTTCACGCCTCACTTTGCTCATCTAGGAAATGGAGTGATCACACAGGTGCACATCCAGTGCTTTCCATACTTCCTGGAGGACAGCAGAGCATTCGGAACTTTTCTTTGGGAATCCAGCAAGTCCATATAATGAAGCCATCCCGCTATCTCCTCGAAAGTTTGAGAAACTGATTTTAATTTTCTTCAGCCTTTTCCTTCCGCCCCCGTGTGGGGGCTTCCAGACTTCCTTGTTGCTCTGGCGGTTGGCAAGTAGTCAGAGAAGTCAGTGTCACCACACATTTGTACACGATGAGCACAGTAGGGTTCTTCTTGCTTTTTCGTTTCCAGTTCTCTTCCCCGAGAGATCCGGATTTTTGTGTGAGCCGCGGGGCCTCTGAGGCAATTTGGGACATCTGTGACAATGACTCCAGGCCCCTTTTCAACCTAAGAAAGGGCGAAAGGATTGGGTTGTGAGTCCTGGTAAGAGAACAGCCCCCTAACACCCGGTCTTGGCAACGCAAGGGACCACGGAAAAGCAGTCAGTACCAAGAAAACGGTTTTTACTTTTGGCTACAGAAGCCAAGGCTTTCAGGAGCTGGGAGACTCCGTCGTCCCTTCGGTCACGAGCAGGGCAGGTCCTAAACCCAGGTCCCCTGGCCTGGCTGGGGGCTTTTTCCTGCACTGCGGCAGCAGCGTCGCATTAACCCCACCTCTACGGGCGCTAAGTTAGTTCCCTCCCAGCACCCACCCAGGCGGGGAGGGGCGAGGCTGGGGCGCGGAAAGAGCCGGGGAGACGACGTCCCGCGACTCCCTGCACGCCCTAACTGCTTGCGCGACTCGGCGCGCTGGGCGAAGGGGGCAGAGTTAAGACCTCAGATCCAGGACGCAGAGGCTCCTGGTGCGCCGGGGAGAGACCCGGAGATTGCAAGCTCGGTGAAGCCACCTTACTTTCCCCTGGTCTGTCTCCCCCTGTGCAGCGGCTGCCAGGGGATGCCCAGCTCAGAGGGTGTCCCACAGATGAGACGCCCCGTCCCTGCCCACGGTCGGAGCCCGCAAGTGGCCGCCTCCAGCCCCGCCCCTGCGGTTTGCCGAGGTCTAAGTGGGATTTTTTTTTTCCTTCCCGCCCCCGTCCCTGTCCCCGCCGGGAGCGGCGCTGGGTTGTGCCCGGCTGCGGTCGCTTTTCCTTCTCCACTCCCACGTCTCGGACTCCGGGGAGTTTCACCCGTCCTCCGTCCTCGGCCCTCACCTTTAAACATTTCCCAAAGCCACCGCACCAAAAGTGCGCGACTGCTCCTGGGCCTGCACACGGGGCTCCTGCCGCCCGGCATTCCTCGGATTCCAGCGCTGTGACGTCCCCGAGGCCGGCGCGCCTCCAGCCCGGGTGCTCCGGCTCCAAGTTTCGGCGCTCCCCCGCGCGGACGCCCCCCCCCCCCGCCCCAGCACCCGCCGCCCGCCGCGCGCGCCTCCCGGGCGCATTCCTCCCCGCCCCCGGCCGCGCGCCCCGCGCTCCCTCCGCCTCCGGCCCCCCGCGCCGCCGCCCGGCCCGGGGGTGGGGGAGCCGCGGCCGCCGGCGCCTGCTCCGTCCCCTCCCATCGCACGGCCCCTTCCTCCCTCCTCTCCCGGCCGCTCGCATTTCCTGCCGCCCGGGCTTTCGCGGCCCCGGAAAGTTCTGCCCAACTTTTTCTCCCTCCCCCTCCCGCGAGCGAGCGGGCGCAGCCGGCGCAGTCCGGGGGCAGGTTGCCGCGCTCCGCCTCGCTCCGCTGCGCGCCCTCCCGGCTCCGGCCCGCGGGGAGCCGCAGACACCCCTCCCACCTCACCCCTCCTGCGTGGCCTCCTGGCCCCGGGCCCCCTCCGGCGGGGCGACCCCGTGCCTAGGTGGCTCTCCTTTTCTCCTTGTCGGTGCGCCGGGATCGCGGCGGAACCCTCCCTCCCCTTTCGCCCGCTCCTTCCCTCCGCCCCTCCTCCGCCGGCCACTGGAATCAATTCCTTAGGGAATTGGGGCTCCGCCGCCGCCGCCGCCGCGGACGACAGCCTTTCCACGCGGGACTCCGGGGCACCGACGGGGCCATGTAAGCAGGTAAGCGCGGTCTGCGGCGCGGGGAGTCGGGCCCGAGGTTGGGGGCCGCCTGGGCGCCGCGGGAGCCAGGCCGACGGCGGGGACGGTCGGCGGCCCGGGACGCTGGCAGAGCGGCGGGGGGCGCGAGCTGGCGGGGCCGCGGGCGTTTTCCGTCCGGGTGGGAGCCGCCCGACCTGAGGCGCACGTCTGGGCAGGGTGGTGATGGTGGAGGGGGCGCGCTGTCTGCGGGGTTTGCGGTCCAACCCACACCCTCGCCCCCCTCCTCCCCGTTCCCTCCTGCTTTTTGGGAACCGAGAGAGGGCCCGGAAAGGGCAGCTGGAGAGACCCGGGCGGTGGGAGCGGGAAGGTGAGAGAAGAACGACGTCGCAGTTGCTCCAGCGAGAGAGGAACGCCGCTCCCCGACCCCACTCCGCTCCCCGCCTGCCCAGGGGGGACAGGATCTTGGCACCGAGAGGAGTTTTTATGCCCTCCCACTAGGCCCCAGCCTTGCCACCAAACTCCTGGCCTTCTTGGCCCTACTCGGGTGGTCGGGCTGGCTCGGGGGAAACCTGGCTGGGGCCACGTACTTTCCAGAACAGGTCTGCACCTCCAGCTTTCCAAGTTCTGAGTATGAACACGTTCGGAGAGTGTTCATATAGTCTCTCCTTTCTCCCTGGCATGACCCCTAAAACTGGGTTTTGACTACTTGGGAGTTTTATACCTTTTTGAGGGAGTAGCGAGATAGTGGTCCCCCTACCTAGCATTCCTTAACACTTCCTTCGGTTGTCCAACCCCCCCCCCCTCGCCCCCACTAACCCCACCTACAATTCAAGGAGATTGTGGGGTTTGGGCTTCAGTCTGTCCAGGAACTGGCTGCTGCAGGCTCTTTGTGAAGGCGGGGACTCTCTACTGTAGGCTGAAGATATGGTTACAGAGTTTCCACCAACGTGTTAATTTCTTAAAATGGCTTAGTTCACCCATTCATTCAACAAACCTAGTATTGAGCTTCTAGTCTGTGCTAGGAGAACGGGACACAAAGATACTTCAGCAAGCTCTAACTGCAGCCTCCTGGAGGAAACCCACAGGCTGTTCAAGAATGATAGTGTAGGGAGGGAGGGGTGCTTTGAGAGTCAGAGAAAGCTGGGTCCTGGAGATGAAGGGGTGAGGTGTGCCCTGAGCTTATAGGGTTAAAGGGGTGTTTACCTGTATGAGTGATTAGGGGGGTGCATTCCAGGTAGAAGAAACAGCTTGTGCAAAGTGAGAGTCATCCAAAAAAGGAGCTCAAAAAGCTGGCTATTTGAACTAGAGATCATAGCCCCAGCTATGTGGGGTATGATAGATATGAGAAATTAAACTAGAAGCATGTTACCCTCTTAGGAGTCTCTCTGTTTGGACCCCCCTCCATGCCTGCCTGATGCCATTTCCACAAGCAGCAGTTGCATGACCATCTACGTTTTAATTGGCACTAACTGACCCGTGCCTGTTTTCATTAGAATGGTACTTGATTCCCTTTTAAAGAGCCACTTGACAGCGGTAGGTGATGATACAGCAGCGTTACACAACCGTGCATTAAAGTTGCTTATCTTTTGGTGATGGGGTTAAAAGCTTGTGCCACGGCAATGATAGCCTTAACGAGTGGGGCCCGAGAGGCACGATGCTCTCCTGCCTGATCTAAATGGGGGGCCACGAGGTGCAGAAGGAGCCCGTGTACGCGTCACGGTGTGTGCTGCAGTTTTCTCTCCATTGAACCGTCATCATTGCTTTTGCACAGTCATAAGGATTACTTTCTCTCTCTCGGAAACTTTAGAAACACGGGCGTGTCTTCTGGCAAGTTGGTGTATGGCCTGATGGTCCAGGATTCGGCAGATGCCGCCGGGAAAGGTTCCTCACCAGGCCATAGTGCTCTGTATGTGGGCTGCTTTTCTAGGGTGCCGCCTCACTGGGCTGAAGTGGGGTTGTCCCAGTGTGCAGAGTGGCTGGGTCCTGGCTGACGTCGTAGCGCTGAAAGAGTACAGTTTGAGGATGTTGATCCAGGCCCCTCCACAAACACCTTCTCTTATCTCAAGAACAGCCCCTTGACAGGAGTTTTACTGGAGGTGTGGACCTGCACCAGAGACACGGCTGAGGGGAAGCCCTTTCTTGCTCATCCCTGTACTTGTCCGCCTTCCGTCATTGGCTCAAACATAGTTGTTATTCACACTTTAGCTGTTGTGGGGTGTGCACGCTATGTGGGCTGGACAGCTCGAATGGAAAGAGAACAGTAAGACTGTTTTCATTTGGAAGAACCTTAGGGGCGCCTGGGAGGCTCAGTCGGTTAAGCATCCGACTTCGGCTCAGGTCATGATCTCCGGGTTTGTGGGTTCAAGCCCCGCGCCGGGCTCTGTGCTGACAGCCTGGAGCCTGCTTCGGATTCTGCCTCTCTCTCTGTCCCTCCTCCGCTCATGCTCTATTTCTCTCTCTCTCAAAAATAAATAAACACACAAAAAATTTTTAATATGGAAGAACCTAAATAATTCAGAGAAAAATCATAATTTCTAGGAGAGTTCCTGTCTGTCCTGAATGGATGGGCCAGGGGTCAAGAACTATGAAAAAAAAAATTTTTTTAAACAAATGCCCTCCTTCTGAATTAAGAGTTTGTGTGTTTTTTGCTTCAGGGAAGCAAACATAAACCTTTTGATTGTATAGTGTAGCCCACCTGGGTTCCATATTCATTTTCTCTTTCACCTGCTATGCTGCATTTGAACTTCTTAATCCCCAGAGGTTGTGTAGGATTGGAACCCACTGTAAGCCTTGGCACTGTGCTGTGCACTTTGGTAGAGATAAGGCAAGGGAGAGAGATAAGAGGAAATACTTAATTAGCCAATTAAATCATTACTGCTTGGGCTGACTAAAAAAGAACGAGGGAAGACAAGTTTTTGTAATGAGATTAAAACTGATGTTTGAAATAAGATCTCCCCTTCCTGATTTTTTTGTGATCTTCCCTGAGTTAATTTACCTTGCCCTGTCTGAACGCCCTGGAGTGCTTCTTTTTCTTTTTTTAAATATTTATTTATTTATTTATTTAGATAGAGAGACCATGAGTGTGGGGAAGGTGTGGCAGAGAGAGAGGAAGAGAGAATTCCAAGGTGTGTGCGCAGAGCCCGATGCGGGGTTCAGTCTCATGAACCCTGAGATCATGACCTGAGCGGAAATTAAGAGTCTGAGGCTTAACTGACTGAGCCACCCAGGCCCCCCACCGTGGAGTGCTTTTTGAGCAGTCAGTCGAAGGGGTGTTAGCAAGTTCTACAGCCTTCCCATCTATCAGCCTGCTGGATGGAGTAGGGGATCCAGCTTTGGGCGTTTGAAATGTAGCTAGGTTTGAATTTCAGCTCCGCCTCTTTTTAGCTCTGTAATGTTGGCCAAACTTTGCAGCCCTCTGGAGTGTCTGTTCTTTCATCTACAAGGTGGGGCCGGTGGTATCTAACTTGCCAGTGTATTTGTGAATTCATTGCAATGCCCTGTGTTCCCTTCCTGACATAGTGCTTTGCGCAGAGTAGGTGTGGGGTCAAGAATGGCTATTTATATGTTTGAGGAGTTATATGTGGCCATGAATGTGCTCTTTGTGTGTGTGTCATTTTTTCCCCAGCAGCCTGAATTCACATGCATGCCAACATACACATAAAGCTTTGTCTTTGACCTTTATTTTATTTCATTTTATTTTGGTCTGTTGGCTCAAAGCAAACGTGTTGGCTTGCAGCTTTCATGTGGCCCCTCACATAGGAGGAGGTTGAGAATTGCATCGTCAGCCAGTAAGGAAGCTTGGGAAGGAAAAGCTGCTTAGAGAAGGGCAGAGAAAAGAATCCTGTTCCCTGTATACCACTTACGAAAACAAGGGTCCCGGGTTAATAGAAAGATCCTTGGATTTCTAATGTTAGGATCCAGTTAATTAAGGAATGCTGAGAATAAACCTGCCTGCCTTTATTTTAGCAAGAATGCAAAGCTAGCCAGTCTTCACAAAAGAGTGTCTTTTCAGCCTTGATTTCTTTCCTTCTTTGAAGCCCAAATATAGAGTCAACTGCAACACCGCCAGTGTGATGGCGGCCTCAGGTCTCTTGAACTTTAATGTTGCCTTTCATCTGAGAAACCTAAAGTATTTGACAAACATTAACTCGTTGATCTTCATATCAACCTCCCAACAGGAGGGATTGTTAGAAGAAAGGAACAGCTCGGAAAACGTCAGCAGAGCAGGTGTGTAGTGTGTAATATGTAGTCTTGAAGCAGAAATGGGTTGTTACAGCCAAGAATCGGCTAAATCCCCAGTGTGGATGGATTGCATGCAGGCCAGAAGGTCACAGGAGAGTGGGTACCCCATTGAGAGGTCAGAGGGAGAAAGCCTAGGAAAAATGCAGACCTAGCTGGGATTTTCGCACTGGGAGGGGAGAGGAAGTCCGTATTCCCTGGACCAGCCATGCCTTTGCCATACGTTATATGCACATTGATTATAAAAATAATCTCTGACTTATTTATAATTCTGAATGAAAGGATATGAGGCAATGCTTGTAGATGAAGGTTTAGAGTATCTGGGGATAAAAGGTAATAGTGACTCCTCGTGGGCTCGGGGTGGTTATACGTCTGAGTTGGATTATAAATGGCAGTTAACATTGTTTTAATTTCCTTTCCCTTTTTCTTGTTGGTTCTGTATTTCTTGGCTTGGTTTTGTTTTTGTCTGACTTATTTCAATGTCCTTGCTTCTAGACAAAAACATATTGTGGCCATTGTTAGATCCATTTTGTGTGTAAAGTTTGATACGAGGGTAATTTAGCTTAGTTCCTTAGGGGACTAAATTAGGTCCCCGCTTAAAGGTTTTGTCCTGAGGCTGATCCTTCAGCTTGGCCCAGAGGGCCATTGCATATCCAGAGTGGGCCCCTCCTTTGGATCTAATTTGCCTTACAAACTTTTAGCTCACAGTGGGGCTGAAAATGCGCAAAAGTTCCTAATGCTATATGCTTTACTTACACTTAATTTCCTCGGGTCTTCAGAAGTCTGTTTCCTGGGAATTCTTTTTTGCACACTCCTTTCCACTCAAGTAATTGGGGCAGTAGCTAAGGCAGTAGTAGATCTGGAATTCTAGTAGGCATCAGAATCACCTGGAGGGCTTGTTAAAACACAGATTGCTCTTCTCCAGCCCACTCCAGCTTCTAGAAGAAGTGGCAGGTCCGTGGGGCGCCTGGGTGGTTTAGTTGGTTAAGCGTCTGACTTCGGCTCAGGTCATGATCTCGCGGTTTGTGGGTTCGAGCCCTGCGTCGGGCTCTGTGCTGACAGCCAGCTCAGATCCTGGAGCCTGTTTCGGATTCTGTGTCTCCCTCTCTCTCTGACCCTCCCCTGCTCACACTCGTGCTCTCTCTCTCTCCCAGAAATAAATAAAACATTAAAAAAAAAAAAAGGCAGCGGCAGGTCCGGGGTGAGGTTTAAGAATTTGTTTCTAAGGAACTCCCAGGTTATGCTAACAGCCCTGTCCTTGACCAGCTGCATTTTGAGAATCACAGAGCGGAAGAGTCCACCCAGCCCTGTCCTCAGGCTCACATGGGAGGTAGTCACTTTTTACTATCCTGGTTTGAGCAATCCTGTTCCTGGCAGTCTGTGGGCTCCAGAGAGACCTGGAGTCCCTTCACGATGACTCCGCCCTAGTCCGGCCCAGGAGCACATGAACTGTGTGTTTCCATTTCATTGGATCTGCTTGGTTCTCATCGCCAGTCCAGACCCTCTCTGCTTGGTTTCCAAACAGGTCGGTTTATCTGGTGCTTCTGCCTCTCTGGGTATCCAGATTCCACCTGTGTCGCACTGAACTCACTGATTTCTCATCACCAACCGCGCCGTTTCTGTATTTCCTGTCTTAGTCCGCGAGCCTGCCATCTGGTGAGTTAGCTGCCGAAACCAGCCATTTGGAGTTCTCATCAACACAGCACCCTTGGCACCCCTCAACTTCTGCTCGTGACCCCCAGTAATGAACTCGATGTGTCCTCAGACCCTTTGAGTTTGCGTGTCCAAAATGTCTTCACTTTGCTCCCATCCCTCCATCCCCACTGCCTCCTGGGGTCATTCAAGAGCTCCAGAGTTTGCCTTCCACTAATTCTTCATCTTCTCTCTCCCAAAGAGTTAAAAAACAAAACAAAACGGGTTTTAATACTGTTTAAATTCTCTTGATTCTTATTACCTGTGTGATCAGGCTTCTTTGCCCTGTGACTGCCTTCCCATTCCCATCTGCCGCGCCTTCTCTGTACTGTTGGCCCTAAGACTTGTTGATGGGTAATTCCCCTCTTCTTAGTCATGCTCTCACCCAGCGTGACCTCTCCCCTTGCCTGCCTGCGTGGCCCCCAGGCATTCCACTAGAGCTTCTCCTTCCCTGACATTCCTTCCCACCACCAGGTAGGCATTCCTTTCTTTATAGTCCTAAAGCACTTTGCACTTACCTGTGTTGGCAAGCCGTGTCTCATCGTATTATAGGTGTTTATCTCCTTGTCTGCTGAGTTACAGGCTTCTCCACGAGGAATCCCATTTAGTTGGTTTAGAACCAGAGTCTCCACCCTCTGTGGGCTTAAGATACCAGTAGCCGTGGCTCACCTATAGTGCTGCTGATTCTATGCCAGCATCCATAGCACTTGAGATGATTTTATTAAATTTTTCAGTGACCCCGTGAAGTAGGTACAATTATTATTTCTATTGTTCAGAGAATTGACTGGAGTTTTTATTACTTATTCTTGAACAGGACCTTGAGTGCTCTGGGCAAATGACATCGTGTTAATGACTGTATGTGATTTTAAAAATTAAGACGGGCATCAGTTGTTGTTGTTTTTTTGACTTTTTTTTTTTTTACAAATAGTTTATTGTCAAATTGGTTTCCATATAACACCCAGTGCTCGTCCCCACAAGTGCCCTCCTCCAAGACGGGCATCAGTTTATACACATTATATACATCCGTGTATACACAGCGTATTTGTTACTGAAGGACCCGATCACATTCCCAAGCTGTTTGCTGAAGTTACTGATGCTCTGGTTCTTAAGAGCCTGGTTCTTTGCTTGACTTGGGAATCTGTAAAGACGGGATCATGTTTTCCCCCTCATTTTTCAAACCTAGGGATCAAGGGAGCGTACATATCCCAGAAGTGGAAACATTGGGAGGTTATGGCATGAAACACAATTGTTTTTGCAGGTTTAGGTATCCTTATTAGAATATGCTTCACTTCCTCTCTGTGCATTGTGTGTCTTATATTAAAGAGGAGGAGGCAGAATTACTCAGTATTCAACCTCTGAGTTAGTAGCGTTTGAAATGCGAGAGAGACCCTCCGTGACACTGTCACAGCAGATGTGCCAGCCCGCCTTTAACCAAGACAGCCTGCCTTGCACATAGCACTGTCGTAAGTAGCAGTGGTCTCCTTGCTGTTACCCGCCAAATCACAAGATCAGCTGTTGCTGTTATTTTAGTTCCCGAGTAACAGGGATGAAGGCAGATTTCATGGTCACGAAAGTGAATTTATTATGAATTACGTGTATACACTGTACACACTTCATCTCGATATTTAAGGTTCTCCATGAATAATCCCCCACATGGTCCTCTGGTTTCTTCAGATTTACGTCCCACCGTTCCCCAGGGTGCTGCCAAGCTGCAGCTGCTTCCTGAACAGGCCCCATAATTTTTTCCACCTATGGTGATGCTGCTGGCCTGCCCGGGAATCCTCACACTCAGCATTGCCTGTCAAAGCCGCCCCCGGAGACGCCCCTCCCTGGGCACCCTCCCCGCCGCTCACTCCCCGGTCAGGTCCTCCTGCCCCATTGCCCCTGGGGTTTAGCAGGTTGCGCTTTGTGGCCTGGCTGATCTGCCTCACTCCCCTCCTTGGTGTCAGCCAGGGCTGGCCACGCGCCCCGCTCCTCTCCGCGCCCTGCCCAGGGCTCAGCGCAGTCTGCTGTTCGCTGGGGTCTGCTTCCCCCTTGCCCCAGGAATGCCCTCCAAGGCTGAGGCTGCCCCGTCTCCTTCATTAGGACAGCCCTTCATTATGACAGCCCTTCAGTGACGACAGCCCCTGACCCCTTTCTGTCACCTGTCCCACTGCTGCCGGCGTGGAGGCCAGTCCACCCCCCTGCGTTACAGAGTCTCGTTTTGGACGCGTCTGATATTTCCTCTCTCCTGCTTGAAATCTGTCTTGCCGCTTTATATTGTTTAGAGATACTTGTGCCTCTAGTAAAAGAATAAGCAAAGGCCAGAAGGATAAACACTAAATACAGGGGGTGGGGCGTGGGGTGGAGGTCAGGGCTGAGATGTGATGTGCTATTGTTTTTTTCCCCCAGGCTGGGTGGTGGGAACAAGTATGTTTGCTCTATTCTCCTGTAGGCCTAAAACACCTAGTTGGAAAAACACACAAAATTGCCCTCAGTTAAATGCAGACTCCCTTGCAGAGCATTCAAGACTCTATGCTTGGGGCGCCTGGGTAGCTCCTTCAGTTAAGCGTTCGACTCTTGGTTTCAGCCCAGGTCATGATCTCCTGGTTTGGGAGATCGAGCCCCGCGTCGGGCTCTGTGCTGACACTGCAGAGCCTGCTAGGGATTCTCTCTCCCTCTCTCTCTGTGCCTCCCTGACTGATGCTCTCTCTTGCTCTCTCTCAAAATAAATCAACATTAAAAAAACACAAAAAAGACACACATGATATTGTTCCCACCTAACCTGACTTCTAGCCTCTGCCTTTCTTGGTGTCTGTCACCCTTCTGCAAACAGTTGTCATGTTTGAAGACTTGTGGCTTTGAATCCTGCTGTTACCACTACTTTTCCCTTAAATGCTTTGTCCTGCCTGGTCACATAATAATCTCCTCCTCCATTTTTGAATGTGTAGTATGATTTTTTTTTTTTTTTGTCTTCTGAGATGTTTTGCATGGCATTCCCTTTTAATCATCAGTAGAACTCATTGCCACTTTGATCTTTCTTCCTATCCTGTGTCACACATTCTTTCCTGATACATATCACATTGTGTTACGGTCATTTGCTCATCCCTTTCCCCAAAGTTGTGAGCGCTTCAAGGATATGTTTGTAATTTACTTCTCTCTGGGGTCTTGGCACCTGCTACAGAGTAACAGGTTGGGGGGATTGTTGAGTAATAGAGGTTAGATTAATGTTTTTAAATGAAATATGTGTGTTTTAAAAAAAGTATTTCCAGAAAAACTTCAAAGCAAATTGAAGGGAGTATCTCTTGGGCTCAATATCGGCAACATAGGCTGTGAGTTGAATGGGTTTACACATGGATTTCCTAAATCAAACTCAGGTTTTCAAAAAATAATTTCTTCTACTGTTGCTATCTGCCTTGTAGTGGTGGGTGATGATTTGCTTCTCTTGGTTTGTTTCTGTGTTTTAGCCCTCTGCCCACTGCCGCGTCACCACGGAGCATGCTGGTGTTCTGTAGTAGTGTCTCGGGTGGGTGGGAGTCTAGGTTTGGAAGCAGGTCTGGGCTGTGAAGTGGTACCACTTGTGGTAAGGGTGATTTCTGCCATCAGCGCTTACTTGCTGTGGGATGGAGAAGTGACACATCCATTTAGAGAAGAGGCAGCAGAGTTTGTTTTTGAGGCAGACATGTCCCACTGCAGAGCTATAATAACCGTAATGAAGGAGGATTATGCTGCATTAGGTTTATGAAGGGTGTACTAGTCTGTCACCAGGGTCAGCAGTGACAGCTCCAGCCAACAATTAGGTTTCATTAAAGACTCCAGCAGGCAATTAGCATTCTCTTCTGCCAGTGAACTCCTGTGATCTATTAGGCATATTCTTTTCCATTATACATTTTTGTAAAACATGCATTGAGGTACGTATATATTTTTGAGACACACACCAGCCTTCAAATTATTTTAAAAAATGGGGCTGAGTTTTAGACTCTGTGTTTAAATCCGTGGGTTACAGTAACATTCTGGGTAGATTCTACTGTTTTAAAATCTGTCCATTTACAAAAGGTCCTATCATTTGTTTTATTCAAAGGCAAGGAATTTGTTAGGGAATATTATACAATCATATGATGTATGAGGGAAACGTGCGTGATGGATATGAAACGAATTAAAACTCTAATATAATGAGATGGCACCTACCGATCTTAATGATCTTCTTTAGAAAATTATTGTTTTGCTTAAGAGGCAGCTAAAAATAAAGGCTGGAAAGGATGAATTGCGCTGTGCCTCTGCTGAGCAGCTGTTTGGTTGTTTTGAAAATGAGGCTTATTCTCCAAGTGCTAGGTTAGGTACAAGTGTGTATTTCATGTCCCTTCAGCCTGATGAAAGTGTTTAGGCATTTAGCTTTGCTGTGAATATGAAGTGATGTTTACACTAAGCTATTCAAAGGAATTTCCCCCCTGCTTCCTTCTTCCTTACTCTTCTCCTTTCTCTTCTGTTCTTCCTCCCTGTCTCCCTCCCTTTATAATAAATTGTCTTCATTTGCAGGCTCCTGATGGGTTAATTACTATATATGTATTCAAGATTGATATTTATCAGGGATGATAAAAGGGAGAAATGCACCGCACACAGCACATCAGGCCAGAAATCCAGTGCAAAGATCTGTAAAGGAGATCTCTTTCCAGGGGATAACTGGGCCCTCTTCTCTCCCTGTTATTTGATTCTCAATTCATATTATTTTTCTTTTTTGGAGGCTGGTAAAATGGTAATAATGGCTGAGCACAGCAGTTTGAAATCTGTGCATGTGAGTTTGTTAAGGACTCCAAGAAGTCTTGCAGTAAACAAAAGGGTGTCAAAGCTGGATTCATTTTAGTAAGGACCTTACCTTTTTTTTTTTATTTGCTTTTATGGGACACATGTCATCTCAAGGGACACCAATATTCTATGGAATACCCTCTAGAGAAAGTTTGGTTTAGAAGGTCCCTGGAATAGAGATGTCTTCTTTGTTAGGAATCTCCACATAAACTAAAGTAGAGTGACTTGAATTATTAAGATGGGTAAATATTGAAAATCCTCATCGGCCGACCAGACTTAACTTTTTAAAAACTTTAATTAATTGGATTTTTTCTTGGAGGGGTGGGAGCACAGAAGAAGAGCACACTTAACACAAAATGTCAGGAATCTATGCACAAGACTACCTCTCAGGGAAAGTTTCAGTAAACATCTAGTCTAATTTTACGTATTTATACAGCAGAGAGTAATGTTCAGATTACATTTGTGGCCCTACAGCAAGGTCCTCCTTCAACGAGAGATTTAGGCGATTCAGTGGTCCCGTCTAATTGAGGCCAGAAGCTGTGGTTAATACAGGCGCTGCTGAAAAGTCTTGGTTTTCCCAATTCTGGCAGTGAGCCCTCCTCCCTTCCTCCTCCTTGCTTATGATACTGCCAAGAAGAAAGCAAGCAGGCTAACGAGGTATAAACCATTGAGGGCTTTAGAAAAGTCATTGCAATCATTTTATTAATAGCTGCCACTGTTTAAGTTGTTTTGGGTGACTGGGCATTTTTAACAAAGGCGTTGTGACTATAACATGATCGCTTTTTCCTCCCCCGTGGCCCCTTTATTAACCTCAAGCTAACTTGCTCCGTATCCCCTCGGTCATTTTTTTTCCTATCCCCATTTGTGACCTTTTTACAAAGCAGAGCTTTATGTATGGAAACTCCTTTCCCTCTATAACCTTTAAACCCATAACAATCTTATGAAAGAGATGTTATTTTTATCCATAGCTTGTCCCGGAGAAATACGAAAGGTGAAGAGGTTATTTGTGAAAGTCTTGCAGCTAGTCCGCGGAAGAAGTGGGATTTGAACCCGTTCTCTCTGGCCCCGTAGATCAAGCGCTTAAGCAGGACATTAGGCCCAGAGGCCTGTGCAGGTCAGGAACATCTGTGTTTTCTCTCTTCCTCCCTCTTTCTTTGCTTTCTTCCATCCATCAGTTTGTTGAATAAATGGCTTTTCATGTTTTTCAAGGTGAGGATGTCTTTCTGTGGTCATGATCTTTTAAATAATAAGCAACTAGTAATGCAGCTACTGGCCATATTTGACCATTGGCGTTTGAAGTGTGCCTCATTTGAGTGCAGGCAGACTGTAGGTATCAAATACATACCAGAGTTTGTAGACTTAGTACCCATAAAAAAGGAAGAGGAAGGTGAAGGAGAAGAATGTAAAATGAATGTGATATTTTAAAATTGATTACATGTTGAAAATATATTTTGGATATACTGAGTTGAATAAAGTCTATTAAAATCAATGTGCTTTGCTTTTTTAAATGTGACTGCTGGAGGGGCGCCTGGGTGGCTCAGTTGGTTAGGTGTCCGACTTCGGCTCAGGTCACGATCTCACCGTTGGTGGGTTTGAGCCCCACGTCTGGCTCTGTGCTGACAGCTCAGAACCTCGAGCTGCTTTGGATTCTGTGTCTCCCTCTCTCTCTCTCTGTGCCCCTCCCTCATTTGCACTCTGTCTGTCTCTCTCTCTCTCTCTCTCAAAAACAAATAAACGCTAAAAAAAATTTTTTTTAAAGTGACTGCTAGAAAATTAAAAATTAAAAATTACCTATGTGGCTTGCATTCGTGGTCCATATTACATTTCTTTTGGACGGCCTTGCTATCAATGGTAATCAGACTCTTCCTGGGAGGACACATTAGGAGTGCTGTCTCAGAGGCCCTGCGGCCAGTGGATGGAGAAATCAACAGTAGTTACTGGTGATGGTAAGAAGCCAGCTTGACAACACCTTAGATGACCACCAGACGGAGACTAGTATTAGCTGGCATTCACTTACTGCTTCCGCTGTGCAAGTACTTTGTCAAGCACTTTACGCGGAATATCTTTTTGATCCTTACAACAACTCTGAAGTAAGCACTCTCACCGACTTATTTTGTCGATGAGAAAACCAGGGCTTAGAAAGGCTAAGAGACAAGATCCTACAACTAGTAAGTACTAGTTTACTGTGTCACAGCACTGGCATGCAAATACTAGTCAGTGATGGAGCTGAGAGTCAAGTCTGGGCCTCAGTCCAGAGCAGGTTCTTGTAACCATTCTGCGTCACTGCCTCCCACAGGCAAGAGAAGGAAACATCACCTAGAATAGATCAGAGCAGTTCTTTATTCGTGGAAGGTCTATGGAGGGCACACATTCTCCTCCCCAGTACTGGCAGACAGTCATCTTTGACATGGGGAATAGAGCACAATCGATGTTCCTGGGAATGATCTCACGTTACCAAGAAATGCTGATGTAATGCTTGTTATACTTCATTTACTAGTCCAAGGTTGCCTTACAGAGAAAGATATTTATCAGAAATTGATGTTAGAAACTTGAAGCTCCCTTCAGATTGCTCTTTCACTGAGAGACATTGATGTATTTCATAGCCAGTACAGGTTTTACGACTACAAGCATTGAATCTCTCCCCTCAGATAACTGCAACACTAAGGCAGTTAAACATCTACCCATAGGTCTGTTTCTAGCTATTTAAAATTTTTTTCATATTTTTTCTAGTCTTTGCTCATAAATGGATATATTTTTATTGTTGGAATTTAAAAAAATTTATTTGTTTTTGAGAGAGCCAGAGCTTGATCAGGGGAGGGACAGAGAGAGAGAGAGAGAGAGAGAGAGAGAGAAAATCCCAAGCAGGCTCTGCACCATCATCAGAGAGCAGGACATGGGGCTTGAACTCAGGAACTGTGAGCTCATGACCTGAGCCGAAATCAAGAGTTGGATGCTTAGATGCTTAACTGACGAAGCCACCCAGGTGCCCCTATATAGTTGTAGTTTTATATACTTCTTCACGTATTTACATACTTTTCATATTTGTTGTTTAATACTTATATTTAGTATATCTACATGTAATTGATACACTATAATTACCTTTATTATTAGTGTTTTTTAAAATTTACTTTTGAGATACACAAAGAGAATGGAAGCAGAAGGGGGACAGAGAGAGAGAGGGAGACAGGATCTAAAGCGGGTTCTGTGCTGAGAGCCGACAGCCTGACTCAGGGGTTGAACTCATGAACTGCTACATACGACCTGAGCCGAAGTCGGCCACTTAACTGACTGAGCCACCCAGGTGCCCCCTTTTATTTTTTTTTTATTACTGAAAATACACACAGTTAAATTTCTTGCTATCCCATAGATAATAGGGAGGATCTTCACATTAATAGCTTATTTTTGTTGAATTTATTTTAGGGTAAATGTCTATGAGATTGTTTGTTAGGATGAACATTATTTTGAGGTTCTTGAATCTTACAAGTGGAATTTCAGACACAGGTCATGAAGATAAGTTGAAAGGTAACACCTTATTATCAAATGCTGATTCTCTTTTAGATCTTGCTTTCTGCCTAGGAAGTAGATTATTGCAGCAAGTAAGGCTTGCTTTTGTCTTTTGTTGGTGGTGTCGTTTCTCATAGTTCCCTTCCTTATAGTCTGACAAAAGAATTTGTTGAGCCCTAAACTGATACATTCCAAGACTAAATAATAACCTTTACACTAGATTCACTTTTGGTGTTAAGTGTTCACTAATCTTTACATCATTTATTTGATACAGAAAAAGGTGTGTTCAAATTGTTGCTATTACAAATACAATATGAATAGAATTATTGAACATCTGTTTACGTAAAGGTAGCATTTAAAAGGAAATTAGGGGTGCCTGCTTGGCTCTGTCTGTTGAGCGTCTGACTCTTGATTTCTGCTCAGGTCATGATCCCAGGGTCATGGGATGGAGCCCTCCCTTAGAATGTGCATCTGAGTGTGAAGCCTGCTTAAGATTCTCTCTCTCCCTCTCCCCTGCTCGCTCTCTCTCTCTCTCTGTCTCAAATAAAAAATAAGAATAAAAGGGAGTTAAAGATCTATATGAATACATATTTTATCGGTAAAAAGAAATACAGTAAAACCTCGGATCGTGGGTAACTTGTTCTGTGAGCATTCTGCAAGGTGAGCAAACATTTCTAATAAATTTGAACTTGATAAATGAGCGATGTCTTGTCATGTGAGTAGGATATGAGGCCGAATATCACGTGATCACAACTGAGCCAATGGTTCTTGAAATTCGTTTTGATAACACAAGTGCTTTGGATTACAAGCTTGTTTCTGGAATGAATTATGCTGGCAAACCAAGGTTTTACTGTAATTAGAAACTATTACATCCTTCTAAGTTAATTTCTTGCTTTATTTTATCCAGATGTCACTGATACTTGCTTCTTCTTGTCTTCTACTTTTTCATAAGCTTATTTCAAATATGTGTTTTCCTGTAACTTGCCGTATTTTGAGGACTATTGTATCTTCTTTCTTTTCACATTTAGTTTAGTTTTGAGAGACAGAGCATGAGCAGGGGAGGGGCAAAGGCGGGGGGCAGAGAATCTGAAGCAGGCTCCAGGCTCTGAGCTGTCAGCACAGAGCCTCATGTGGGGCTTGAATGCACAGACCGCGAGATCATGATGTGAGCCAAAGTCGGACGCTTAACCAACTGAGCCACCCAGGCGCCCCGGACTGTTGTATTTTCATAGTTCCTGCTATGGTAACAAAAAAGGTTCCAATATCTCAGTGGCTTAAAACAGCAAACGCTTGCTCCTTGCCCACCTTATGTGAGTGCTGTGGATGTGGTGCAGCTCTTGGTGGCTTGACTGGGCTTGGTGCTGCTCCTCTGTCTTCTCACTCAGAATCCCAGGCTGAGGACAGCCTCCATCCGGGACATTGTGTTCTCAAGGCTAATCACAGGAATATGGTGAGAAGCATGCAGCCCCACTCAGAGCTGCTTGTGGAGGTGGCAAATATGTTGTCTCCTCATATCCGATTTATCCAAAGTATATCACATGGCCAAGCCAAAAACCCAATGAGTCAGGGACACTCACCCCACAGGATTCCCGGGCAAGTCACCGGGACGTAGAGGGGGACATTACAGGAAGGGAGCAAAGGGTAGGGATCAGTAATCCATTTTTTTAATGCCATCATGGACTTCACTGTTCCCTAGTGGTTTGGTATTTGGATTGTTTCCAGTTGTAACCATTGTAAATAGCACTGTCACAAACACTGTTGAACAAATTACATTTATTTACTTGGAGAATATTTTCTTGGGATATTGTTTCCAAAGCAGGCTGTCTGAGTCAGAGAGCATGAATTGCTTGTCGATCTTATTACAGGTGGCCAGATTGCTCTCTGGAAAGACTATCAGTTTATAGTACCATCATTAATATTTAAGTATACCGCATTCCTCATATTCTGCTAGTGCTGGGTTTTGAAGTCTTCATTTTGTTGGTTTCATAATGGTTCACAGTTTGATGTGTGCAGTTACTAATGCAAATCTCTTTGTTTCCGTGGTTTCATATTTTTCTTACTCTACTGTACCTTACTCAAATACATCTTTACCCTTACGTGAAAACGAAATGGCGACCAAAATAAAATGAAAACTGAGGTGAGGTTTTATAATTTTTATCTCTGAGTTGAAGTCATAATTACTGTGGAACTGGGTAAATGGCCAAACCCATCTAAATTGCTGAATTTTGTGACAAATTTTAAAGTCTTAGGCCAGGGGGATGGATTTATGATCCTGTTGCCCAGCATTGGATAACTTTAATTTCATGGTTTTCAGACTCCCCTATGGCCTTATGGTTTGTATAGCAGAAACTATCAATCGAAACCCAAGAAACAGACTTTCCTATAGCTTTCCCCCTCAAACTGTAAACTAAAACTTTTTATTACCAGCCGTATCCTGTCACTTGGTTCACTTTCCGAGTGTCATGTTGCCTGCTGGGTACCCTTGACTTGGGCTTCTGTTTAGAAATAGCGGGGTCTAGACCTGCCCATAAATAACCTTGGTTCCGTTTCTTCATGTGAAGCTCTGAGACCTCCCAGCAACGGCAAGGTATACTTGCAGAGCAGAGAAATCTTTAGGCCACACAGTCCAGAGTTCCGAGTGACATAGAGACAGAGACAGAGAGGCAGAGTGTTGGGATGGGAAATGGTGCTGAGATTTGGGAATGATAGATAGCTGGATTTTGCAGCTCCCGCTGCATTGCAAATGCCTCCCACCTCATTTAGCAGAGGAATGTCAAAAATCCTCTGAACTGAGAAACCCATTCTCTGTGTTTTGAGACACAGCCTGGTAAAGCTTGTAAGAAATATTACAGCTCAGTGGGAAGCAAGTCCAAGTGTGGGAGAAGCAAGATGATATGTGAACCAGACACCCGTGTGTGAAGCCGAGTTTATTTGAACAGTAGTAGTTGCTGACTGCAGAATGTTCAGAGTAGAGTATTTAGAATGTTAATCATGTGAATACCAAGACTCAGATTAGTGTTGAAGACATAGGAATTTGAATTGATTTGCCGTGAAAGTCTCTGGGGTTTTGTTCCTGAAATTATTTCTTATTTTAATTTAATTTCATTCTGGGTAAGTCTTCTGGGAATTCTTTGCAAATTTCTTTGAAAGGTTTATGAAGCTTTGCTTTTTAATTTTTTAAAAAATTTCTTAATGTTTATTTACTCTTGAGAGAGAGAGAGAGACAGTGCATGAGCTTGGGAGGGCAGAGAGAGAGGGAGATGCAGATCCAAAGTAGACTCCAGGCTCTGAGCTGTCAGCACAGAGCCTAGCGCGGGGCTTGAACCCACAAACTGTGAGATCGTGACCTGAGCCAAAGTCGGTCACTTAGCCACCTGACCCACCGGGGTACCTCTGAAGTTTTGCTTTTGTAAGAGGTAAACCCTTTGGGAAAACTAGATTCTGAGGCTCAAAGTAGGTAAGGATAAGGATGTTAATGCAGAAAAAAACAAAAAAAAAAAATAGAAATGTTAAAAAACGTCAGTACAGTAAGATAGGATGCTGGTTTATACTGAATCGTTACATATCTAGGTTGAATTCATAAAAGTAAGTTTTGGGGCGCCTGAGTGGCTTGGTCAGTTAAGCATCCGACTTCGGCTCAGGTCATGATCTCACGGTTGGTGGGTTTGAGCCCTGCCTCGAGCTCTGTGCTGACAGCTGGCTCAGAGTCTGGAGCCTGTTTCAGATTCTGTATCTCCCTCTCTCTTTGACCCTCCCCTGTTCATGCTGTCTCTCTCTCTTTCAGAAATAAATTTAAAAAAAACATTAAAAACTTTTAAAAAAGTATTATAAGAATAAGTTTACCCCTCAGCTCTTCTCAAAGGTTGTCAGGCTCATTATAAATGTTTTCTTAAGCTGCTTCTAGTTTTAAAGACAAAAGAAGTGTTTATACTTGCTGTGCGTTCTGCTTTGCTGAATTCTCTATTTGGGAGAGTTGAGGCTAAGGGTGTGCATGTATTATATGTGTGTCTAGCTTTTCGCTCTGGTTGGATGGTCCCGCCAGTGGGACCCTGTACAGTGTTGCCCCAAACCAGTTAGAGTTACTTTCCTTCCTTCCTTCCTTCCTTCCTTCCTTCCTTCCTTCCTTCCTTCCTTCCTTCTCTATCTCTCTCTCTCTCTTTCTTTTCTTTTCCTTCCTTCCTCCCTTCCTTCCTTCCTTCCTTCCTTCCTTCCTTCCTTCCTTCCTTCCCTTCCCTTCCCTTCCCTTTCCCTTTCCCTTTCCCTTTCCCTTTCCCTTTCCCTTTTCCTTTCCTTCAAGCCTGAATGTTGGCCTACCAGTGGAATGCACTTGTGTGGTGCTATGGTGAGAATATGCCGCCCCAGGCCCCCATCACCCCCCCCCCCCGCCCAAATTCATATGTGGCTTTTGGAAGGTGATTAGGTCACAGGGGTGGGGCTCTCATGGATGGGATTAATGCTCTTATAAAAGAGACCTCCTAGAGCTCCCTGGTGCCTTCTGCCATTTGAGGATGCAGTGAGAAGTATGTGATCTGGAAGCCGGTCCTCACCAGACCACGCCGGTGCCCCGATCTCACACTTCAGCCGCCAGATCCATGAGCGATGCGTTTCTGTTGTTTGTACACTCTTTTGGTGTATCAGCCCAAATGGACAAAGACACGTGGCTTAGCTCGATGGGTGACTGTCAGACAAAGCACTGTAGTCGTTTCCCTGAGGAGCCTGTGACCACCAGACTGTTGTAACACACCTGCATCCGTCAGACTGTCTTTCACCCACATGGAGCGTTGAATGCAACCCACAGCTTTGTAAACGGAGGACAGATTTGTGGTTCTTACAGTCTGGTGTGTTCATCAGATAGTAATTAGTACGTGTTTGCCGACGCCCGTGGGTTGTTTGAGATTGTTGATGAGGAGGGCTGTGGCAGAACCCAGGTTCGTTTCCCTCATGCCTCTTTGCTGCAGACCCCTGGGAAAGTGCAGGCAACACACTCTGATTTGCTCGTGTGCTCAGTCGTCAGATATAAGTACATTTTTTCACAAGTACCTTTGTGAAAGCGACCCATCATCTTCTCTTCTTTGCGATCTTGAGGACGTTGGTCTCACAGACCCAGGCTGTGCTTGTGACGAGGTATCCGTGACATACAGATGAGAGCCCATAATTCCTGACTTTTACGCCTGTGGATATCACACCGAAGACCATTTTTCAAAACAACCATAATTTGGTTTTTAAAATGCATCATGAATCTTGACACCAATTGTCCTACTACTAAAGCACAACCACTGCACTTATGTTGTTTCCAAATTTTCTGTTAACTCTATAACTACAAACTTGCTCTTTGTTAGAATAATGTAGTGCAAGAACGGTTTATTCTGCTCTTTTCCCCACACATACTGTTAGGTATAGTTTTCTTGTTTCTATAGTCTTCATTGATGTATAAATTTAAGAGGTGTATAATATTTTTTAACGTTTATTTATTTTTAAGAGACAGAGAAACAGAGTGTGAGCAGGGGAGGGTGAGAGAGAGGGAGACACAGAATCTGAAACAGGCTCCAGGCTCTGAACTGTCAGCACAGAGCCCGACGTGGGGCTTGAACTCACGAGCAGTGAGATTGTGACCTGAGCCGATGTCAGATGCTTAATGGACTGAGCCACCCAGGTGCCTTTAACAGATGTATAATTAATTCACTAAATTAATAATATGTTATATTAGCAATTTCCAGTTGATGATTATTTGGGTTTTTTCCAGGGTTTTTGGTTATAAATAAAATGCCATTAATATCTTTGTCAGGTAGCATCTTTCATCTTTTGGACTATTCCTTTGACTTGAATTCCCAAGAGAAAGATTAATGCGTCACAGAAAATAATGTACACAGTTTTATGGTTTTTTGTGTGTAAAACCATCTAAGAATTGCCCAGTCTGCTACCAGATTTTATAATTGATATGGTCCATATTTAGTCATTGTTTGGTCTTATAGATTAATACTAAATATTATTTAATAATAAATTCATAATTTAGTACTGTCAGTAAATTGAGCTTTAGGGAGAAGTGCTTATCAGTGTTAGCATTTTCAATATGGTAACCATTCATCTTTATGTGCACTTTATTGATTTTTGAATGTTGTTTACAGAGGTTTTTCCAGAGGAAAAAACACTGTGAATAGAGAAAAATTTAAAAACCACAGACCGCATTTGGCCCAAAGATTTGCAAGCTCTGCTTAACTGCTTTTTCCATCTACCTTTTAGAATTTTCTACTTGATTGACTGTAATTGGTTAGGTATATCTTAGCCTGCATTTCTGGGCTACTGTACAATCCAGTCCATTTTTAAAGTGTATGACTATTCAGAATCATGGACGTACCCACTAAAAGAAATCGTTGTACTGCTAGGAGTGTGTGGCAGAAATAAGAAACCCTAAAAAGGAAGAGTTAAAGATGTAGTTCGTGTTTAAAGGACCCCCTGAACAGGCAACAGAAGCATCAGTGTGTGAACAGATTAGTCTTGTCTTGTTAAAATAGGTAGAGTGATTTAATTTGCTTTTTTGGAGAATTTCTGAGTATTAAACTGACTTGTCTGTGACATTAGTCCTTTTGGGTTGAAAATCATCTGAGTCCCATTGACAGGCTTCTCAGTATAGTTTTTCCCTTGGCATTGGTCGCTCCTGATTGAACTCAGAAAATCAAGTTCCTTAACGGGCAAAGCAAAAGACCAGACCTGATATGTAGACAGAGCTGCTGTTTGCACCCAGACAGAAATCTCCAGATACCCTAAACCATCTAGTCTGATTCTTATGTCTTAACCAAAACTTTACTAATGACTGGCGCTTTCCCACTGCCCTCTTGGATAAAGGGCACCATTTTGCCTTCCCCCTTTACATCTCCTGCTCTCTCTGCCACTTCATTACTTCCTTTTCTTCTGATGTTCTATTTCTCTGCTCCAGTCATCTTTCTGTCACCTGTCATGTCTTTCCCCATCCCAGGCTTAAAAGGAAAAGAAGCCACCTGGATTTTCTAACTTTCTGCCTATCAAAATTCTCCTTCTCTGCTCTGTCTGGGTCAGTCAGTATTGGGGTATAATCTTGGATCCTGTCATCGCTATATTTTGTTTCCGGGAGCAGTGCTCAAAGAACTTCTCTACTAAAGCTAGCAGTCTTTGTATATTTTTTTCTTTTACGTCTGGGGACCTCAAGTCCTTACTAAACAGATTCCAAAGTAGTCTCCTTATTGTGCCTATTGTACTGATAATTGGATCCATTAAAACATCCATTATATGGATATTTTTTCCGTAAATTACTATTTGACCCTGAAAGCCAAACAGTGACTTTTTTGAATGGTATTTGGACTACTGTGGGTATGTGTACCCTTTAATTCCAATGTGGTTTTAATGACTTTGATCACACATGTCTAAAAAAAATTAAAAAAGCCACTACCATTAAAAAAGGCAGCACCATTATGAAGTGACTCTAGCTTGTTACATGAGAGCCCCTTAGGGCATGTAAGATGAAACCACGCTGGGCAGGTGTGTAATGGGCCACGTCTGTCTTGAGTTTTTGAAGACTGTCCAGCCATCCCCCCTCGTCTCCCGCATGGTGGAGTGGAAAGGGCACTCCTGTGGAGTTTCAGAAACTTGAGTCCCTAGGTGTGCTACTAATTAGCTATTTTGGTTTTAGGCAAGTTACTTAGTGACTCATGACTCAGTTTCCTTGTCTCCATCTGGAGTTAGTTGGTCTAATAGAGTTATTATTCCTTAGGTTCCTAACTCCACACTTCTTTGAAAACTTAGTAGTTCTAGAAAACATTTTGTTTCATCCTTGTGGTTTAATCTGTGGTCAGAGCAAAGAAGGAAACCTCCAAGCTATTACTCTTCTCAGAAGAAACTACTAGTTGTCTGATTCATTTTTGTCCAGGAATAGATTCAACTTGCATATTTGAATCTTAAATTTCAGGGTTTTTTGTAGTGATAGTTCATTTTGTTTCCATGATTCTCTGGCATTTACCTCTGACCATTCCTATGAAAAATGGGGTTAAGGGGCGCCTGGGTGGCTCAGTCGGTTAAGTGTCCGACTTCGGCTCAGGTCATGATCTCATGGTTCGTGAGTTTGAGCCCCGTGTCGGGGTCTGTGCCGTCAGCTCAGAACCTGGAGCCTGCTTCGGATTCTGTGTCTCCCTCTCTCTGCCCCTCTCCCACTCGTGATCTGTGTCTCTGTCTCTCACAAATAAACATTAAAAATTTTTTTTTACATGGGGTTAAAATGTATATAATATACTTATTATTACATTCATTTCAGTTAGTGTTGATTTTGTTTGGATATATGTTCAGAGCTTCACTGTGGTTCTTGAGCTAATTCTAGATGGTATTAGATGTTGCCCTGTCAAAGACTGGAAGTCACTGGGGTGAGGTGACTAGTAGAAGTAGGAGAAATCTCTCTGTCCTGGGGAAGAGGATACATATTCTCCTGTCTGTCCATTGCCCTCTGCAAAACATTACCTTTCACGACTGTGTGGCATGACTCTTGGATCTTGGCAGAGGATTACTGGTATTGCTGTTACTGTGTTCATCTTGAAGGGGTTTGAGGTTGCTGGGTGTCACATATGTGCCTCTTTGGCTCCTCCTGAGCTGTGATTTGTTTCCTTTTGGGAATTGCAACATCATCTCTGGGGTTTGAGGTTTCCTGACACCCTACACTGCAGATTTCTTTATAGCAAATGCTTATTACATTGATCTGTTTTGAGAATTTCATAACTCATTTTGAAATAACTGGAGACACTCAGGACTGTGTCAGATTCTAGGCTGAAAATGTCCAGTCTAGAAAGCAGTTCGTGATGGACAGGAAAGAAAAGACAAGATGGTGAGATGGGTCATTGATTTCCAAGCAAAGGGGGTGGTAGCTTTTATATAGGGGTTGCTGGATGGGAGCATAGAGCAGTCTTCCTTTATATGCGGTTCAACTTCCCCAGGTTTCAGTTTCCTCTGACTTACCCTCAGAAGGTCTGTAGTAGCTGACCCCTATGTCACAGTGCCCGTGTCACTCCTTCACTTCCTCTCAGCCATTTTGTCATCTCACATCGTCACAAGAAAAGGGGTGAGCATTGTACAATAGGATATTTTGAGGGAGAGACCACAGTCCCATAACAGTATATTGTTATAATTGTTCTATTTTATTATTATTGTGTTAATCTCTTACTGCTCCTAATTTATAAATTAAACTTTATCAGAGGTATGTATGTATAGGAACAAAAACATTATATATATGTATATATATATAAATAGGGTTCAGTACTATCTGGAAGTTTCAGGTATGTGCTAGAAGTCCTCACTGTATCCCTCACAATGGGGGGGGGGGCTACTGTCATTGAAAAAATAGATTTTGCAGTATATATGTTATTTCTCCTTTATCCTGTTATATTTTTAGCCCTTTAATACTTTTAAAAGGATACCTTAGTTCCTTACTTTCCATTCTAACTGGATTTTAACTTAACTGAAAATCTTTATTTATTTTTTTTCATTCTAGACACAGATACACACACAGACACACACAGATGAAAACAGACACAGTTTTGTTTTTATTGATACAAATTACTCTCTTTGGCTTTTAGTCCCTGGAAACATACATACTGTTACCACTTCTAGTCTCACTTTATCAAAGAATGGTTCCGGAAGTTTGTGAATCAATTAGCCTGAAACCAAGAATTGATTTTCCTATGGAACCCATGTGTAAGGTCTCAGCTAGCTGGTTAAAGCCATTATCTCTTACGTAGCACACTGTAGAACGAAGCTAGTCTTTTAAATACCATTTCAGTGCAAGAAGGGATCCCTAGCTGTATGCTCGGTGACAAGAGTTTGAGGTGGGAGCCCCAGCAGGAGGGGCTCCAGGTTTTATAGCAGTAGACAGTCTTCCTGGGACCAGCGGCCCCAGAAATGCCACGAGGCACCTGGGTTCCCATCCCCCCCCCCCCGGGAAATGCCCCCCACGCCCCGGAAACTGCCCACAGAGCCCTCAGCTGTCAGATCTGTGGGGCCAGTTATAGTGATTCCTCTGGGTTCATACTTGGTTAGGAAAGACTGCCAGGAAGGGTTGTGTAAGGAAAATGGGAAGTTGGTGGTGGGGGTGGGAGGGAAGCAAATGTGTTCCTCTGAGAGATTATGTTGACCTTTGGGTGCAAGGTCCAAGGTCACTGCCTCTATAAAAATGGGTCATGCCTGTCTCTGTAGATCCTGTATTGTGAAAATGTCAGGATCACCCAAGAATGAATAGTTTATTAGTCTCCTGTATGCAGAGATGCCTCATAAATATGATCGAGCCTTTAGAGGCAGAATAATTTTCATTGTTTCTGAACACAGTTGGCGCCTGATCACCATTGCAATTTAAAAATATCTTGAGTTGGTGTTTCTCTACTTCTTAATAGGCCTAATGGCTCTCTCCTTTTTCTTTGCAGTCTTGGCAACATTTTAAATGTAATTGATATCATGTACAATTTTATTAAGTGTTAAATATAAAGTTGCACAGTAAGTCACTAAAAATGCCATGACGTTTAATTTCACAACTGGTTATCTTTTGTTTACAAGTAAAGTTTTTGCAGCTTTCTTATCATTCCTCCCCCTCCCCTTCCTCCCCCTCCCCCTTTTCCTTCTTTCTTCTTGTCTTCATGTACATTTTTCATGTTCTTTATTCAAAATAGCCTGGTGTGCTAACCACACTTCTAGGCAACCTCTTCCATTTGCACTATTTGGTATAAACTCAAGGAATCTTGGTTGTGTTTTGTTTGTTTTTATGCTGGTTTAAGACAAATGTAATTAGGAAAGCGAGTCTGTTTCAGAACTGGGCATAAAGCATGTGTTGCCTATGCATTCTTTGGTTACATTCTACTGGTCTGGTTGCTTATATTCTTTATTTTATTTTTTTTAATGTTTACTTATTTTTGAGACAGAGAGAGACAGAGCATGAAGAGGGGAGAGGCGGGGGAGAGAGGGAGACACAGAATCCAAAGCAGGCTCCAGGCTCTGAGCTGTCAGGACAGAGCCCGACGCAGGGCTTGAAGTCACAGACTATGAGATCATGAGCTGAGCTGAAGTCCGATGCTTAACTGACTGAGCCACCCAGGCGCCCCTGGATGTTTATATTCTGCTCATTGGTAATTACTTGAGTCCTTTGAATCAGCTGTTGGTCAGTCATTTTGCAGGCTATATATCCTTTTTGAAAGGGAGACACACTTTAGTCTAAAGCTTGCCTTGGTAATGATCATACCATCCCCCAAACTGGTCATTCCATATGTAGTTAAAGCTAGCTTTGAATCTTTAAGTTGCTGTATTACTGATATGGAAATCTCTCAAACTTGTGAAAAAAATGATCCCCAAAGCTTTTGATTTTTATTTTTTTGCAAATTAAATATATACAAAACAAACAAATGTCACAAAACATGGTTTTGGGTGCCTCTGACAAACAGAGGAATACATGTAGGCTCTGTGCTGCCTAGACCTTTTCTAACTGCCTATTTTTTCACCTTTAAGAGATTTTCCCTGTTGAACTCTTCTTGTTCTTTTTTGTTTCTATTTATTGATGCTGTCATCAAGTCAGTAGTTAAACATAGTTTTCCCACAAGGTAAGGATCTGCTGTTTTAACTGTATTTGTTGGCTTTTCAAAAAGCCCGTTTCTGTAGCAGAACTCAAGTAGGTAGCTAAGAAGTCCTTTTTGCCACTAATTAAGGGGTTGCCAAATACTTTATGAAAACAGCTTACATGTGTATGCATTTATCTGAGAGGTCTTTTTATTGACACTATTTAACATGCCATGTATACCATGAACCTTGTATTGATTAATGCCTTTTCAAGAAAACACTTTTTAAATTGCATCTAACTGTCTTTTTATTTCTTTCCATCCTTCATTCTTTCAACTGCCCCTTCCAAAGATAAACTATTCTCAAGTTAGGAAAACAGATGACTCTTTTGCCCTAAAATTCCTTCTATGAAATGATATGTGACCCTGGCAGGCATTGGGACTCTGCTTTACTTTCCCCGTGTGGGACACAAAGCAAGGCAGGCATTTTAGCCCCTTTAAAGAGACAGTACCCTGGGGTAAATCACAATTTTGTCCAGGTGGGGAGAAAAGAATGCTTATGACATTCTTTTCATCAGCTCTATGTGTAACCTCCAAGCAGGAGGTAGGCAATAAAACATTTGAGTGAACTGTTGAAATGTTTTGTATTTATTTACAAGCCTCTTAATCACAAGACTGATCCCAGTAAACTCAGCAAGTCAAAGTGACGGAGGAAAGTATATGAGGCATGCAGAACAGTAACGGAACTGGAAGGGCTCCTCAGACTGCATTTAGCCTGCTCTTCGGGTCCCACTGTGGGAAGATGACCACTGGGGTCTCCGGTGCAGTGGCCGTGGGTGACACGAGAAATGCCATGGTCCTCATTCTCTTCATACCTGCTGCGGATCCACCTGCCAGCTTGCTTTAAGTTCTAGCCTTCCTGAAGTCGTAGAATTCTGCTGTGCTGAACAGTCTCAATTCTGTTTCTTGAACCTTCTCTACCTGAAACTTTTCTTTCATCATTCTTAATGCATTCTGCAGTTTCTCTTGTGCTGGAGCTGATGACTTGATGTCCTTGCTAACCACACTTGGATTCAGAGGAAAAGCATTCTAAGACCTTCTACATTTTGTCATTCTTATTGTTACCGTATTTTGAAAAATGATTTAGGTGTAGCTTATAGAGAAATTTTTAAAAGGGGAGAAGACGGTGCCTCTAGATAAGAAGGCCATGATGTTTTCTGCCCGGGAGGCCTGACGCGTGGTACGCACTGGGGTCTGTAGACCTTTCCTGAAGCCTGGCTCCTCGCCTTCCTCTTCCATCTCCACCAAATAATGGGCAGAATTTTAATCCCTACCTGACAACCCTGCCTTTTCGTATCTCAAATGAAAGATGTCTGGGGGTGAGAGAATTAAACTCTTTGTATGAACATTAATAATCCAAATTAAATTGAAAGGTCTTTCCTTTTATATGCTACTAGAAAGAGAGTTTGTATAAGCAGTTATCTCTCTGACCTAGCAGAAGGCTAGGCAGGGTAGATTTTGTAAGTAAGAGTTATTCATACGCACTACATTATTATGCTAAACAAGAAATTATATATATAATAAATAAACAACTATTATATACAATAATGCTAAATAATAATATCATAATAAGTAAATTTATTATATACAGTAATAATAAATTATTCTAAATAAGAATAATTTAGTGTTAGCCTGTTCTACAAATAAGATTGCTCTAGTATCTAAAGTAAGATTTTCATATTATTTGGGCATTTCTCTTTTTCTAACTGTCACTGGACACTATTAATATATATTAGGAGGTTACTTCTATTTATTAGGGATCAGCAAGCATTCCTGAGAATTTACTCCTAGGTGAAGTGGCAGTGGTGAGTTATGAAAGGATACGGAAAGCAGGCTTCCTTCTTTAAAGGATTTTTTTAAAATGTTTATTTATTTTGAGGGAGAGGGAGAGAGAGAGAGAGACAGAGTATGAGCAGAAGAGGGGCAGAGAAGGAGACACAGAATCCGAAGCAGGCTCCTGGCTCAGAGCTGTCAGCACAGAGCCCGCCACAGGACTCGAACTCAACAAGCTGCTAGATCATGACCTGAGCCGAAGTCGGACGCTCAACTGACTGAGCCACCCAGGCGCGCCTTTAAAGGATTTTATTATAAATTCATCGTGTTTTAAGTCCCCTTTTTAGAGGACTTTATTATAAACTTAGTATATTTTAAGTCCTTTCTTTCCTACCCTCCTCTTCCTGCTTCCATTTTCCCCCTTGCATTTCATCTCAGAAGAAAGATCATTTGCTTTGTTGCCGTGTTCTCCCCTCTCTTCATTTATGGCCCCTGGTGAGCGCTGTCGGACGATGTTTGGGTGTGGGTGGTTAAGCGGTATTTCTTTTTTTTTTGGCTATTTTAACTATGTTGTCCTCATTCAGTTTGGTGAAGCTGCTTCTTCAGATGCAATGGGTGGACAAGTTAGGAGTCCTAACTTGACGGCCAGCCTTCCGATGGGATGTCCTTGAGAAAGCGCTTGCCCTTCTCCATTTAGGTACCTTAAGTTTTAGCACAATAATGATTTCGAAAAGGAAGAAATAGCGTGCATTTTTTAACGTATACATAAAGCTTGCCTTTTGGGAAAGCGGTTTCAGCACACCTGCCCTGCTTCCGTAGAACTGGAGACGGGAGCGCTCCTGAGGCAGAAGGAAGTGGGTGTGCGGGCTTGATGATCGCTCTGCAACCGACTGGCGTGCAGTATCGCAGAGGCGGGACTGATTGCGTTTGCCTGGGCGGCGCGAGACCGCCTGAGCGCAAGAGGAAGTGGCTGGGGCTGAAAGGCTGAACGGGGCCCCCAGGAAGAAAGAAGAGAAGGAAGGTCCCCGGAAGGAGAGAGGTCATGTGGGCTTTGAGTGGTGGCGAGTGGACACCTACAGGCAGGGCCTATCGAGGAGGCTGGGAGTCCGGTGTGCCCGGTGCTTGGGGCAAGGGGGCCCTGGCAGAAGGGTGGGGGCGGTGGTAACGAATGGGAATTGCTTTTAAGCTGGGATGTGATGGTAACAAAGGAAGGCGTGTGACTTTTCTATTCGGAAAGATTAGAAAGTTTCTAGGTGGGATCCTTAGTACCTTCGGGTCCCATCGAGGTGTTTCTTTTTCTTTCTTTTCCTTGTATCCAAGGTAATCTAGTGTTCTCAAACGTACACTGCTTTTCCATTAACATTTGACTCTGTCCCCAAAGAAAGTAAATATGTATAGGCCTGGTAGCAATATGGATCAGCTGGATAGGCACTGAGTCACACAGGAACTTCAAACACACTTTCCCAAACCACGTTTTGTATTTGTTTTGCTCTGGTGCTAGTACAGCAGGAATGGTGTCCAGCAGGAAAGGCAACATACCTTTTTTTTTCTTTAATGTTTATTATTTTTGAGACACAGAGCACAAGCAGGGGAGGGGCAGAGAGAGAGAGGAAGACACAGAATGGGAAGCGGGCTGCAGGCTCCGAGCTGTCGACACAGAGCCGGACATGGAGCTTGAACTCACGAACCGTGAGATCATGACCTGAGTCAAAGTCAGACACTCAACCAACTGAGCCACCCAGGTGCCCCTTGAAAGTCAAAATATCTTAACAAACCATTTGTTTTATAGAAATGCTGGGATTTGGACCAGTATCATATCTGCCTGGCATACACTTTGCAGTGATGACCCTTTTAAACTTGTGCCAGTGGGGACAGGAGCATATTTCACTGGTCACTGTCATCCTAGTAAACCGTAATCTGGCCTGCTTTCCGATGTGTATACTTACCTTGGCCTCTTAGACTGTCCCTGCGAACAAAACAAACATCATAGAGAAATGATTTCTACCCATTTAGTACTGTGGCTTTGACTATTAGAGGTGGATGGGAGGGGCGAGGCAACTGTGAGATGTAAGTGGTTTGTCCCTGTTCTGTGACTGGGTGTGTTAGCTTATTCGTGTGCCAATACAGGGAGAATTTTCTGGAGAACGTGGGGGTGAGAGCGGAGGGGGTGAGGAGAGGTGCACTTCCTGCTTTTATGGTTTAACGGGGGTGGAGGTTGGGAGAAATGTACCCAAATATTAGGAGCTTCTTTGAAAGTTGGATGTAACCCTCTTTAATAGATACAGGGCCAGGTGTATGTGAGAAAACCAGCCCAGTAGCATTTTGGCCGGGAAAGTGGTATTTTATCAAATATTACTTTCCTAAGGCACTGATATAGCAGAATATTTCTGAGAGAAGGAAATAAAATCATTTTATGATAGTAAAGTTGCAGTGAATATGCAGAACTCAGTTCTTAAACTCATTTAGTATGTAAATTGTTCATTGTCTTTTGTTCCGAGATCAGGCTTTTTCTGCTCAAGGAGGGATCCTTCTGTGCAGCTTTGGATAGCTGACTGGTCAGAAGGCATTGATTGAAAAGATGCCATTCCCTGGGCCATGTGTCTATTTTGTTAAGTTAGAAGAGCTACTGGGAAGAAGGATTTCTTTTCTTGCAGTTAGTTCTGCTCCTCGGTCATTGCCATGGACGGTGGCGAGAGGCGGATGCTTGTTTAAGTGTTGGCTGCAGAGGCAGGGGCACTGCCGGGACACTGAGCAGGGCTGAGGGCTTCTGCTGAGTGTGTGACTTTACACTGGTGCCTCAGGTGCCTGTTCTGGTGCTCACGCTGGGCTCAGGGGCGCTCGCGTCCTCTGTTATAGGAGGGTCCTGAGGGCACACAGCACAGCTCTTTGGTCTTCAGTGTGTGAAGTTACACGTGGCACAGCACCGCGCAGCAGTTGGTTTGAGTTGGGTGATGGGGGAAAGGTTGGCTCTGATGGAAGAGTAGGAGGTGTGGGCACACGTTGGCATCTCAGAGCAGCCCCCGCTCTGCCCGTCAGGCAGCTCATTAAAAAGTAGGTTCCTGGGGTACCTGGGTGGCTCAGTCGGTTGAGCGTCCAACTTCAGCTCAGGTTGTGATCTTACGGTTCATGAGTTCGAGCCCCACGGTGGGCTCTGTGCTGACAGCTCAGAGTCTGGAGCCTATTTCAGGTTCTGTGTCTCCCCCTCTCTCTCTGACCCTCCCCTGCTCATGCTCTCTCTCTCTCTCTCTCTCTGTGTCAAGAATAAACATTAAAAAAAAAAAAGGAATCAAAACAAACAACAAATAATAAGGAGAAAAGCAAGGATTTAATGAGGACTTGCTTGGTGCCAGGCACTGTGCTAAACCCTTTGCATGTATCACCTCATTTAATTTTCATGACAGCCCTATGAAATAGGTGCCATTATTATTACCCCATTTTGCAGATGAGGAAACTGAGGAAGGCATTTTCTCTTCGGTCAAATAGCTAGTCATGGCAGATATGGATTTCAGACTCTGTGAAGCATGACTTGGAATCTGAGCACACTATTCAGTCCAGATTGAAGATTCAAATACTTATAAGGCGAGGTCGAAGGATAAATGAATGGAGCACACCTATAGTCACGTGGGGAGTGGAAGAGACTGCAGCCAAACCAGGGAGTGCTACGTTGTAGTGGGTAGTCACTTCCGATCCCAGCTCGTTGCTGCTAGGCTGAAATTTGGGCCAGTGTGGTTAGATCTTCTTTTCAAGAGCAAATGGGGGAGTGGGCGTGGGTGACTAAGTTGGTTAAGCGCCGGTCTCTTGGTTTCAGCTCAGGTCATGATCCCACAGTTTGTGTTCATGAGTTCCAGCCGCATGATGGGCTCCATGCTGATGGTGCAGAGACTGCTTGGGATTCTCTCTCTCTCTCTCTCTCTCTCTCGCTGCCCCTCCTCTGCGCGCTCTCTCTCACTCTCTCTCACTCTCCTGTATTTTTGTGTGGAACATCTTGATTTTTATTTATTTAAAAAAATTTTTTATAGTTTTTATTTATTTTTGAGACAGACAGAACATGAGTGGGGGAGGGGCAGAGAGAGAGAGAGAAAGAGAGAGAGAGAGAGAGAGAGGGAGGGAGACACAGAATCTGAAACAGGCTCCAGGCTCTGAGCTGCCAGCACAGAATCCGATGCGGGGCTCGAACCCACAAACTGTGATATCATGACCTGAGCCAAAGTCAGACACTTAACCAACTGAGCCACCCAGGCACCCCAACATCTTGATTTTTAAATAGTGGTGACATTTTCAAAGTTTAAAACTCTCTGGGCCAAACAAAACATCAGAATGTAAGCACGGATTTTATTCTGTTTTGTTTACCGCTACATGCCCAGCACCTAGAACAGCGCCTGGCATGTGGCCGATGCTCAGTGGATGCTTGTTGAACAGATACATGAATATGGGGCCATGATACACTCCTGGGTGGCCAGTTTTCAGCCTCCCCTCTCTGGTATTCCCCAACTCCCTTTTAGGTTTTTCTGCTGCTTCCTGTCCCAGACCAGATCATTTCTTAGCTAAATATATAGATCAGATCTACTTCAAGGGTTAGAATCCCTTTAGTGTGAGTTAGTGTTCAGACCAGCATTTCTAGTGTTTTTCTTAGTTTTTTTATTTGTTTTAAAAATTCTTTTTAAAAAATTGTGGCAAAACAAATCTTCAAAAAAATTGTGGTTAACTGTTTTGCAGTGTACAATTTGGTAGTGTCAAGGTACATGCACTATTCTAGCTATTCGTGCATCATGGAGGGTCCACTTTTCATCCTAAGAGCAATATTCTGTGGAATCTGATTAGGTTTTTGTGGTGAGGTTGTAGTGCGCAAGGAAGGTGGAGAAGGAGGGTTGAGAGGGGCCCGCATGGCTCAGTTGGTTGAACATCTGACTCTTGGCTTTGGCTCAGGTCATGATCTCCTGGTTCGTGAGTTCAGGTCCCGCATTTGACTCTGTGCTGACAGTGCACAGCCTGCGGGATTCTCTGTCTCTCTCTCTCTCTCTCTCTGTCTCTCTTTCAAAAGTAAATTAATAAACATTAAGAAAAAGTAAAGTAGGGGTGCCTGGGTGGCTCAGTCAGTTAAGCGTCCGACTTCCGCTCAGGTCATGATCTCGCAGTTTGTGAGTTCGAGCCCTGTGTTGGGCTCTGTGCTGACAGCTTAGAGCCTGGAGCCTGCTTCAGATTCTGTGTCTCCCCCTCTCTCTGCTCCTTCCCTGCTTATGCTCTGTCTCTCAATAATAAATAAAAATGTTAAAAAAAAAAAGTAAAGTAAAGAAACGGTCTTTGCTCCCACTCTATCATTAGCTGGTGTTTCTTAGAAAAAAAGAAAGTTGGTCATAACCCATCCGGTGAAAATAATGCTAACGTCTACCCCCCCCAGATCTTGGAGAGGAGTAAATTTATCTCTGTGACAGCTCATTTGTAGTTTTAGGGTTAAAAGGTGTTATATATACCTCTTGAAGATTTTGTTCTAGAATTTAATATTCTAGGATGAACCCCTACTAACTCGGGGTTAGTTGAAAAAAGGTTACATATATTGAGGCCTTGACTTCTAAGATGTCCTTTACTGATAGGGCATTGGTGTGGGATTAACCGTATCCGCAGCCTTAGAAACAGAAGGCATTCTTGCCTTTCCAGTGCCTGCCTTGCAGACCTGGGGCTGGGAAGGATTGGGGGAGGGGGCTATTGTTAGCCAGCAGATTAATGGTTAACTCTTGCAACCTGCCAGACACAACACCTCATCTTTGATGAGACCCACTGCTCAGAATGAGTAATGGTTAACCATTCCTTTGACTAAGACCACATATCTTGCATAGTTTGTTCTCTTAAATAATGTGACACTGTGAAGGTTTTTAATTTTCCTTTTGCAAATAAAATTTACATAACACAGAAGTTTTATGACTCATTCCTTGCAAAGAAAGCAGGTGGTATCCATGAATAGTTTGCCCCTTTTTAGGGACAGCTGGAATAATGGTTACCAAATCTTCATTTAAATCCATCACAGTTTGGTAGAGACCAGGATGAAAGGGTCCTTTTTTTCGGTGTTAAAACAACAACAATATAAATAGTGCCTCTGCCAGCTCACAAGTTCTTTTAGCCGCTTGTGCTGCACGTGACCGTGACCGTGAGATTTCTTATTTGGGGGGAGCTGGTCATCTGGACTGGGAAGAGGTAAGACATTTAAAAGAGGGGCAGCAAGGGGCACCTGGGTGGCTCAGTTGGTTAAGCGTCTGACTTGGTTTCGGCTTAGGTCACAATCTCACAGTTCATGAGTTTGAGCCCCGTGTCTAGCTTTATGCTAAGTGCTGCAGAGCCTGCTTGGGATTCTGTCTCCTTCTGTCTCTGCCCTTCCTCCCCCTCAAAAGTAAACATTTAAAAAAAATAAAAAGGAGGTAACAAAGAGAAATGGGAGGTCTTCTTGCCCTGAGTAGGGCCGCTTCTGGCGGGTGCACGTCAGTCTCGGAGAAGTCAGCCACCTCATTCCTAGTTAATAAGTGGCAGTCACCTGGTAGAATGCCACCACCAAAAAGGTGTAATTTCCGGCTTTCCACTTGTTGTGTCCAACTGAAGCTTTTGACGCTCTTGCCTACTTAAGAACATTCTATGAACAATTACAGATAGCCTTTATGTTAAAAAAAAAAAAAAAAAAGCTTGGCTGTGAATTTTGTGGTTATGCATTGATTCCAAACCCATTATCAGGGTCCTAGTTTTTGGGCTTTTTCCCTTAGAAACCTCTGGAATAATGTTCTTAGTTTCCTTTCTTCACAGTCATCTGTCTGCTCTCTAATCTAATGATGCGTGGCTGACGTGGCCAGTGTCTCTCCGGCTTGGAGTTCCCTTTGAGAATTCCTTGTAAATCTGTTTGGAACTGACAGTTGGGTCTGTGTTGGAATATTTCTTGCTTATTATAAACTCGTTAAATTAAACACATAAAAAAGACTGGTCTCTTTCCTTTGTAGCTAAGATTTTCGAGATGGTTCTGAGGTCTGGCTGCATCTGTTCAGGCTTGGGCTCTGTGTACTTGGACACTGTACTGGGGAAGGGGCCAGACATCTCCCAGTGGCCCCAGTGTATATTTCTCAGCTTGTATCTTATTTGACCTTCCTTTGGAATTTGACATTGACCACAGCCTCCTCTTTGAAGCATTCCCTTCTTGGGTCCCCTTGATGTTCCTTTTCCTACCCTGGGTATTGTCTGTCACTGTCCTTTGAAGGTTCTGCTCTCCTGATCACCCGTTGAATGTAGGTGTGACCGGGCATCTATTTTTCACAGTCATATCCAAGGCTACTACTGTAGGCTGCCCTGTGACCCATACCTCTCTTTGGGGCCCCCACATTCCACCTGCCCCTGGATTAGCCATATAGACTGACTACAGATATCTTAAACTCAGAACGGCACAAACAGAACTCCTTGGCTTCCTCCTCAAACTGGTTCCTTTTTCTGCGTTTCTTACTTTGGTGCTGGCGTTACCTCCCATCGAGTTAAACAGTACTTGAGTCAACCTAAGACCCTCATTCTCCTTCACCCTGTCTATGCCATAATCACCAAAACCCTCTCCTTACCCTGCCGTAGCTACTTGTCCCCTAACCCGAGGTATCCCTGCTCTCCTTCAGAGTCAGTATGTACCTTCACCTCCTGCAGGAGTCCCCAAATCGCAGACCTGTCCCTTATCTTGGGAGTACCCTTTACCCGTTTACCTGTTGGTCTTTTTGTGATTGGGTTTGGCCTTAGCTGGGGCCATGCCTCGTTCACCATCGCTTCGCAGTCAGCAGGGCAGAGTGGTACCTTGGCAATAGGTGACGTACTCTTCGGTGGCCGATGAGTGTCCTACCCTTTACATTAACAGATGGGGCTGGAACACCAGTCTGTGGACTCTCTGGTCCTCAAAGTCTTGTTTCTGTGATGCCTGTCCTTCTTTGTCTGCTTGCTTCAAGTTGGACGTGACTGCCCTGGGGCAGTTTTGGTGCGTGGAGAAGGACATGCACCTCCTGCACTTGGCTGGAAGGATTAGGGAAGAATAATGCCTCGGAAGCCCTGATGAGTAGCTGGTTCTCAGTAAGGGTATGTTTGCGGCAGCAGCCCATTGCCGGGGGCCGGGCTAGTGCTTCGGTGCCGCAGTGACAGAAGGTTTCCCTGTCGGCTAAACGGTGATTGGGTGAGGTCACCATCCTCGTGTATTTTCTGGCTCCTTGAGTGCAGCGTGAAGGTCTTCTCAGGGGTGGGGATCGGGGGGCCGTGGTGGCAATTGCGTTACAGTCATAACCCAGGTCAGGAGACTTTTCTTTAGTCTTAGGGTGATTGGCCACATTCTGTAACGCATGGGGAGAAGCTGGGAAATTGTGACGCCGTTGGCAGCACCATCTGGCCGTTTCCTGATCCCTGTGGTTCGGTGACGGTACTCACTTCCCAACTATTTCTCAGGCTTCTCAATAACAAGAAAGCTCTGTGATCAAAGTGGTTGGAGTCCCAGGAACGTTGTCCTTAACTATGGAAGCTCACAGAGCCACCTGTGAAATAAATGAATAAAAAGACACGGGGCAAACCTTATTGGAGTTGGTGAAGTCAGATGTGTTTGCTGCTTAGCAGATAGAAGTATTCTACGTGCAGACGAAATAAAATGACTCCTAATCGTTGTTGACATTAGCCTGTGTTCTTCCTGCAGCTCAGAATATCATGTGAATTCCCCTAATTGCCCCATCGGTTGTTCATAGGCCAGCAGCACAGGAGTGGGATCACAAACCGCCTATCACCGTGCTTTGCCGTGCGGAAGTGTAACAGTCCTGAACTGAGATTTGAAGTGGAATTGGAGTGCTGGTTTTGAATTTTCTGTTTTTTAAATGCTATTTTTTTTTTTTTAAGTTTTATCTGGTCCTTCAAATACACACCTGCATACTGGGGATAAGAGTGGAAGAGGAGCAGCTGACAGTATATGGCTGTGTTTAATAAGGTCCAGTCCTAATGATTACTGAGCCGTGTCCCACATGCCAGATCTAAAATGTCTTTCCAGGGCGCCCGGGTGGCTCAGTCAGTTGAGTGTCGGAGTCTTGATTTCAGCTGAGGTCAGGACCCCAGGGTCTTGGTATCACGCCCTGCGTCAGGCTCCGTGTGGAACCTCTTGGGTTTCTCTCGAGCTCGTCCTCTGCCCCTCCCCCACCCCAGTCTCTCCTCTCTCTGAAAAATAAAATAAGATAAAAGAAAAGAAAACATCTCTCCAAGTCATTCCCCACCCCAACCACAATACTCAACATGTGTTCAGGTAATGTTGCTACCTCTACTGTGTTCCCTGGAGATTATTTTGAAGATTTAATGAATTCTACTTAGGATGATGATGGCTGTCATATTCAACGCCAAATAGTGCCTGCCTTTTTACTGTAGTTATTACTTACTTTTAACAAAGTTGTATTTAAATTTTACTTTTAACGATGTTTCTCTCTATATAAACGAATAGTATGATTTTCACAGTTTGAATTTAAAGTTCAGGATCCCTCCCTTAATGATTTTTGTCTTTTTAATTGGAATTTTCTTTTGAGATACCTTGTCTACTTTTGTAGGGTTAGGCTGCTGCTGTTTATTAATTATACTGATAGCCTTTTTTTTTTTTTTTAACGTTTATCTATTTTTGAGAAGCAGAGAGAGATGGAGCACGAGCAGGGGAGGGGCAGAGAGAGGGAGATGCAGAATCCGAAGCAGGCTCCAGGCTCCTAGCTGTCAGCACAGAGCCTGACAGGGCTCGAACCCATGAATCATGAGAGCATGTGCCAAAGCGGGACGCTTAACCGACTGAGCCACCGGTTGCTCTGATAAGCCTTTAAATTACACATTTCAACAACTTCTTACTTCACTTTTCTGTCTTGCTAAAAAACTTGGAGGGAAATCTGGTTCTATCTTATGCAAATAATTGGTACAGGAAGGAAGGGACTGTTTCATTTATATTTTCCACGGAGGTATTTTCTGTGATATTGTTATTTCAAATTCTGTTTCATTAGGGAACTATTTTACCTAATGAAATAACTCTGACTTTGTTTTTGACGATACCTTCTCATTCCTTGACGGGTACTGTATTTCCTCCACAAGTTAAATTATAATGCCTAGCATTTTCACTTAGCTTTCAAATTATAAAAATGCTTAATATTATAGATATTTTTCAGGCATCTGTTTTTTTGTGTTTCACCTTTGCTCCTCTGTGAGCCGTATTTCATGAAAATGAGGCATATTTTTGCACCTGGGAAAACAGGCTTAAAAATCACATCACTTGCTGGGCTAGTAAGGGACAGAACTGGATTGAACTTACGTCTGTCTCTCTTTAAAGCCTGGGCTCCTAACTACCACAATAAAAACATTTTCAGGGCACCTGGGTGGCTCAGTCAGTTAAGTATCCAATTCTTGATTTTGACTCAGGTCACGATCCCAGGGTCATGAGATCAAGCCCTGCGTTGGGATCCATGCTGAATGTGGAACCTTCTTGAGATTCTCTTTCTCTCTCTCTGTCTCTGTCTGTCTCTCTCTCTGTCTCTGTCTCTCCTTCTGCCCTTCTCCCCCATTCACACTCTGTCTCTAAAATTAAAAATAAAATGAAAAAAAAAAGCCTCTAGTGTAGAGAGTACTCAGGAAAGGTGAACCCATGTCCTTTGGGAAGTTGGGGGGAGGGGTTTAGACAAAATTCGTGTTGACTTGGAATGGTGTAGAGGGGATTGAAGATTTGGCTGGAAAGGGGACAGGGTAGGCCCATGGCCCTTTCTAATTAGGGCTCTGGGACCTGAGTCCGTCTTTTGCCCCGAGCTGCTGAGATCGTCTTTCAGGTATCTTTCCTAATCGCCCTAAATATGTCAGCCACATGAACACATGTGGGAGCGCGTTACTGATCCAGGAGAATGTTCTGCAGAGAATTTTTATTCTTGGGCACATGGTCACTGATGTTTTAGCATTAAGTCTAACGCCCAAATGCCGTAAACTGCAATTGTAACTCCTTGCCTAGGATGAGAAAATTGACTCATGAGTCGCCGGCAGAACCACGGGTGGACCTGTCTGCCCTCCCCTCCTCGAGTGCCCGGGGCAGATGCGTGGCCAGGGGCAAGGGTTTCTGTAGGAAACGTGGCGGCGTTTGAAGTTGAGTTTCCTGTAACGCGAAGGATGTTTTCTGCGTTCAGAGACATCAAACAATACTGAGTATTATTTTCTTTTTAGGAATGGTCTCCTAGGCATTTAAAAATTTTTTTTTGGTATTTATTATTTTTGAGAGAGAGAGATGGAGACAGAGAGCAGTAGAATCGGAAGGAGGCTCTAGGCTCCGAGCTGTCAGCACAGAGCCGGACACGGGGCTCGAACTCACGGACCGCGAGATCATGACCTGAGGTAAAGTCAGCCGCTTTACTGACTTCAGGCTCCCTGCATTTTTAGAACATTTATACTGCAGTTGGAAATGATCTAACAACGTTCCGGGGGGTTCGACAGATCAACCGTTTACAGAATTGCAGTTACGTGGACTTTGGCAGACTTTCTGAGTTCACATAAATGGGTAATTTTGCTGTTTAAAGTCTTGGCTTTGCAGTTTTCCTTAGAGGGCAGAGATAAATGTCTTCAGTTTTAACTCTGAGTTATAGTTCTCTTTGTTCGAAGGGGTGAAAAACACAAGTAATGCAAAATTTAAAAAAATATCAAAGGCGCCGCAGCATAAGTCTTTATTCCACCCCGTGAATTCCTCTTGGCTCCCCCTTGTAGAGTTCAACTGTTCTAAGTTTTCATACAGCCTCCAGAGGTGTTTTGTGTACATGCAGACATAACCCCTTATCCCTGCCCCTCTTTTCCCACCCCGGGGGCCACTGCACCACTCCCACCGTGTAAGGACTTCATCCTGGGAACTACTTATTTCAGCGCATCCAGGACCTCTTGGTTCAGTTTTTCCTTCTGTGGACACACTGTCCCTTACTCTGTCTTCTGCGATGAACTTTTCAGATGGTTTCCAGGTTTTGCAATTACAAAGAATTTTTCACACTGTCTGAGTCTTAAATGTTCTAGAATTGGAATTGCCGAGTCAAAGGTTTGTGCATTTGTGACTTTAACAGAGGTTGCCACGTTGCTTGCCATGGAAGTTGTACCTCCAGCAACGTGTAGGAGTGCCTTGCGGGCTGTTGGCTTTGAAGCCTTGGGGTATGAATTTGAGAATTTGAAAATGGGTGTATTTAAATATAAAATATATTCTATTTAAATATGTTTCAAAATATGTCACTATCATGTCATCATATGTGAGTCTGTTTTTGAAAGATAGTTTTTTCAGTAGCAATTTCCATATATCAAGAGTTATCAGACTGAGAACAGATGAATAATAAGTTGAGGAACTTCTAGATTCACGGCCTTTCTTATGCTGCGCTAAATTCTTTAAGATCCACTCAGTGTTGCCTTTTTCTGGGGAACTTTCTGTAATCTTTCTAGCTTTTATTGATGTGGGAAAACATTTAGCTCCCATTCTCAGTGATGTGTTTTATTATAATTAATATCTGCCATGTTTTTATCGTGTCAGGAGAATCAAAATGCTAGAATGGAAAGAGCATGGAGGGATTTAACTCCTGGCTTTGCTCTATGTTTTTTGTCTAGTTCTTGGGACACAAATAGTAACATTCAATAAATACTATTTCCTCCAGTTTTTTTAAGCTCCCTCAAGTACTTCATTATAGCATTTTAAGCATAACTTAATACTTTCCTCAGTATAAAAATAATAATGATTGATCATTATAGAAAATGTGAGAAATGGGGAAAATTTTATAAAGCAGAAAATAAACATCACCCAGAATCCTACCACCCATAGGTAATTACTCTATCATTTCTTTTGTCTGTGTACGTGTGTGTACACACGTGTGCGTGTACGTGCGTTCACAATTGGGAGCAACATGCTGAGGTAGTTTTTACATTTTTCCCTTTTCACCCGACCAACAGCTAACATTTGGGGCACCCCTCCCAAAACTTTTCTTATGCGCATACGTACAAAATATGAAATGTAAAGAAAGTTTTTAAAAACAAGTTAGAAGCAAAAGGATACCGTGCGAAATGCTGAACTCGCTTCTGCAGCTGAGAGATTCAGGGTCAGCCCCCTGTGTTGTGAGTCTGTAACCAACCTGGTTCTTCCAAGCATGTGCGCTTTGTTCAGTACAACATGTTAGCTGTATCCAGTTTTCCCTATTATAAAGAATGCTCAGATGAACATTTAAGGAAAGTTTTTTTTAACGCCTATTTATTTTTGAGAGAGGAAGAGAGAGGCAGAGCTTGAGCAGGGGAGGGACACAGAGAGAGAGAGAGAGAGACAGAGAGAGAGAGAGACAGAATCTGAAGCAGGCTCCAGGCTCTGAGCTGTCAGCAAAGACCCCTGCACAGGGCTCAAACCCACCAACCGTGAGATCGTTACCTGAGCCCAAGTCGGGTGCTTAACCGACTGAGCCACCCAGGCGCCCCGGAACATTTCTTTTTTTTAAACGTTGCATGTGGAATCTTGTGGAACAGATTCATAGAAGTGGAAATGCTGGGTTAAAGGTCATTCACACTTAAGTTTTTACAGATTATGCCAGATTTGCCCTTAAAAATTCTTACCTGTATATATATTCCAATAAATAACACCTCTGTATCATCAGCAGCATGGAAAATGGTTAGTCTTTTCAATGTTTTTGCAACTGGTGAGACTTTAAAAAAGGGCATGTTTTTTTTTTATTTTATTTTTTTATTTATTTATTTTTTTTACAAATAGTTTATTGTCAAATTAGTTTCTACATAACACTCAGTGCTCATCCCCAAAGTGCCCTCCTTCATGCCCATCCCCCCCTCCCCCTCACATCCATCAGTCCTCAGTTTTTGTCAGCATTCAAGAGTCTCTCATGGTTTGCCTCTCTCCCTTTCCCCCACCATTTCCGCCCTTCTTCTCCCCTTTGGTCCTCCGTCAAGTTCCTCCTAATCCTCCTATACGTGCAAACATATGGTATTTGTCCTTCTCTGCCTGACTTATTTCGCTCAGCATAACACCCTCAAGGTCCATCCATGTTGCTACACATGGCCAGATTTCATTGTTTCTCATTGCCATGTAGTATTCCAGAATCTATAAGGAACTCACCAAACTCCACGCCCGAAAAACAAACAACCCAGTGAAGAAATGGGCAGAAGACATGAACAGACACTTCTCCAAAGAGGACATCCAGATGGCCAACAGACACATGAAACGATGCTCAGCATCCCTCCTCATCAGGGAAATACAAATCAAAACCACACTGAGATACCACCTCACGCCAGTCAGAGTGGCTAAAATGAGCAAATCAGAGAACTCTAGATGCTGGCGAGGATGTGGAGAAACGGGCACCCTCCTGCACTGTTGGTGGGAATGTAAACTGGTACAGCCCCTCTGGAAAACAGTGTGGAGGTTCCTCAGGAAACTAACAATAGAACTCCCTTATGACCCAGCAATAGCACTGCTAGGAATTTACCCAAGGGACACAGAAATGCTGAGGCATAGGAGCACATGTACCCCAATGTTCATAGCAGCACTCTCCACAATAGCTAAAACATGGAAAGAGCCTAAGTGTCCATCAACAGACGAATGGATCAAGAAGATGTGGTTTATCTATACCATGGAAAAAAGGGCATGTTTAATTTACATTTTCCTGATAGTGAGGTTTAGTGTCTTCATTGGCTTTTTAGCACTGTTTCTTTCAGGTATAAATGGTCTGTTTGTCTGGTTTCTTATTGGTTATTAGGATTCCTTTGATACTGACTTTTATGTGTTACATATATTGTAACATTTTTCTCCCAGAGGGTTGTCTTGCCACCTGCTTTATGTTGTCTTCAGCCATACGGGACTTTTATGTGACAAAATCTGATATGGTTTCAGAATTTGGGATCTTAGTTAGAGGGACTTCCATACCTCTACATTATAAGGGATTTTCTTCTGGCATTTTTATAATTTCATTTTCTTACATGCAGACTGAGCTAGAGTGATTGATTGAATTATGTTCCTTTCCCTGTCATTTAATCTTGGAAATTGGCATATTTTTTGTATAGGACTTTTATGACTTAACAGAGCAGCTCTGGATAATAATAGATCAAGTGAAAACTGAGTGTGGTGGAAATTTACATGTTCCAGATAAACTTTTTCTTCAGGATTTTCAAATCTTTCTCCAGCTCTTACATATTAGTCTTTTTAAATAGTGTTCCCTGGTCACTTTAGTCCTTGGACTGTGGAGAAGGGTGTCACAGAGGATATGCGGTGTCAGCAAGTCACTTTTGCTTTTGTTTGTAATGTTTATTTGCAAATGAAAGTGTTGCTTAAAAAAAAAAAAAGAAAAGAAATAGGGGCGCCTGGGTGGTTCAGTTGGTTGAGCATCTGACTTCCGCTCAGGTCATGATCTCAGCGTTCATGGGTTCAAGCCCCCAGGTGGGCTCTGTGCCGACAGTTCCGAGCCTGGAGCTGCTTTGGATTCTGTGTCTCCCTCTCTCTCCCTGCCCACCCCCCCACCTTGCTTGTGCCCTGTCTCTGTCTCTCAAAAATAAATCAGCGTTAAAAGAAAAAAATGAAACAGAGAACCAATGATTTGCTAATCTATTTGGGGGAGCTGGGCAGGTAATAGTAACTCATTTTCCCCCGAAGGGTTCCAGTGTGTTGGCATTGGTCATGTGTGTGGTCAGTGGGCACCAGAGCAAGAATTCCCTGCCTTGAGGGGCTGGGCTGAGCCTCGCTCTGTTTCCAGCCTTATCCTGTTACAGTTATAAAATCCGTTCCGTGGTTTGACCTTCTGCTCTAGAACACTTTGCACACTATTATTCCACATTTCCTCTTGGATACCTTTCTCATCTCTACACCGGGATCTAGTTATGTAGAAGCAATAAATACTTCAGAGCGTAAATATTTTCGTTAAGAATGGAAGTACTTTTCTAAATCTGTGAGCACAAAAGGAAAATGGAAAGTTACTGAGTACATTGTAAGCTCAGGACCAAGGATGCCTGGAGAGTTTTTATTTTTATGTTTAGAAAAGAACCACGAAGTGTTGCTTATCTGTGGGTGTAAAAATTATATTAAGATGGCATATGGTGACTATTTCACAAAGCTTTTTCCCCCTGCCCCATCGGAATCTGACAACTCCGGTCTTTTCCAAATGCATTCTTCCCCGCTGGGGTGGGCCTGTGGCACGTTATTGGATTCCCTTGGGGGTACTGCAGAGTTTTTGACTGTTTAACTCTTATTCCTCACCTTAACGTTACTTGTTTTCCAGAAGGTATCAGATTAATGTTAGTTCTTAGTATCTACCTTTCAAATCTTTTTAGTTTTCGAGTGTTAGTTTTTTAGCCACCTTTCCTCAAATTGTAATAGATATACTAATAAATAATGTATTAGGTATTAAGTTGTGGCCAGATACCCTGATCACTGCATTACATGCCTTATTTCATCTAATCCTCCCAATAATCCTCTGATATGTGGTTACTGTTACAGCTGACCCTGGAGCAGTGCAGTTCACTGCCTTCCCCAACCCCCCCACAGTTGAAAATCCTCATATAACTTCTGACTGCCCCCAAACTTAACTATTAATAGCCTGCTGTTGACTGTTAATATAAGCAGCCAATTAACACATAGTTTGTATGTCATATGTATTATGCACTGTATTCTTTATCTATTTATTTATTTTATTTTTGAGAGAGAGAGTGTGAGTGGGGGAGGGGCAGAAAGAGTGGGGGACACAGAATCCAAAACAGGTTCCAGGCTCTGAGCCGTCAGCACAGACCCCGAAGTGGGGCTCGAACTCACGAACCTTGTGATCATCACCTGAGCCGAAGTCAGACACTTATCCAACTGAACCACCCAGGTGTCCCGATAACACTGTGTTCTTACAATAGACTAGAAAAAAGAAAATGTTAGACCATGAGGCAGAGCATATACATTTATGGTACGATCTTGTAAAAACTCCACGTGTAAGTGGACCCATATAGTTCAAACCCATGTTGTTCAAGGGCTAATCCTTATCTTACAGATGAAGAAACTGAGGCCCAGGGAGGTTAAATAATTTGCCCAAGATTTTACAGTTAGTTAAAACCGAAGCCTGGCGTCCAGGTTCAGGACTCTTACTTCAAAGCCCAAGCTCTTAACTATTATAAGGTCTTTCGATTTGGTTTTTTTTTCTTCACCTTTACGAGTACCTGGACGCGTCCCCATCCTTTCCAGGATGCGGCTAAGAGGACAGTATACATCTCACCCCAGTGGCTGGTTCCAGCTCTCAGTCAGTTGCTACTTGATCCAAAGGGAATTATTAAGTCATCTCCAAGACTCATTTAGTTTCATGAGTCTGACAAGAGGAATCCCGCGTCGTGGACACATGGTCAGCGTTGCTAATTATACCTCACCCGTTCTTTTCCTCGAACCTTGTCAAGGAACAGAACTCACCTCCCTCACTCCCGCTCTTCCGTCCAGTAACGCGGTGGGGACTCTTGGCGTTAGAAATGTCACAAGAGGCCACGCGTCCTTTAGACTCCCAAGTATTTCGCTCACTTTGGTTCTCTCTCTGCCTTGTTCACGCAAGAGCTTCCGCTCTGCGGTCGGTTTGCTAGCACCTCGTCATCCCACTTCCAGAAAAAAAGAGTGGCTCTAACTTCTTAATGTTAGATGACAGTGACACACAGCGCAGCCTGTGGTTTAAGATGGTTAACTGTGGGTAAACAGGACTCGCTCCCGTTTTGACCAGAAGGCGTTCAGCTACGTATCCGTGGCAGCCTCTGGAACGCTGGGGGACGCTAGCCCTTTGGCAGGGCTGACAGGGCCCCTGACGATGTAAGGTGAGAAAGAAGGAAGGGGAAACGGAAGGGGGGAGGGGAAGGACCGGGGGTGTGTGTGTGTGTGTGTGTGTCCCAACAATTTGCCTTGTTGTCTCCGTGTAGACCGCGCACCAGTACGGTTGAGCAGCTGTTGTTTTTGCCTGTAGCTGCCGACCCGACCGGACTGCGTTCTGTGAAGGACCCTCCCGCTGTAATCAGCCTGCCCTCTTTCAGATTTGTGTGGCCCCCGGTCGTGTGTAGCTGCCCCTGTACGTCTGTCAACCAGCGTACGAGTTTGTACCATCTTGACTGACCCCGCAGTGCCTCTGCAGAGTTGAAAACTGTGTAGAAAAGGTAAAGCTCTTGTTTAATGTTCTGAGCTTTTAGACTAGGTTCTAGGGTTGCAAGCGAGCCTTTTTGGAGGGAGAGACATAAAAGAGCACTGGCAGGTGGAAGGAAGAAGGTAGACGCTCGCTCTGGTATATTGCACACGGGAACTAGACTCTGGGGGAACCCTCCTGTCCCCCCCACCTCAGTTGATAGTGGCTTTCCAAGGCCAACCCAATAAGTTCCAAAGTTCTCGTCACAGGCCTGGAGGGGGGCGCACTCTGTTGGGGAATGAAAGTTGGAACATTCCAGCAACACTAGCACTCTACCGCCACCACAGAGCTCTTACGTACAGTGTTATCTACGACCTAATAGGACATTGCAGCATCAGGAAAGCACGTCAGGTGAGGCTTGGTTTTAGAGTTTTTCTGGGCCATTCCTAGCCCTACATACTTATTATAATAAAATCTGTAGATTTAAAAAAATGTTTATTATTTTGAGACAGTATGGGTGGGGGAGGGGCAGAGAGCAAGAGGGAGACAGAGAATCCCCAAGCAGGCTCAGTGCTGTCAACACAGAACCCGATGTGGGGCTCTATCTCTTGACTCCTGAGATACACAAAGTGAGAAACCCTTCCATTGTGTAACTTACAGCCAAGGATGTTTTGATGAATGTGGCATACAATGACTGAGATTTTAAACAGTGACTTAGTGGTACACATGATACAATTCTACTAGTGCTCCATCCAAGGTCATTGTTTCAGAAGCAGCTGCTATATTCTGAGCTAGCTTCTCAGTTCCCACGGAAATGCTTGTCTTGGGAGAAAAGGTTGAATTCACGGTTATGGGCGAGACATTTTTTCCACTGCAAAGCTTTCTGTAATTTTTTAAAACAGTTTGTTTATATTGAGAGGGACAGAGAGGGGGCAAGTGGGAGAGTCACAGAGAGACAGGGGGACACACAGAGAATCCCACTCAGACTCTGTGCTGTCAGCATGGAGCCTGCCATGGAGCTCAGTCTCATGAACCGTGAGATCATGACCTGAGCTGAAATCAAGAGTTGGATGCTCGACCGAGTGAGCCATCCAGGCACTTTGCCCTCAGAGCTTTATGGAAAAACCTAAATTACCTTTAAACATTTAGGTCTAGAAGGAACCTGGATTGGCTATAGAAATGAGCCTTCCTACCCCCCAGCCACATTATAGAGAGAGTGACTTTGTATTTGCTCAGAGTCTGAAGACTGGAGGGGAGAGAGAAGCTGGCTATCAAGGGCAAAGTCCTTTATTATTAGTGGGTTGGTTTTGACTTGTACTTACTACTAATAGCTAACACTTACCAAGCACATACTATGTACCACTTACTGAGCTAAGCTGCCAAACTGAAACCTTCAACAGCCTTCTCGACAGACCTTTGACAACCTTCATTTCTACAGATGAGACACTGAAGCTTAGAAAGGTAAATCAGGGTGCCTGGGTGGCTCAGTCAGTTGAGCGTCCAACTTCGGCTCAGGTCATGATCTCACCGCTCATGGGTTCGAGCCCCACGTCGGGCTCTGTACTGACAGCTCAGAGCCTGGAGCCTGCTTCGGATTCTGTGTCTCCCTCTCTCTCTGTCCCTTTCCCACTTGCACTCTCTCTCTCTCTCAAAAATGAATAAATGTTTAAAAAAAAAAGATAAGTGAATTATCAAGTTGGTAAGAAATGGAGTCAGGACTTGAACTCAGGTATTTCCAGTTCCAGGGACCATCCTAGAATAAGGCCTTAGCCTCAGTTCTCTTTCCTCATTCATTTGTTCCACCAGCAAACCAACCCAGTTGATCTGATGCCTGCTATGCATAAGTGCTCTCACTGGGCCGTGGAGCTGCACAGTTGAATATGAAATGGCTGATGGCCTCTAGCAGCTCATGACTGAATGGCGTAGTGGGATAGTGCTGTGGTGGGTGTGGTCCTTGCCCAAGGCAGAGCCAAATCAGACAGGTGCCATCAGAGAGGGACATCTAGGAAATTTCCTGGAAAGGTGACTCCAAATGAGTTCTGAAAGATAGTAGGAGTCAACTGGGTGCAGATCGGAAAGTAGGTCGTGGATGAATAAAATGGCACCATTGCTGGTGTTTGAGCTGAGGCCATAGTACAAAGGGTAAACATTTGGGCTTGGCTCTGCCATTTCCTGGCTTTGTGTTCTTGAGCCAAATCCCACCCTCTTCGATCCTCAGTTTCCTCACCTGTAAAATGATGATAAATAATATACCTGTCTCATAAGGCTATTATAAATTTAATGACATACAGACTGAAACTGCTTACCGTCACAGCGCTCGCCACATACTAAATGCTTAGTACCTTGAAGCCGCAATTATTAATCCCCATCGTCCTCATCACCAGCCTCTTCCTCCTGCTCAATATTTGGGTAGATAAGGAGCAAATCTTAAAGGCCTTCCTCATACTTCTCTATTTAATCTTTAGCCACACTGTAGACTAAGGAAAATTCTGATGTCTTCAAACGCTGTAATGGGAGGGTAGAGTGAATTTCCTATTTTGAGAAGTAGCAGCAAGCTTATTTTGATGAAATGCATTTCAGCATAGCAGGGAGGTCAAGAGCCTGTCTTGACGTCCGCACTTGTTATAGGGACATTTGTAAGGAGAAAAGGGCAATAATATTACTTCATGTCGGTTTTGCCAAAAAACCTTTTAAACGCAGCTGTCGCACTTCTTTCCAGAGAATGCCATTTGCCCTCTGCTTCTTAAGAATTCATCCTCATTAGATGATGAGCTTCCGAAGAAGGAACCACGCTGCACTCTGTATCTACAGGGTCTCGCAACTGGTGATTGCTCAGAAGAAATGAGAGGAGTGAGCTCAAGTTGGTGGTGCCCCTTAATGTTCTGGAATTTGATGTTTAAAGGAGGGCAGGCGTTGTGAAGGAAAAAGATGAGAGTTGTGCCAGTGTATGACTCAGTGATTTTCATATGCTCGGTGATAATATCGCCCTGCTTACATTTCATTTCCTTTGTGCGCCTGTGCAGACCGTTGTTTCAGTCAGGTTAGGTGCGTTACGGTAGGTGAGCTCTGTGCACACCAGCAGCTGTGCTGTCCTCAAATGGCTTTATCCCTGCTGTCAGCATAGTGCCTGGCATAGAGTATACTTGCAATAATGAATGAATACTTGCAATAATGTGGTGCCTGGGCGACTCAGTCGGTTAAGCGTCTGACTTCGGCTCAGGTCATGATCTCGCAGTCCGTGGGTTCAAGCCCCACGTCAGGCTCTGTGCTGACAGCTCAGAGCCTGGAACCTGCTTCTGATTCTGTGTCTCCTTCTCTCTCTGTCCCTCCCCCACTCACACTATGTCTCTCTCTCAAAAATAAACATTAACAAAAGTTTTTTTTTTTTAAATTGCAATAATGAAATTTTTTTTAGCTTTTTTTTTAAATTTATTTATTTTTGAGAGAGAAAGTGTGCACGTGAACTGGTGAGGGTCAGAAAGAGAGGGAATGAGAGGGAATCCTGACAGTATGGACCCTGACGTGGGGCACGAACCCACCAATCGTGAGATCATGACCCAAGCTGAAATCAGGAGTCTTACGCTTAACTGAGCCACCCAGGAGTCCTTTGAATTTATTTTAATACTGGAATTGGCTTACAAGGAGCGTGTGCGGTAGAGTTTGTGGTCACATCTGCACTTACCCACTTACCCATGAAAAGAGGAAAGTATATCATTTTTCCCCCTAGTATTTATTCTTTTGATTTTTAAAAAAATTTCAACTTTATTAGAGTCCAGTGTTTGCATAAATGCAGCAGTTAAAAATATCATATGTAACAGTAAGATAAAGAGAATATTTTGGGGGCGCCTGGGTGGCTCATTCGGGTAAGTGTCCAACTTTGGCTCATGATTTCTTGGTTCGTGAGTTCGAGCCCTGGGTCGGGCTCTGTGCTGGCAGCTTAGAGCTTGGAGCCTGCTTCGGGTTCTGTGTCTCCCTCTTTCTCTCAAAAATAAATAAACATTAAAACATTTTTTAAAAAGAGAAAGTTTTAATTTTTATTCTTGCCTTGTGCTGAATATTTATTGCTTTGCTTCAAATACTGCAGTTATGTAGATAGAATGAGCGTGGACATAAACCTTAAGTCAAAATACCTCCACACTGGAAATTTCTTTTTTATTTTTTTGAGGAAGGGGAAGGGGAGGGAGAGATGGAGAGGGCGAGAGACAATCCCAAGCAGGCTCTGCACTGTCATCACAGATCCCAGTGAGGGGCTTGGGACTTGGGGCTTGATCCCAGGACCATGAGATGATGACCTGAGCCAAAATCAAGTGTCGGATGGATGCCCAACCCACTGAACCACCCAGGCGCTTTTCTTCTTTTTTCTTCTTGAGCTGTGTAACTTTGCCACCTCCCCTTCTACCTTTTGCAGATTATCCTGAACCCAAGAATAGTCTCTAGATGGTTCACGTGCATTTTCATCCACTCCTGTTTCTTCTCGTCCTTGCCTCTGTCTGGGCGAATTTCTTCCCGGCTGCCCAGCATAGGCCACGCTCTGTTTTTACCCTTACCACGCATTCCCTACCACTTGGTAGGCAGAGATGTCTTTACTTGCTCTTTGGGATTTCCCACAATCAGTAGTGTGTGCTGAGTGAATAGTAGCTTTTGAGGAAATGATACATAAATATAAGGAAGTACAGTCATTTGATGTTCAGGCCAAGTAATTTCCATAGTTACCGCTCAATGGAGGATAGCATGCTGTATGTCCGAAAACTGTCCTCAGAACTGCTGCTCCTGAGATTGTGACACTGACACAGCATTGTAGCTAACGAGAGAGGGGGTGCTGTTTATTGCAGACTGGATTTGGGGGGACATGCTGCCACGCAGACGCGCTCTACATTAGGACTTCCATACGTCCTTTTCGGGTTGAAATTTTCCTTTACTAAAGTTTTTCTGCCTTGCTGAGGACTCATGCTTAAGGTGACCCAATAAGGAAAAAGAAAGTTGTAACCCGATCTTGGTTCTTTTGACTCCCAAGTTTGGTTCCTTTCTGTTCTGTTATGCAGCTTTTCATTGAAGTACTTAAGAAAGCACATTGTTTCCAGCATTTTGCAGGTAAAGAAGTAGAAATCATAGTGATTTATCATAGCTTCTGCATTTGACCATCGTTTGGGAGTCAGTTTAGGAGTATGTAGTAAGAGACTTCTCAAAAGATTCAGGTTTTGACTTGGTAACAGTCCTCCTTAAGAATCTGTCCTAAAGAGAGAGGCACCTGGGTGGCACAGCAGGTTAGGCATTTGACTCTCGATTTTAGCTTTTTATATCTAGTATTTAGGAGAAGCAGCATTTAGAATAATAGTTGTTGGGGCACCTGGGCGGCTCAGTTGGTTAAGCATCCAACTTCAGCTCAGGTCGTGATCTCATGGTTTGTGGGTTTGAGCCCCACATTGGCCTCTGTGCTGACGGCTCAGAGCCTGGAGCCTGCTTCGGATTCTGTGTCTCCCCCTCTCTCTGCTCCTCCCCTGCTCACACTCTGTCTGTCCCTCTCTCAAAAATAAACATTAAAAACTTTTTTAAATAGTAGCTTTTTGTTTAACACAATGTTAATACTCCAGAGAATGTATATTGACAAAGTAGATGTTCTGCTTCCCCTTTTATCCATCTGAGGATGCACCCGTTCCATTCCTTTCTCCGAGCTTGTGGAAGTATAAACACATACAAGATGACTGACTTTGCTTTGTGTCTGCCTTATGCATTACTCTGCAACTTTCCCAACAAGCTGGTAGTTACAGAATTTTTGATGGTTGTTGCCCTGAGTTCATAGATAAAGATTTAGTGGATTTTTAATAGCTACCTAATACCCTAAATAATGTGGCTATGCCAGGGTTCATTCAAACATGATTCCATCATAGATCTCCAGGTTGCTTTTAGGCCCCCACCTTCCACTACAGATGATGTTTACTGCACCATCCTTATACATCATCCTTAAGATCCATTGCTTTTATTTCCCCAGCGTGGCCTTGCTGAGGTAGAGTATGCATTAGTTATAGGGCAGAGGGCTTTGGGGTGGTAACAGCCATAAAAGCACTGTTGGTTCCTGGCCTCGCACAGTCTGGCTGAAGAATAGATATGCATTTTACTTTCCCAGTGATATTTTCGCTTACATACAAAGATTTCAGTAGACTGGGTTTGTTTACAGGGAGATTTGGAATCCTTAACATTCTGAAACCTAGGTGTAAATCACAAGAGCAGAAGGAGCCTCTTGACTTAGGTTTACTCTGTGTAGTACTTGCTGTATTTATTGGATATGAATTTGTTAGATACTGTACATGTTTAACTTTCTCAGGTTTTAAGAGCTCAGAGTCCAACTTGAGAACCGAAGCACTTGACATTTTCCCTCCTGTTTCTTACTATGCCCGCCCCCTGCAGGGCTCCACACAGCCCCCACCCAGGGAGAGAGGCCTCCCCACGGGTAGCATCTTATCTCCAGAGCCCCCGGCTTGCTCAGAGCTGATGCTGGCCGCTGAGCACCTCTTCAGGTTTGAGGTCACCTGCTAACACGGTTTGTATAACAGCTAAGTTACTGGGCTAGTGACAGGTGCTTTTCTTTGTCATGTCACTGAGAGCTTCTTAGTGCACAACATGAGTTTCTTCCAAGTGCCCACTTAGGTCGTGGGGGAGGGGGAGGGGGGGTCTACCAGGCAGGGGACAGAGAGAAGAAAGGACAATTATGAGCTTCCTCTGCGTGGCTGCGCACGTGTGCTTGTCCGTTTATCATGTGGGTGCTGACCCGTAGCACCAGCATCTCTGTTTAGAAGCCTTGTTTTCTCCCATCAGTAATTAACAGTCGCTGACATCAGTGGGGATTATGCAACACCGTGACAGCTAACGCTAGCTCCTACCTGTTGCCTCTCTTTCTGCCCTCTGATTCAGCCTCTGGGCTCTGGAGGAGTGATTGCACTGAAGTGCTTCAGACCCCGCTGGGGCATATTCCTGACTCACTGACTTGGTCACAGTCCCTGGAGCCCACCGCGCACCGTGTCCGTGGTTCCCGGTCAGTGAGACCTATAATGCTTTGCTTTGCATTCATGCTTGGTCTCCTTAGGATAAAGAGCCTTATCTTTTAAAATTCTACAACCATTGGCTTGTTGGAAACCAGTTCAGACGCTTGGGACCCTTGGCAGTCTGTGTTTCCTTGGGCTTCCTGCTGCGTTCAGTGAAATAGCAACAATAATAAGGACAGTGACTGCAAACGTGCAAATAGCGCTCCCCGTGTGCCGGACATTGTGCCAGCACTTGATACATTACCCGTCGCACGTGGTGAGCAGGGTTACCACCCCCACAGCATAAATGCAGAAAGGGAGGCAGCCTCTGCACTATGGTTATGCAGCCTGTAGGTGGCTTATGCAGGGAAGTCACTCCACATCTGGGCAAGGTTCACTTGGGGGCGGGGGGGTAGTGGCTAGAGAAACCAAGCAACACGGCAGTGTACCCAGGGTAGCCGGGCACTGGCTGCCCAGACCCCCTTGAAGAGAGTTGGCAGCAGATGCAGTTGGCTGCTGCTTCTGTTTGGATAGGAAGTGACACGGGTGCGTCCTCCCATCCGAAAGTTCTGGACATGTGAGGGGGAGTTGAGGGAGCTCAGGCATGGGCAGGAAGGAAATGGGGAGGGAGGTGTGGAAAACTTTGCTAAGGAAGGTCACTTGCAACAGCCTCTCACAAAGAACCCCTGTCTTGATCAGCTCTGTCTTGTGACGGTGCACGTCCCAGAGGAGGGTGAAGAGGGCTGGAGGTGTGTTTACCTTCAGCGAATTTCTTTTGTTTTGATGAGTGAGTCATATGCACAGGCTGGAAAACCTCTTCGGTTGCTCTTGTGATCGTGTTTTTCAAACTGAGTTTTGAAGAGCTTGTACTGATGTGTTAGGATTATCCCTGTGTGCTGTGCAGACTGGAACCGTAGAAGGAAAGTTGTGTAGGTAAGAGGCACCGGGTTGTGGGGAGGAGGTAGGGAGTGCTGTGGCCGGCGTAGGACCCTGATTCTGCCGCCATGCCCTCTGGATAGAACATTCTGGGGCTGGAGTTGAGTCACCAGCCTCAGGATCCATTTCTGACATCTCTGAAAAGAGTCCACTCTGAGTGAGCAAAGATAGACTGCGGATGGCATATTGAAGCCTTCCCTACAGAAGGTAGCTGTTTGCCATTGTCATCGTTATTTTCATATCACCAGGTCAGTTCCTGCCCTCTTTCTGGGTATTTCAACATGGTTCATTGAGTAAGAACATGGGGTCTGATGGCATCATTAGTAACCCTATGATCTTGGGCAAGGTCTTAACCTCTCCAGGCTTGGTGCCATCGTCTGGAAAAACGAGGGCATTAGGAATAACCGTCTCATAGGACCACTGGCGATGATCCTCAGCAAAATGCCTCCGTCATTGTATCTGCTTTACAAATGGAGGGGCTCCCGCTTACCATGTTAGTGTTCTGCACTCACAGGACTCCATGCTGCTTCCTGGCTGTGATTAGCTGTGACATTCCAGGACGCACATCACCCTGGGTGTAGACACCAACAGCCTAAAGAATCGGGTTTGGAGAGTTGCAGATTCTGCTGTCAGAGAAGGGCGGAGTCTCATAGGACAAAGCATTCCTGGAGTGAGGAGACAGAGAAGCTGTCAGAGAAGTGAGCCCCAGTCAGGTGTTCTGGTGCAGCCGACGAAGCAGGTTGGACAGGAAGAGTCCCTTCCCCTCGGCCTCACTGACTGTCCTTTGCAACTTTACCCGACTTGTCAACTCTCCCTGCAAGAAGAATTTTTCTTGCCCTCTTTTAACAGTGAAATGAGAAATTCTTACTCTCAATTTGATCTAATAAAATCTAAGTTTTATTTTGGAAGGGAGAGGAGGTGCATGTAGAATTCTGACCCCTTTTCTCTCTAACCTACCTGCACTAAGTGGAGGATTTTTACCAGATTACTTTACGAAGTGCCATTTAAAAAAAGACTTCTTTATTTAAAAACAAAACAAAACAAAACAACTTGTTAATGTGGGAAATTTAGGCACATACAGACCTGAAGGGGATCATATGAGCCCTGACGTACCTGTCTGCCACCTACAACAGCTGTACTGCTTTATCTGCACCCCTGCACACCGCCCCCTTCCAATTATTTAAAGTTTATTTAAATTTATTTTGAGAGAGAGAGAGAGAGCACAAGCCGGGGGAGAGGCAGAGAGAGAAGGGGACAGGGGATCCAAAGCAGGCTCTGTGCTGTGTTGACAGCAGGGAGCCTGATGCGGGGCTTGAACTCATGAACCTGGAGGTCCCGATCTGAGCAGATGTCAGATGCATAACCCACTGAGCCACTCAGACACCCACCCCTGTCCTGTTATTTAAAAATTTTTTTAAATGTTTTATTTATTTCTGAGAGAGAGTGTGAGCAGGGGAGGGTCAGAGAGAGAGGGAGACACAGAATCTGAAGCAGGCTCCAGGCTCTGAGCTGTCAGCACAGAGCCCGATGGGGGTCTCGAACCCACAAACACTGAGATCATGACCTGAGCCGAAGCCGGATGCTCAACCGACTGAGCCACCCAGGCGCCCTCTGTTATTTTTAAGTAAATCCCACACAGCATATTATTTTATCTTTAAATATTCAAGATGTGCTTTGAAGGCCCTAAGAGTTTCTGTAAAGTAAAAAATGAAAGCTTCCATGTTTTGAGATCTCTATAGAGGCCTCGGGGCGTGATTCTTCCAAGTGGGAAATGGGGTAAAGATTTTTTTTCAGCAACTACCTGTGGGGGGCCTCTTTCAAACTGCTGGTCCCCCCAGACTGTTGCCCTCCCCCCAACAGTTGAAAATGCAGCCTTTGATTCTTCATCAGACGGGTTTGCTCTGAGTGTCAGAACAGGAATAAACAATAGAGAACCACTGCTTGGGGGGGAGGGGGGAGGAGAGTGATTCCAGGTAACAGAAGCTTCAGCATTCAAGAACCACTTTTGCTGTTCTTGTTATTTTTAACCACTATGGAAGGGACTGTTGACAAGTCTATTTCTTTACTGCCATCCTTTTTTTTTTTTTTTTTATGTTTTTTATTGATTTATGAGAGGGAGCGACAGCATGAGCAGGGGAGGGGCAGAGAGAGAGGGAGACACAGAATCTGAAACAGGCTCCAGGCTCTGAGCTGGCAGTCAGCACAGATCCTGACGCGGGGCTCGAACCCACGAACCGTGAGATCATGACCTGAGCCAAAGCTGGACGCTTAACCAACTAAGCCACCCAGATGCCCCTTTACTGCCATCTTAACCAAAGTACGCTGGGTGCTTTTCCGTCGTCCCTATTTACTACAGGGTGCTTTCAACACCATCTTCCGTGCTGTGGAATGCTTACCTTCGTAGTTTATTTACCTCCCTTGTTGCCACTCTGTTCCCTGCTGGTTTACTTTTCTTTATCTCTTTTCCATCTGCTAAGGGCTCAGAAGCGAGGTATGTAATGGTATAGAAAGAGTAAATGAACTGTGAGGGTGGTTTTTTTTTAATTTTGTTTTATTGTTGTTTGTTTCCTGAGCAGGGCATTAAGGACTTTGTGATACTTGATTGCTCATAGGATGTTTTGGCTCCATTTCCTGGTTTTCGGCGATGTTCTGCACACATGTAGGTGCTATGTAGCCATTTTGCGGGGAGGTACCACTGTCATAGGGTCCTGAAGCAGGAGCCTTGGTTCTGAGTTCCAGGGCAGCTCCAGATTTGGCCACATTTCTTTCCATCCTGCCACTGAATGTTTGAAAGTGAGTTAGCTGGAGACAAGGAAGACATTTAAAAATGTGATCATTCTGTATTTGTTTTTTTTTTTTCAAATTTTTAATGTTTATTTATTTTTGAGAGACAGAGACAAAGCATAAAAGGGGGAGGGGCAGAGAGAGAGGGAGACACAGAATCCGAAGCAGACTCCAGGCTCTGAGCTGTCAGCAAGAGCCCGATGCAGGGCTTGAACCAAACCACGAGATCATGACCTGAGCTGAAGTCAGAATCTTAATCGACTGAGCCACCCAGGCGCCCCTCTACATTTGTTTTTGTTGTTATCTGAGAACAAAAAGTTAGCGTTGTAAACCTTGCACAAAACTTTGCTTGGCTTCAAATAATGCAATGTGTGGATATAATTCTATAGCACTAACATTTATAGAAGAAACTAACTGTAATTTTCACCAAAAAGAACTACCTTCCTTTCTGCCATTCTTTAAGGGGGAATCAGAGAAATCATTTCCCATACTCATCTTCCCCCATGCCCACCTACTTCTTTTTAAAACTCTCCTTAGAAAAATGATATAGTACTTTTCAAAACTGAGCTGTGCTTCATGCATGTTTATATACAAAATGGACTCATTGCATCATTTTTTCCTTTCTCACACCCAGACCAGGGTTACATAGTTCTGTGAGGTGTGCTTGGGAGTTGTAATAATATGGAATGCTGGAAAAATTCCAGAGACTGCTAGTAAATATAGAAGGCAGTTGAATGGCAGTTAGCTTATGTTCATGATTTCAGAACTTATGTTCAGATTTCAGAAGTAAGTGTATATAACATAGCATGGGAAATAAAAAGATGACCATGTTTAGGATATGGATTTTAATTCCTGTCTTTTCCCTAAAGACTGTACAGGTAATTTAGTAAAGGGGATTACGCTGTCTTTGGGCGATATTATGAAAGGTCTCTCCACTTCTTACTCATCACATTTAAAATTTATTAGCTCAGCCAACTGACTTTTCTATGTGAAAGCTGGCTTGCTCGGTGTTTCAACTTGGCAGGTGTTTTGTTGATATGTTTAGGGGGAGAAAGAAAGAAAGTACAAGGTGCTGGAGATACATAGCTAATTGTTAAAAGATGGAACCTTACATATTAGATCTTTTAGGAAGCTGATCAGTCAGGAATGAGTTTTAGAAGTGACTTTGAAGCTTTTCTTCTTCTACTGTAACTTACTCCATGAAAGGCCTTTACAATATGTTTACAGAGCAAATATCCCTACAAATTGCTTTCGGCAATCATGAGCACACTGAGATTCTTTATCCCATCAGTAATTCCATTGTTGTTTCAGCAAAGAACTTCCATGGGACATGGTATCTCTCTGGTTTTTGAGACCGCCCCCCATCTGAGACACATCAAGGGCTGGAAAAGGCAGGCTGGGGTGTGGGAATGTTCTTTTAGAACTGTGGGTTTAGTCCCCCCCGCCCCACAAAGAGCACCAGCGAGCTGACTAACTTCTCATCCCTCTTCTCTGCACTTTTTAGCTTTTCTTAAGCCCTCAAAAGTCACCTGTCTAAGGCTCCAAATTCCTCAGGTGCCACTGAGGTCACCTGGAGGCCCCTGCCCTACCTTGACCTCAAAAACTCAACCCTTTTCAGGATTTATTCTTTCTTTCATCATAATGACAAATATTTATTTAGCGTCCTGCTACATCTAAAGGAGACTACAAATCTAAACCTGACACAGCTCTTTCCCTTCAGAAGTCTTGTTGGGGGGCACCTGGGTGGCTCAGTCTGTTGAGCATCCAACTTTAGCTCAGGTCGTGATCTCACAGTTCGTGGGTCCGAGCCCCGCATCAGGCTCTATGCTGACAGCTCAGGGCCTGGAGCTGCTTTGGATTCTGTGTCTCCCTTGCTCTCTGCCCCTTCTCTGTTCGTACTCTTTCTCTGTCTCTCTCAAAAATAAATAAACATTAAAATATTTTAAAATTCTTGTTGGGGAGCTAAGACACATATGGGGTTTTCCTGTGGTGAGGGAGACTGCCGTATGCCATCAGCTGTAGAGATACAGCCATTTGGCTTCTAAGACCGACAGCAATTGGGAATCCCCACTGGAAAAAAATCAAAAAACAACAGTTGCTTAACACTAGACATTATACACGTGCTGTTGACTAAGATAAGGAAAAGGCCACAACCATCTTAACCCACTTAGGATGGGCTCTTTATGGGAGTATTTCTTCTAATGCTTGGCTCCTTCCTGCTCCAGGTGCCCATGTTCAGAGGATTACAAGGCGGAGGGCTGGGCGAATGCATGGTTCCATACTTGGACTTGTTATCGCTTTGCATTCAACTCTGTGTTCTCTGCTTTGCCTTTTTTTTTTTCCCTTAAGACTTTAGGTGGTAACGTACTCAAGTCCTCTTCACAGCTGCTTTGCTCTCCTTGGAGCAAACCCGGCTTACTGTGTGAGGGGGACGATGGGGACCTTTACACCCACTGAGCGCTCCGCAGAAGCAGTTTCCTATTTACCTCTCACAGATGGGCGGGATGGGCATTATCTTCACAGATGAGTAAACTGAGGCTGGGAGAGCTTAAGTCACTGGCTGTCCACTCAGGCCAGTTCCTGCAGGAAGCTGTGCACCTGTGCCCTTCCCTGAGCAAACTCTGGTTCTCAGAGAGGACCCCCTGCTCCCCTGACTTCACTCCTTCTGTCACATGGCTATCCTTCCTTCCGGAAGTCTTTAACCTGCACTTCCAGTCCCTTCATGGGGACAAAGACGCCAGAGCTGCAGAGGTCAGAGTTGCTGGTACTTTCCCTGTCATTTGTTGTTATTGTTCTTCAATATTTATTTATTTGAGAGAGAGAGTAAGTAGGGGAGGGGCAGAGAGAGAGAGAGAGAGAGAGAGAGAGAGAGAGAATCCCATGTAGGCTCCGCACTGTCAGCACAGAGCCCGATGTGGGGCTCAATCCCACGGACCATGAGATCCTGACCTGAGCCAAAATCAAGGGTCAGACACCCAACCCGACTGCACCACCCTTCACATTTGCTTCTTATTCCCGGTGACTCTAGTCACTAAAGGGCTAGGGTCTAGGTCTCTTATCCGATGCTACTTTTCTCACTAAGCTACATCTTTGAAAAAGGATCAGCAGATAATGTTTTGCAATTAGAACAAGATGCTCTTTGTCTTGAAAAACGAATTCTGTGGCAGCACTATTGGTTTTATAGTCTATACTAACCAAGAAAAGTGCCCGTTTCCTTAAACTTCCATGAATGGAAGCAACATTGGCAGGTTGGTATTATTTACTGCTATGTTCTGGAAGAGTGAACAAATAAAACTCTTATCCTTTAAGTGACTTTAGTTTTAAAGGTGTTTTCAATTAAAAAAAAATCTTATGGTAAAGAGAATGATGACCCCCTAGTTTGGTCTCTCCTAGAAGCCAGTTTCATCAGGAAAACCTACAGTTCTGTAAGCATGTGACCTTTTTATGAGAATTTGTCATTCTAGATTTTAGAATGTTCATGTGATAACGTGACTATGATGTGGCCCCCGAGAGCCACACGGGGAAAGTCATTAGAGTCCCAGGGGCCAGACTGTTTAACAGAGAGGACTTGCTTGTGATAGACTTCACATCAAGTTTTCCATCTGGTGACGTATCTTTTTTTTTTTTTTAATGTTTGCTTATTTTTGAGAGAGAAAGTGCAGTTGAGGGAGGGGCAGAGAGAGAGGGAGATACAGAATCTGAAGCAGGCTCCAGGCTCTGAGCTGTCAGCACAGAGCCTGATGCAGGGCTCGAACCCACGAACCATGAGACCATGGCCTGAGCCTAAGTCAGATGCTCAACTGACTACACCAGCCAGGAGCTCCTTAATGACTTTTAAGTATCCGGTTCTGTGGCATTAAGTGCATGCAGTGTTGTGTGGCCACTTCCCCCTCACCCCCAGCCTCTGACAATCACCATTCTACTCTGTCTCTATGAATTTGACAACTCTGGGGACTTCATATAAGTGAAATCATACAGTATTTTCCCTTTTGATGATTGGCCTGCTTCACCCAATGTCTTCAAGCTTCATCCACATTGTCCTGTGTGCCAGAATGTCTTTTTTTTTTTTTTAATGTAATTTATTTGTCAAGTTAGCTAACATACGTTGTATACAGTGTGCTCTTGGTTTCAGGGATAGATTCCCATGATTCATTGTTTACATAATGTTTATTTATTTTTGAGAGAAAGAGAGCACAAGCAGGGTAGAGGCAGAGAGAGAGGGAGACACAGATTCTGAAGCAGGCTCCAGGCTCCGAGCTGTCAGCACAGAGCCTGACATGGGGCTCGAACCCACGAACCGTGAGACCATGACCTGAGCCGAAGTTGGATGCTTAACCGACTGAGCCACTAAGGCGCCCCCATCTGGTAGCATACCTTAATCCTCCCTCTCTCTATCTATCAAGGACAAAGCAGAGGAATTAGGTTTAAAATCCCCAGGGTGCTGGGTGTATTGTAGAACTGTGTGCACTATAAATAGTTAGGAGATGGGCTCATGATACAAGTGCTATGGATTCTTTGAGAGTTTAAACTTGGCGGCTTGGGGGTCCTGGGTGGCTCAGCAAAGTCTCAGACTTGATTTCTGCTCAAGTCCTGACCTCACGGTTCAAGGGATAGATCCCAGAGTGGAGCCTGTCTGGGATTCTCTCTCTGTGTGTCTTTCTCCCTCTCTCTCTCTCTGCCTCTCCCCTGCGCGTGTGCACATGTGCCGTCTCTCAAAATAAATAAACATTTTAAAAAACATGGCAGATAATTCACAGACTATTAAAATGTTAAAACCGAAAGAGACTAAGAGCTCATCTTCTCTAACCCTGTTGTTACAGATGAGTGTCACACAGATGGTTTACCTGGAATCATTCAGGTGTGGCCTGTCCTAGAGGTCAAGGGTGTCATAAATGAGTGCCTGGCAATTCTTTCCAGAAGCACAGCTCCATGACTGCACAAGTTCTGGACATAAATGCCATGAACTTTGAATTTAGGTGAAAGATGGGGGTGTTAAAGATGCAGAAAACCTGTCTCCAGCTCTGGAGGAGTTTAAAGTCAGCCGTGCTAATACTAGTAACACAAGTTTGATTGTTATGTTACCATAAGCAGAAATGATGTAGGAGTTCAGACAAAGAAAGAATACTTTGACAGGAGGCATCAGAGAAGTCCATTGAAAGAGCCAGTTGCATTTTCAACCGAGCTGTAAGGACTGTGTTTAGCACCGGCATTGAGGGTTGTCTTTGTTTGTTTGTTTCTTCTTTTGATTATGAACATTTTCAGGTATACAGAAAAGCTGAAGGAACAGTGCAGTGAATATCTGTACACCCACTGTCCAGATTTAAAAACCGTTAATGTTTTGTCATATCTGTCCGACTCTGAATTTGTATATGTGTGCATTGGGATTTGAGTGATTTGTAAGTAAATTATACATATTATGACAGTTTTTACCCCTAGATATATATACCCACTGGCATCTCCTAAAGCAGTTTGTTTACACAAGCACAGTTCTACCATCAAAAACAGAAGAGGGGTGCCTGGGTGGCTCCGTTAATTGAGCATCCGACTCTTGATTTCGGCTCAGGTCATGATCTCAGGGTGGTAGGATCAAGCCTGTGTTGGGCTCTGGCACTGAGAGCATAGAGCCTGCTTGAGGCTCTCTTTCTCTCTCTCTCTCTCTGCCCCTCTCCCCTGCTTGTGCACTCCCCCCTCTCACTCTCTGTCAAAAAATTTAAAAAAAAAACAAGAAAATTATTAATAATACAGTAATATCATCTCATTTCTATTCGCTACTTCGAATTTCCCTAATGGCCTCCTGTCTTTTATAGCTGTCTTTTTAAACCTTGATTTGATTAAAGTTCATATACTGCATTTTTTTTTGTAAGTCCTACATTTCTTTTACTCTAGAGCACCGCACCCCCCTCCAACAGCCCCCCTGCTCCCATTCAATATTTTTGTGTCATGACATTGACTTTTCAGACCAATTTTCTTATGACTTTCTTGTGGATACCTTACCTGGCAGGTTCCTTGCAAATTGAAGATTTAATAAATAGTTTAAAAAAACCTTAAAATAGCCAGGTATTTTCTAGGAGATATATCACCAGATTGTCAGATGTTGCTTCTGACATACCATTTTTAGTAGCTAATGTCTATTTTAAGCTAATCCTTATTTGCAAAAAATGATATAAGGTGATTGTAAAATGTTACAACAATTTAGAAATGTATAAAATACACAGTGAGAGTTCTGTATAATATCATCTCTGTGTAGCCTTAACAGTTAATCATTTTAGTGAATGTACATTCTTTCCCAGTACTTTGTGTTTTTGTTTATTATAAAAACTGCATTATCTGTACATTTGGTGGGCAGTGTACTTTTTATTTCACTAACTGCATTATGGATGGCGTCTTATAGACTATATAGCAGGGACTGTTTTTAATAGTGGCTGGGATAAAGGTATACCCAGCCAGCCACATTCTTTCACAGGTGTTTAAGGTGAGCCACACCCAGACGTAAAGTGCCTAGCCCAGGATTAGAAGTGTGGCTTATGCCCACAGAGCAAATATTTTTCTCTGTTTGAGGCTCCTTGGTTAATATGTGAGTTGAATCTCGGTGTCTTCTGCCCCGTGGCTTCACCACGTTGAGGGAATGTGTGAGTAGTCAACTCTTAAGGGCTCTGTATTTGAATTCGCCTCTCCTTTTTTGCTTTTTTGGGTGGGTCCCTGCGGAGGCTTTGCTGCAGATATCAGGAGATCATCAGGTTGGTGTCCCTGAGAGGTAAACATGACAGTCTGCCAATACAAAGTGATTTAGAAATGTTAATAGGTTTTACCAAGCCGCAGTCTCTAGCATGTGTATTTTAAGCCATCATAAAGCATACCTGTCATGCTATGGAATGTGCCAGAGGGCAGGCATCAAAGACTGGCCGAGGGAGTCTGGGCAGAATGTTTTGCTCTGTTGTAGGGCTGTGCCCTGACAACCTCTGTGAGGCCCAGGGTCCCGACAGGGAGTCGTTTCTAAACATGAAAGCCATTTTATTTATTAATTCAGGAATTCCTGTAAATATTACTCATAGTCGCCCCTCTCAGTGTCAGGTGGCTCTGAGGTAACTCTGTGGATGAAAGGTGTGAAGACGGGCTGGACCTGCTCGACTTAGGGAATTGAACGCAACAATCATAGGAGCAAGGGATGGCCTTTTGAACTTAATGGAGAAGAGGGAGGTGAACAAAGAGACTGTCTGGACGTTTCTGGCTTCTTTGAAAGAGAATGATGAAGAAGGTCCAGTGAGGAACAGTAAAGCCATTTTGCTGTCGTTTTCTTTTTGGGTTCTTCATGGCAGTGCCGTCCCTTGAATTTGGCCGGCTGTTAGGGTGTAAGTACATCTCATTATTAGGAAGTTAACTTATCTGTAATTTGGTGACAAGGTCTTTTGCATCAAGCGTTTTTGTAAAAGAACAAAATGACAGAAAAAGAAAAAGGGGGGCACCTGGGTGGCTCAGTCAGTTCAGTGTCTGACTTTGGCTCAGGTCATGATCTCACAGTTCGTGGGTTCAAGACCCACGTCGGGATCTGTGCTGACAGCTAGCTCAGAGCCTGGAAACTGCTTCGGATTCTGTATATCTCTCTCTGACCCTCACCTGCTCACACTGTCTGTCTCTCTCTCTCTCAGAAATAAATAAAACATTTAAAAAAATTTTTTAAAAAGAACAAAATGACAGTAGGGCGGTTCTGCACATCTAACTGCCTATTTGGTGAAGAAAAACACAGAGTTGTGATAGTAAATGCATTTGATTCATATATTTAAAACTTCTTTAAATGTAAAACGTTGCTGACTTCCATTCAAAGTGCATTCTGTTTTCTATCATCCATTCTAAACGTGTAAAGTAGATAACAGATATTAAAAGGAAAGGCAAATGATGTTAATGTAAAGAAAGAGGCAGTGTTGCAAAGAGCGAGAAGGAACAAGATTCTAAGTTCAGGATCAGCAAGTCACTTAAATCACGGAGCCTCACTTCTTTCCTCTGTAAAATGGGGATCATAAAACCTATGCCATCGGGTTGTTAATGAGGTTGAAATCAGATGATCTTTTCAGAAGTTCAACAGTGTCCAGATTCAACCGCTACTGCTTTCTTGAGTAGAAAGGATGGTCCAGTGAAAAAAAGCATGGGAATTCAAGTCCCCATAGACATGGTTTGAATTCTGACTTTGCCATCCTCCCATCTGACTTTGCGTCTTTAATGAGTTATTTTCATCTCTCTGGCCCTCCCCATCCTCAGCCACTGAAATGTATTTCATCAGCTCCTTCTTGTAAGATCAGGTAGAGCTCATGGGCGCCACCAAGAGGCTCGGGGGCTGCAGAACTTGCTGGTCCCCGGATCTGGACATCCGTCTGTCCGTAGGGGGGCAGGGGCGTGTGCTGCCGCATGCAGGTCATAGGCCATAGCCATCTGCAGTCTCCCTTGCAGCTAATGCCCTTGCCGCTTCTCCGTTTGCAGCGATCCCCCGGAGTGCCGCACCGGGCATGGACACCTTCCTCGGCGTCTGGAGGAGCACGTGTGGCAGTGTCATCACCCGGACACGAAGCTGCTGAGGCCATCTCCAGGGCGTGGGCGCCAGGATAGGAAGGCGGCGTCCGAGGGCCACGTAGCCATGCCTTTCGGCCTGAAGCTCCGTCGGACCCGGCGCTACAACGTCCTGAGCAAGAACTGCTTTGTGACGCGGATCCGCCTGCTGGACAGCAATGTGATCGAGTGCACGCTGTCGGTGGAGAGCACCGGGCAGGAGTGCCTGGAAGCCGTGGCCCAGAGGCTAGAGCTGCGAGAGGTGATGGTGGGCGTGGGCGGGGGTCTGAGCCAGAACTCACTCTGGGGCCTGGCTCCCTGTCCCTTGGCCCCTGCTGTGCCTGCAGCCCCGGCCTCGTGTTTAAGAGGACCCTGTTGTCCTTGGCGTGGCCTTGATCTCACAGCCTCAGTGGATCAGGAAGCCCGCTCAGATGCGGCCAGGAGTCAGGACCTGTCTAGAGCTTGCAGGGTGTGGCCGCTTCCCATTGGCCCCTCTGATGAGGAGGGTTGGGGAGAGGGCGTGGCACATCCAAAGTCAGGGTCTCTCTTTAAAACCATGGACTGGGTAGCTGGGGTTTTGCAGCTGCACATCGAGGAGAAAACGCCCACAGAGGGGATGGATGCGGCTGCTTTTAGTTTTTGTGTGTTTGTGTCTATATTTTCCTCTTCAAAGAGGGGAAGAAATTGAAAAAGTATTTAAGGCCAGCGTGACCAGCGAGGCTTTTTGTGGGTGCTTATAAAATGGGTGTTTTGTTTCTTTCAAGATTCTTCATGACCCTCATTTTCTTTATGCTCTCTGAGACTACTTTGGGCTTTTAAAATTTATTTACTTATTTTAAAAAATTCCTTTTTAATGTTTATTTATTTTTGAAAAAGAGAGAGACAGATAATGAGCAGGGGAGGGGAGGGAGGAGCAGAGAGACAGAGGAAGTCACAGAATCTGAAGCAGGCTACAGGCTCCGAGCTGTCAGCACAGAGCCCGACTTGGGGGCTCAAACTCACAAATGGTGAGATCATGACCTGAGCTGAGGTCGGACACTTAACCCACGGAGCCACCCAGGCGCCCCTAGACTCCTTTCGGCTTTAAACAAAGCCAGGGTTGACCATGAAGGCAGTCATGTTATCACTCTCTAGAAGGGACTTTCCTGGGGCTGATGTCCTTTATAAGAAGCAAGTCCTGGGTCTTCCTGTCTTAATTCTTTTGTGAGAACCACGGACACGGACACACATATGCACCCTGAAAGCCCCGGGACAGAGTGGCCAGTGACTCAGGTGGCGTGATTGAATGGTTGCCACATAGCGGAAGGGACTGCAAATCCCTGAGATCTGAGGAGCAGAAAAAGCTCTGTGGTTGTCCTGGACCCTTTGACAACATTGCTACCTCAGGGTGCTGGTTTGGGAGGACGGTGCCTGCTGGAGGTGATGGTGTTTGACGTCTTCCACCTCCCTCAGGATCCACCTCCCTCCACGTGCACAAGGGAATTGGCATCGGAGAAGTTCTTCCTCTCCCCTTGGCGTCCCCCGCAGGCCCGCTGCCATATTGTGGGGGACAGTTTCACTTGAGTGCTTCTGTCTCCTGCCAGTCTTCATATTTATAGTTTGGTCTCTGTGATCAGAGCTTCCTTTGAAGTTTCTTTTCCGGTATAGGGAAAGAACTTCCTGTCCCACAGCTACATGTAGCTCGGTAGCTGGCCCAGCAGAATAAACATGCAAAGTGTTCCGCCTTGGCCGGTTCGTGGTGGGTCCCTTCTGACGTATGAGTCACACACTGGGGTATACATATTTAAAAATATGCATGTGCCTGAGCGTAAAGGAAAAACCTTAATACTGAAGATTGGTTGGTTAGAAGACTGGTCCGAATTTCTTGTGAAAATGTTAGTTTTAGATTGTTTAAAAAAGATATGCGCGGTTCCACTTCTGAGTACTCTCCATAACTCACGGTGGAGTATCTATTCTTTGCATGCACTGGGAAGGTGGTGGAGCATGTGCTGAAGGAGTTATAGGCTCAGTCCTTGGCCTCTTGGACTTGGGTTTGAATTACAATTCTGTCATCTGTTAGTTAGGTGTCCTTGGAAAAGTTACAGTGCTTCCCTGGGCCTCCGTTTTCCCACCAATAAAGTGGAAATGATGATACTCACCTTACTTATCTTATGGGACTGTTGTAAACATTAAAAAAGATACAGTGTGGAAAATGCATAGTGCTGCATCTAATATTTACAACTGTCCCAATTTGAGAGCCTTAAAATTTTTTCATTGAAGAAAATCTTGAGCACCTGCAATGTGCCAAGCACTATGTTAGGACTTGATAAATGAAGATAGAAAAGGTATGATTTTGTCTTCAAGATATGCACAGATGAGTAGGGGAATCCAGCATTTACATAAGCAGTTAGGATTGAATGAGATCCAGGGGCGCCCGGGTGGTTCAGTCGGTTAGTGTCAAACTCTTGATTTCAGCTCAGGTCATGATCTCACAGTTTGTGAGTTTGAGCACCACATCAGGCTTTGTGCTGACAGGGTGGAACCTGCTGGGGATTCTCTCTCTCTCTCTCTCTCTCTCTCTCTGCCCCTCCGCGCATGTGCACGCTCTCTCTCTCTCAGTAAATAAACTTAAAAAAAAAAAAAAAAACCAAGATTGAATGCAATCCATACTAAAATGCAATGCAGGTGCAGCCCTGAAAGGCATAGCTCTTCTTTGAGTTGTGCAGTACGCAGTCTGTGCCACTGACCGATGTGGCCCTGAGAGGGGAGAGGAAGCCTCAGGGAAGGATGAACAGAGCCTCCGCTCTCTGAGTAGAAACTTGAAGGATGCACAGGACTTCAGCAGGTGGAAAAGAAAGCAAGGCCATCCAGGGCCAGGGGAATTGGGGTTTTGAAGATCCCAGGATGAGAAAACAGGTGCCATTTCTGGGGGCTAAGAAGGCATCTCTGTGAATCCCCAGACAGAGTCTAAGGTGCACGGGGAGGCAGGTCTAGAGATGCAGATGCTAATAATTACTCTCAGCAGAGTATTGCTTCTCTCAGAGAGAGGGCAAAGGTCAAACCCGGATTAGCGCACAACTGTGTTGTCACAAAGGACAAAGCAGTGAAGTCTACATTCTGCTGTCAAGTGTCTGTTGCAACGTGATTGATCTTCTGATGTGAAGGTGGGGTTGACATTTAATGCTGGCTTTATTTTGACATGCTCTAAATGGGTGCATTCACATTAGAGCAAATCACTTTCTTTTTTTTTTGTTTAATTGTACGCTTTTGTTCTGTGACAGTTGACATTGAAGGTATGGCCTTTTGTGAAACAATACTTAGCTCCTTTCAAAGGAGAGGATGAGATCAAGCCACCTCTACTTTGTTCTTCACTGACACACACACACCTGGAGGAGGAGTGTGTTCTTTCCCCAGAAGCAGGAGGAGGAGGGGGCGGGCACACGGGCTGCTCTACTCACTTGACTTTCTTTGTATTTGGGTCATTTTCCAAGTAGAGTTGATGGAGCTTGAGAGGATCAAGTGGAAATCCATCCGAAATACAACACACTGTTGAGTCTTTATTAAGGCTTGGAAACCAGATCTGGTGGATATTTGGCTTTGCCGTTAGAAGTGTTCTGTAGTTGGGGCACCTGGGTGGCTCAGTCAGTTAAGTGTCCGACTTCTGCTTAGGTGGTGACCTCGTGGTCCATGGGTTCCAGCCCCGCGGCGGGCTCTGTGCTGACAGCTCGGAGCCTGGAGCCTGCTTCACATTCTGTGTCTCCCTCTCTGCCCCTCCCCTGCTCGTGCTCTGTCTCTCTCTCTCTGTCTCTCTCAAGAATAAACAAACATTAAAAACAAAAATTTAGAAGTGTTCTGTAGTTGTATCCTAGACTTTGTAAAAGCTTTATATTAGGAAAGGAAAATTAATTTTGATTTAATTTTTGATCTACATTAATTATAATTTGTGTTTTGCCACTTCATTTAATCATTTTAAAAATGGATTTATTTAAAAAAAATGGATTTATTTTTTAAAGCTGTCTCCGTTTCATAGCAATACTGAGTGGAAAGCAGAGTTCCACATGCCTCCTGCACCCTCCACTGCCCTCCCCTCCCCCACGCCAGAGTGGGACGGACACGAGTTCCAGTCGATGAGCCCCCACGAACACATCATCACCCTGAGCTCTCGCTTACATTAGTGGTCACTCTTGGTGTTGTATGTCCTGCAGGTTTTAACAAATGTATGATGATGACATGTATCCATATGTTTGACTTTTTGAGGCTCACATCTGGGTTTGAATGTGCCAATATCCTGCCATTTCAAATGGCATTTAGAGGGCCCAGGCCTGGTTCATAGGGTCAGCAAATACAATCAAGCCCCAGGGGACACCGAACATGAGACGGTCCCTGATCCCAGAAACCCTAGAGCTTAGAGAATAGGACAAACAAGAAACAAAGCAAAGGGAACAGCCCGTGCTGAGGTACAAGAAACAGGAAAGCACGTGGAATTTTCAGGGAAGGGCAGAGTTCACTCTGCACTGATCTGTCTGTGCGTGCGTGTGTGTGTGTGTGCGCGGGGGGTGGGGGGTACGGAGAGGTCCTGGCTGGGAGGGTAGGAGTGTATAAAGGCAAGCGGGAGTCTTCTTTTGAAGGGTGTGATGTATCTAGCCAGGGAGTTTTAACTGGGTCCTGTAGGACACTTTCTAGAATGCATCCCAAGAAGAATTAAAATAAATCGCCACCTTTTATCGCCACGTATTGTGCCAGGCACTCTCCCTATATCAGTTCATCTAATTCTCATTTCAACTCTGTGAGGGGCCTTCTCTGGCCGTATCCATGTTACAGACGGGGCCACCACGTCAGTTAAGGCAGGGCGACCTGCTGGCGGTGACTGGGCTCCCCATCCCCAGCCAGGCTGCCTCCACCCTTCGAATTCCCAGGCATGTGTAGTGGCAGAAAAGGAGTGAGGTCAAATGCTTTGGGAAATACCTCCATCAATTTTTTTTCTTTTTTTTTTTTTTTAGGTCTTAAACTCAGTGTTTCACAATTATGTTAGCATTCTGTAAAATCCTCTTTGATTGTTTGGAGAATAAAATGCTGCCATGAGATGGGGAGACATCTAAGGATTTCAAGGCAGAGTGTAATGTAAACACCTTGCATTTTAGGACAAGAAACAAATAGCAGAAAGAGAATGAGGATTGGGGTGACAGGTGCTAGCTGGGTGAACTTGACAATAATCCTGGCTACAGGAATTAAAATGAACTCCTCAGGGAAAAAATTTTTTTAATTATTTCAAGTTCAGAAAAAAATTAGGTATGAATTTCTGGCAACGGGTTTTTATTAAGGAAAAGACAATAAGATGATGAGGCTCAGAAAATTGGAATTCTAATGATATAGTTAAAACATGTTTGGATTAATGGATGTCACCCATTTCTCCAAATGAGATCTTAAGTGGAACTTCGGTATGTGAGATGCAGCTGTTGTGTTTGCAGGGGGACTGGGTATCTGCAAGCCAGTCTCCTTGTGCCCTTCCTGCCTTCCAATACAGCCTGAGATCCACTGACCTGGGATAAGAAACAGTTAAAATAATGTGTCTTGTGACCAATTCTCATATTTAAACAATAATTGCACAGAGAACCAGCAGGGTTCATGGTGATGAGAACTGCCTGAGTTTGAGTCCCTGCCTCTGCCACTTATCACCCGGCTAACCTTGAATCATTACTTAACTGCTCTGTGCCTCAGTTTCCTCATCTGTAAATGGAGATGACAAAGTAGCAACCTCCAGGAGTCGTTGGAAGGATTAAGAGAGTAAGTTTTTCTGAAGTTGCCACAGTATTACAGAGCCTGGCACGTGGAAGCACTCAATATGGCGGTCTTCTCTGGGCGATCCCACATGGGCTCTCTGGACTCTGACACACACTGTCAAAGATTGGGCTCTTACCCTTTTATAAATCTGCTGGTTTCATTTTTAGATGGCTTGAATTATTAGAAACCGTGATCATACATTGAGCCAAAAATCTTTCAATTCCTTGAATAGTTATTAAGATTGTATAGCCCAGTATGATAGCCACTGGCCACATGTGTCCATTGAATACTTGAAGTGTGGCTAGTTTAAATTGAGATTTGCAGTAACTGTAAAATACACATTGGATTTTGAAGCTCTAATAAAAAAAAGTTAAACTATCTTATCATTTTTGAATTAGTCACATGTTGAAAGCATACTATTTTGAATACACTATTTTAAATGAAATTTAAAATTAATTTCACTTTTCTGTACTTAAAACATTTTTTTAACATTTCTATTTATATTTGAGAGACAGACCACAAGCAGGGGAGGGGCGGAGAAAGAGGGAGACACAGAATCCGTAGCAGGCTCCAGGTGTGAGCTGTCAGCACAGAGCCCGAGGTGGTGTTCGAACCCATCATCTATGGGATCATGACTTGAGCCAGAGTTGTACACTCAACTGACTGAGCCACCCAGGCACCCCTCACTTCTCTGTACTTTTTAAGTGTAGCTGTTAGAAAATTTAAAGTTAAATATGTGGCTTACATTATATCTCTACTAAACAGTGCTCTTCTAAGAATGGAAAGGAGGCCATGTTAATAGTAATAATGGATATTAAGAATTTTATTGGAATATACAGAGTTCTAATAAAATGTAGAAATCTGCTAGAATTATTTTCTTTAGGGATACTCCTGACTCTACTTTTAATTAGAGAATAATGGATGGAGGAAGGATAAATAATTTCCAAAGGTACCTTCATAGTTAAACTCTATTCAGGACAGAGAATCTATTCTTGAGAATGGTGAATTCGATAACTCTTGGTCCTGTCTCAAGACTAAACTGACAGCTCTGGGTTTTAAAGGAGCCTAAAAAAAATCCCTGATCATTTCATAGGGTGGGTGATTCTCCTCAGATTTATCCCCTGGTTCCTTTGTAGATATATATTTTCGTTTTAACTCAAAGGTGATTTATGCCAAGTGATGGGCTACAGTAGAAATGTCCCACATTTTGCTATTCTCATAACAGCTAGAGTTTATAAAGATACTGAATTTTAACTAACTGATTTTATGCTAATCTTTTGGGCATTGGTAACAATGTAATGTACAATTATAAAAGTAATCGGTTAAATGGAATACTTCATTTCCTAGCCCTGTCTGATAATTGTGGAAATTGTGTTGTATTTTATCGCCTGCTTCACATGTACGTTTTTATTTGCAGAGAACTAAAATAACACTGATTAAGAATCCACTGAAGAAGACTTCCAGAGAGATCTCTGGTCTTTGAATCTTATATTGCTTTGTGTCTTTATAAAGATGATAATGCGAAATCTTACTGGCTTAATATCCGCTCTCTGAGGCAACCTGGCACCAGTGTCTAGATATAAGAGATTGTAGGTGAAATAATTTCTCCATTTTAACTTGTAAGCCTTCATCTTTTTGTATATTTTGAGTGAGCTGTACAGTCTCAGAAGGGTGATTTTTTTTTTCTTGGTTATGAGGTTTGCTTCTTGGGCTCATGTTACTGTGCAGTGTCTTTTCCTATACTTTTGTGAAAGACTGGCTAGGAAAATGAAGATGGTGCGGTTGTTAATTACAGACATGTCAGTTCCGGAAACCCCAGACCTACCCAGAGTAGAGGTTGATTACACACAAGTTGTTTTTTTACAGTCAGCCGACTGATGTATAGTGGTTTATTTTCCAAAGCTGTTGGAATGTAATAGCGTGAAGTGCTGTTTCAGAGCCTGCTTATAGTCATCTTTTGAAGTATTTTCCATGCCTCAGTGAAAGTTTTAATGCCTGTATATTTTATGTGGAGGCACACCAACTCTCCGTTTCTTAATTTACAGCTGAAGCGCTGGGTATGACAGGCAACCAATTACAGCGTGCTGTGAGATATTTTAAACTTTTGCTTCTGGATGATTAACTCTTCAAAATGCTTGAGATAAGATCATGGATTTAATCCCTGGTAATTGCCAAGACTGCATCTGTAACCCTTGCAGATAGCATGAAAGATGCGTCATTGGTCATGAAACTGGAAAAGCAAAATCCTCAAAAAAAATCTTTCCCTGTCCATAGCTCGTGTGGGGGAATCCACTGTCTCTGCAAATAAGTGAACAAACACATCAGAACACCCTCAAACTATTTTTAAAGGCCTTTATTTCTTAGAATCTTTTTCTTGGTGCTTGGATCTTATTTTGGCACTAAAATATTCACACTCAAATCTGCCACTTACAAAACCAGCATATTTTTGAGTGCGTGAATACATTTATGCTTCCCGTGTGAAAATGAAAACCTCCAAACTAAATGGACCAGGAAACTACTCTGATGAAAATGTCATGTTATTATGTCTTTCCTTACACTGTTTCTTAGCAGTACATTTTTAGTCACTAATTCACAGATTGGGGTTCCTCTCCCTTGGAACCCGTTCTTCTGTCTTCTTTGGTGTTCGTTGCAGTGAGCTCACTGCAGAATTCAAGGTAACCAGACCCATTTTCTAAAGAAAACCGCAGAAATAAAATGGGATGTATAGCTCACGCAGAGGTATTGTGAGGATTCGCCGGACCTGGCTCATGTTTGGAGCTTCAGAGATTAAACACAAGTGTTTGGGGTATGTACTTGGGCAATATGAAGGGGTCCTTTGGGCCACGGAGAGGTGGTTTCTCTTTGGAATCATCTACCACAGTCTCCTAAATCACGTGGCCCTGGCTAGCAGGGAAGCTCTTTCCGAATTCAGCAGGAGTTGAAATTGTCAAGTCGGTTATGAACCAGCCTGGTGTGATCTCAGCTGGGCCTGATGGAATTATTGGTCCCTTGGCTAATACACAGGAAGTTGATTGGCGCACTTGTTAGTTTTAAGTGAGGTTAGTTTCTGATGCTATTTCCTGAAAGGCACTGTATAAGATGTGGCAGAATAAACTCGTGCTGCATCGTAAACTTAAATAGAGCAGGCTTAGAACTTTGAGATACCGTCTTTCTTCCCTGTTGAATCATCCAGGGCAGGGATCTAGCTAGAGGAAGAATGGGGTGGGGGTGGTGGGCTCGGAATCAAGAAGGTGACTTTGGGCATCGCTTCACAAAACAGTATGGGGTTAGGGGTCTCATAAATGGACTTTCTTTCCTGCTAGATAACTCAGTTCAGCACTTTTTTTTTAATTAAATGTTTATTTGTTTTGAGAGAGAGTGCTTTTGAGCATGCACGTGAGCAGGGAAGGGGCAGAGAGGGAGAGAGAATCCCAAGCAGGGTTTGCGCTGTCAGCACAGAGCCCAATGTGGGGCCCAGTCTCACAGACCGTGAGATTATGACCTGACCTGAGCTGAAATCAAGAGTCAGAGGCTTAACCGACTGAGCCACCCAGGTGCCCCTGAATTCAGCACTTCTGAAATTGGTTCTTCTGGCCATTTTGGTAGGAACTGTATCTTCCAGGTTACCTGGCTCTCTCAGTTCTGCCTTGTGCTGGACACTCCATTTTGTGAGAAGTACTATTGTGGCAATATAGTTACTTCACTGGGTAAATGCAGGTGGCTGGCTCAAATAGTCTCTGTCCTCTGGAAAAAGCAACAACTTTTTTGGGCAAAATTGACTATAGAATGTTTATGCAGTTAATGTGGACCACTTATGATTTGAATGTTCCTAATTTGAGTGAATGTTGGTATTTGAATGAAGTATGGATCATGAAATTATGCCCTCAAATGTCAGGGCTGCTTTTAGTGAAAGTTAACAATTCATGGTTGGCCTGTTAAGCAATTGTAAAGCTTGTCCCTCCCTTTCTCCACCCAGGCTTATAAAAGGGCTTCTTTTCCAGTGAAAAATACTATTACATAGCATGTCACTGTGTGTATATATATTACCTCACTTATTATATGCAGACTTACTCCTAGCCACCCGCAATGTAGTAGCCTACCCTTATACAACACTGTGTCCATACGGAATTCACTGTAGTGTAGGACTGCCTTGGGCCCTTTTCAGAGAGCGTGTTAAGTATCCAGATTACCTCATTTTAAAGTTAGCTTAAGCCTGCATCATAGATCCTCCAGGACAGCATCAGAGCGATGTTCCAGGGTTCCCTCAACACCTGTAAGACTAAAGAAAATCTGAGGGGAGCCACTATTTTGTGATGAATTTTCTTCTTACATATTTCAGGTTTTTATGTTCTTTATGGGCCTTCCAGCTTCTACTCTTGCCTGCTTTTTCTCATTTATCTTCCAGGTGGCCTCTGTCTTCTGATTCCGTGGTTTATAGGTACACCAGGAGCGCTGATGAAAAAGATCTTTGAGGCTTGCGTGCTTTTGTTTACCGATGATGATGATGATGATTGATAATGATAGCAGCAGCAACAGAAAGCATCATTCCTGAAATAGTTACTTTACGCGTACCATGCGCACAGTGGACAGACGTGATCTCCTTGATGCCCCTCATAGCCTGTGCACGATAGCTGTAGTCATCGTCCCCGTTTTACAGAGGAGAGAGCTCTGACACTCTGAGCCTCGGGAACCTGTATAGAGTTGTTAAGACAGTGAGTGCAAGCACCGGGAGATGAATAGACTTCACAGCCTATCTTCTTCCTGTTCAGCCACATTTCATTCCCTCTATGTCATCAGTTGTTTTAGAACAACCACCTGACTCACCAAAGCTGAGAAGTGAACAAAATAGTGTCAGAATTCACTCAAGCAATTTGTCCAACTCGATGGGACTATAACCTTGGTCCTGTGTGTTGGCATTCTGTTGCTCAAGAGACGTATAGATTCCTTGTGTAAACTTGCCCTTTAAAACATCATGGAGGAGGGGAGCCTGGGTGGCTCAGTCGGTTAAGCATCTGACTTCGGCTCAGGTCATGATCTCAGGGTTTGTGGGTTCGAGCCCTGCTACGGGCTCTGTGCTGACAGCTCAGAGCTTGGGGCCTGCTTCGGATTCTGGGTCTCCCTCTCTCTCTGCCCCTCCCCTGGTCGTGCTACCTCTCTCTCAAAAATAAATAAAAACGTTTTTAAAACATCATGGAACAAAGCTGAGGAAGTCAGTGCTCCCATCTGGAAGTACATGCATTTGAAAATATCTTTGAGAGTGTTTTGGTCTGTAGTTTTAAGCAGGCAAGGACATCCTGGTTTTCTAGTGAAGTCAGAATCAAAACTTTTCATACAGATTTTGGTAGGGTTGTGGCAGGGATTTGATCTATGATACCACTGATGGAGTAGCCAGCTGGAGTGGGAACTTCGGCACAAGAATGCCTTTGGAAATTAAACATCGAAATGAAAACATTCTTTTGAAGGCAAATTTCCAGGTGTGCTGTAAACTGTTCTAAGCTATAATTGAAATATAAAAGAACATTTCAAAAGCAGTGATCTATTTTCTGGTGATTGTTGTGCTAATCCCGAAATCCTAGTGTGAATTAATATAAAGACAGGATTGGATGCATAAAAGTACCTGTTTTAATCATTTAGCACATCGTTCAAAACTAAACTGGTTGAGGCTTCAAGTGTAAGGGTGAAAATCTTGCTTTCATCTATCAAATCCCACCATAATCTGCCAAGAACAGCCACCAGGGGCTCCCGGGGCAGCTGGGAAGACATCCTTCCATTCTCAAAGCTCGATATGGGGGAGAGATTCGCGGCAGGTTCATGTATAATGAAGCGGTCGAGGCTGATGTTTTTGAAAGTACTTCATTAAAACCCCAAAGGAGTGAATCAGTTTTCCGTTCAGATCTGGTGCTGTATGGAAATACCCTGCAATGTGGAAGCTTTCATTTGGCAGACGGTTTTGTCTTAGGGGTGGAGTAGCAAGTTACTTTGCAGCAGGTGCGGGCACTGTGTTCACCTTTGCCAGCATGTCCCGTGTGAGGTCACGAGCCATTCAGGAGGTATGGGAAAGTGGCCTTGAGAGTGAAAGAAAAAAGCCAACCCTGTCTCCACCCTGCACGCACCCCTTCCCCAAACCTGGGTGCATCAGTAGCCACATGAACAAACAGCAGCAGTGGTGATGACTGTTGCATCGGATCAGCTGTGTAGATGGTGTGCATGCGGGATCTTTTGGGCCTGGCCTAAAGTTAGAAAGTAAATGCTGTATCCTCGTGTCTGAGCTCGGAAACCAAACGTGGCGTCGGGCGCCAGGGTACCCCTGATAAACATGGACTCATGCTGTTTTACTCTCTTATCTAGACACACTACTTTGGCCTCTGGTTTCTCAGCAAGAGCCAGCAAGCACGATGGGTGGAGCTGGAGAAACCTCTGAAGAAACATCTGGACAAATTTGCGAACGAGCCTCTGCTTTTCTTCGGAGTCATGTTCTATGTGCCAAATGTGTCATGGCTTCAGCAAGAGGCCACAAGGTAGGTGCATTTTTCCCTTGGTTCCGTATAAGGGCGTGGATCAGCTGCAAGGTTTCAGATGAAGTAGATGAGTTGGTTGATTTGGGGGTGTGTAGGTGGAGGTGGGTGCAGCGTTGGGGGGGGAGGGTGGAGTCATTGGGGGTTGTTTACCAGCCGCTTTGCAGCTTTAGAATTGTTGTCTGAATCTGAGGTGCTAACCCCGGTGTTTCCCTACGATGCTAGTCAGGCAGCAACGATCCTGGGCCAGTAGAATATTGTGCCTCGCAGCATAGAAGTATTAGCTGGAGGCTGTGCGTAAAACAAGTGGGCTTGAATTTAATAAAGAATTAACCACCTAAGGGGCGCCTGGGTGACTCCGTTGGTTGAGTGTCCTACTCTTGGTTTCGGCTCAGGTCATGATCTCATGGTTTATGAGTTTGAGCCCCACATCGGGCTTTGTGCTGATGGCATGGAGCCTGCTTAGGATTCTTTCTCTCTCTCCCTCTCTCTCTTCCCCTCCCATGCTCGCTTACTTACTGTCTCTCAAAATAAAACAAATTTTTAAAAAGCGTTGAAAAAAAAAAGAATTAACCATCTAATACTTCTTTGTTCTACTCTTGCCCTTAATATGCTCCCAAGCAAAATGTAGCATCAGACTTTGGATTTGAGTAGTATGAACGTAACTGATGGTGGGAGCGGAGTTGACGAGAACATTGAGAAGGCAAGAGCTTTGCCTGTCCTAGGTCACAATAAGAGGAGACAGGAAGCCATGGATAGAGAAGAGACCTGGGATTGGGCCCACCCTCCTGCTCATTGGCTGCTTTGCCTGGAGGAAGCCACTTATCATCTGTGAAGTGACATTCCCCCGTATCTGTAAAGTGAGGGATCTGCACGTGTCTAAAGTTCCGATAGTCTGCAGTTCCATGAACGGAACAGTTGATGTCAGTTAATGTCTGTACAGTTCACTTATTGGTAAGATTTTTCCATTAAAATGTGTGAAGGGGTTGTCTTCTCATCAAATGGTTCTTTCTGGTAATAAAGGGAATTACATTAAGCCTCTACTTTTCACGTTTTTCTTGGATCATGGCATTTAGAGTACTCAGAAGCAATGACGTACTGAGGAGCAGGAATATTGTACTTGATTATTACATGTATGATTTCTTAGATTTGAAAATTTTATTGCATTTATTTTAAAAAATTTAAGTTGTTTGTTTGAAAGAGAGAGAATGTGTGTGTGGAGCGGGGAGTAGCAGAGAGAGGGAAAGGGAGAATCCCAAGCAGGCTCCCCGCTGACAGTGAAGAGCCCAACTTGGGGCTTGATCACAAGAACCCTGAGATCATGACCTGAGCCGGGATTGAAAATCGGATGCTTAACTGACTGAGCCACCCAGGTGCCCCAAGATGTTAAAATAGGAAGCACTTAAAATTTTTACATACATTTTGGGGTGCCTGGGTGGCTCAGTTGGTTAAGCATCCAGCTTTGGCTCAGGTCATGGTCTCACAGTTAATGAGTTCAAGTCCCGCGTCGGGCTCTGTGCTGTCAGCTTAGAGTCTGGAGCCTGCTTTGGATTCTGTGTCTTCCTCACTTGCTCTGCCCTTCCCCCACTTGTATGCGTGCACTATCTCTCTCTCTCTCTCTCTCTCTCTCTCTCTCTCTCTCTCAAAAATAAACATTAAAAAAATTTTTTTACATACATTTTAGGGTGATAGTGATAGTTTCCATCTTCTTTTTTTTTTCTTTTTAAATAAAAACTATTGTTAAATAGGTGGTATTTCTATCAGCAGAGGCCATGAAATAGCTCACAGTCTGACCCCAAAAACCTGTGTTCAGTCTTTCAGGTGTCATCCATTTGAAGCACTTGGTTCAAAACTGTTGTACACTGTTTTCAAGTTTTTTCACTTATGTAGGTTCCTTTCTGTGCGTGAAGTTATTAACTCCTCCAAATGGGACAGTTTCCACCAGCTTCTGAGTCCTTCTTGAATACTTTACATCGTGTTGGGAACACAGCATTAGGTTAATAAGTACATGCTGATCCGGGGCTCTTGGACTAGGAAATGCAAGGCAGTGGGTAACAAGGATGAAACACGGACTATAAATTAATACATATTGGGCAAAGTTCAGTCTGTAAGAAAAAACGAAGTGGTGTTCCTCTAGACAGACTTATTTTGTCAGGTCAATTGTTAAGGAGGAGAAGCTGCAATAAATGGTAAGGGACTCAGAAATTGTGCTTTATGAAGTTAAAAAGGGTTGTTTAAGCTTAGGAAAACAAAGGCTTGGGGCGCCCAAGTGGCCCAGTCAGTTAAGTGTCCAACTCTTGGTTTAGGCTCAGGTTACCATCCCGCGGTTTGTGAGATCGAGCCCCGTGTTGGGCTCTGCACTGACAGTGCTGAACCTGCTTGGGATTCTCTCTCCCCCTCTCTCTTGCTTTTTCTCTTGTGTGTGGGGGGGGGATTATATGCTAACTCTGGAGCACAAAATTTGGGCCAATAATAAGTGAAGTACAAGGAGTTGAAAGACTTTGGTTATTTGGCTCAACATCAGAACACAGTTTCTAATAATTAAAGCCACAAAAAGGTGAACAAGCAGACCTATAACAGGCTGAGTGCCCTGGTTTATAGAAGTGCTGTGGCACTGAGTGGGTAGATGGGGAGTTGTCTGGGAGAGGAGACCGCCATATTGGGTAGGATGTTGGACTGGATCAACAGTTCTCAAACAGACCAGGACTTGCTGTATTATAATTACCTGGAGTATTTATTATAAATGCAATTCTAGGGCTGAAACAGAAGTCTAAACTGAAATGTCTAGGGCTGCGGATCAGAAGAATGTATTGTTTAAAATAAATGATATTCTTCAGGTGGTTCTGATATTCATCCACTCAGTAATTAACACATTCGTTAACCCCTAAAGCTCGTTATAGCTTAAGATTTTCCGGGTAAGTAAACTTAATGTCAGATTACTTGCCTATCCATATTTGCGTTCACAAGCTGAAACAAAAAGTGTTTTAAATCTCAAAAATTTGAGTTATAAAGTAAGAATTTTGATGGTCGGGGTTATTGAGACCGGAGATTAGGTAGGGCTTCTTTCCTTTTTCTTCAGAATTTCCTTTCTCCTCAATTAGCTTGGTTCATTTAAGATGAACTTTGATTGGGAGGGAATGAAATCTTTTCCAACCCAGGGTTTTGAAGCAAACTCTGTTATTGTCATTTGATCAGAAAAACTAACAAAATAAAATGTTGAAGGACATTTTTAGACTTAAACACAGAAGTAAACCGTTCATTTGTTAGGTATAACCTTCTCGCTATGGCAAAGAACGTTTAAAGTTAGGAGCTAGGTTAGCATGAGGCGTTATGGGGTTTTGTTTTTGTGGTTTTTTTTCCAGCATTGCAGAAATTTTTGTTACTCCAAGAAACCCTAAAACTGGAATGTGCCAAGGGGCATCAGGGCAAGTGAAAGACTTTAGTTGGGAAGGTGAGAAAATAAGAGAGAGAAGTAGTATAAGTACAGAAAGGAAAATTGATGGAGAAGGAAAACAGAGAGAGAATGACATATACTTGGGAAGTGACCCAGGTATGATTCCTGAGATGTGCCATGGGTTGTAGGCGTATAGACTAGAGTGCAAAGGAGACCTGGTTTGGACAGAATAACATTTTTAACTGTGCAACGTTCCTGGCTTTGGTGTTGGACATGAAGAAATGAGCTGAACTCGAGGTGAAGGACGCCACCAATGGTCATTAGAAGCCTTTGGGAATCTGAGCCTTCTTGGGAGGTTTTAGAAGCACGGGGGTGCAAACTGAATACTGAAACCCTCTTCCAGGCAGAGCAGCCAAGGAGGAGCAGCTGTGGTAGGGCAGGATTCCAGAGGACTGTTTCACAGAAGGCCCCAGCAACATTCATTAGGAGCTGGGTAGTGACAGACTCTTGCGCCGTTTGCTGTGACCCACGTGAGCAGGCGTCTGAGGTGGAGACGGGCTTGGAGAGCACCTGGGATCTGCGGCATCTGACACAAAACAGTTAGTCTTTGTGATGTCCCGCAGACCAAGATATTTGCATAGATTAGAAAGAGGAATCCGTCTTTCACTGTGGGCAAGCCCTTGGAGGAGGCAACCACTTGGCCATCCGTCTGCGCTTAAAAAATAAGCCTTTGTCTGGAGCCCACCAAACTTGTTTTCACCCAACACATGTTGGCAAAGGTTTGGCTAATTCTCTTGGAGAAGAAAACGGGTTCTATGGCATTCGTAGGGCCCAGCCATTTCTCGTTTCCGAATAAGGACAAAGAATTTAGAATTCACTCTGGTTGGTTGGGGGGTACTTGTGGACCCACATGTATCAAGGCACATGGCAGTGGAAGGAGGATATATTTAAAAGGTCTGTGTTTCATTTCTTGTCCTCAGACAATCCCAGCCCTGAAAACTGGGAGGTTAAGAGTCCTGAGAACAGCACGACAAAAGAGAAGGAAATCTGCTAAGATACTATGATTGAGCTGGAGACGAAATGCACAATCCAAGCCCTACACAGAGGTGATAATTGAACAAGAAGGCAAAAGATTTCAAAAGGAGGATTCACATAGGCATCCACATGGACGGAAAATATCTTGATATTCTTACAGAAGCGCTAAAAAGTTGATACAAAAGACACATTGGTAGACAGATGGAAGATGAGTCACGAAACCGTAGGAATTAAAGAGATTAAGCCCAGGGTTCGTTAGCCCCACTCCAAACTGTAAGATACGTGACTTTGGGGCTTCAAAAATGGTAGTTTTCCCACTTTGGTTAAAATGACTCAAGGGACGGGACCACCATAATTTTTTCCACTTCGCTTTGCTTCCCCTGTTCCTTTTTGCCAGCTCTGCTGCTCAGGAAAGAGACTCTTGCTTGCGATTCCTCTCCCCCCATTATGCTCTCCTCCTGACTCAAAGGAAAGATTTTTGTAATGTGTTTTAATGATCTGCATAGCAACAGGCTCCGTATAAACAGAGGGTTTTCAGATTTTTCTGGCCACAATAAGAAAAAAGATGGTTTGTGAGAGGTGGAGAAATTCTTCGTCAAACAGAAGGATACTTAATAATAGCAAGAGGAAGCCAGAAAACTGCTGGCCAAGGTTACTGCTTTGAGTTTAGCTCTGGGCTTTTTCCAAGCCTTCTCTCCAGTGAGGAAGCTCCTCTTTCGTTTCTTCAGCACGAAAGAGAAAATGTTTAAAAGAGTCATTTTTTTTTTCCAGGGTGAACTTAGGCTGCAGAGTGTAAGTTGCTGACCATATGGTCTCTAAAATTTTTTAATTCTTGGTCGTTTTTCTTTTACCAACATGTGTTCGTCTTTGCACTGCTCACTGTTGAGTGGTACATTTGCACGGTGCAGAGGAGCTTCTAATTGTCCTTTTTTTCCGGGACCGGCTTGTAGCCTACCTGTGCAGGTGGGGCTGTCTTTCCTCCTAGCTGTGCCGAAGCACACGCAGAGAGCCAGTGCTCCAGCCAGCGCAGCTGCTCCCCTCGCCAAGGACAGGTTTAGCCTATCTGGTACATCTAGTGGACATTCCAGGGCCGTGGGGCCTGTTCCAAGCTCCCTCTGTCGAGTGGGTGCTTGCTCTGTGTTTTCTGAGCTTCTCAACCTCAGTGGGGCTCCCTCCTGCTAGGCTCATGGTTCTTCTGTGCCCCTCCCAGCTTCTCAAGTGATGGTCCACGAAGCCAAATTCTAGCCCGCTAGGTCCGCCTTCCGGTTATCACCCACAGGACTTAGAAAGTACGCAGTCTCTGCTTGGGACCATATAGGGCATTCTTCAAGGTTAAATGAAGTTCTGCGTGGGAAGAACTTGCTAGATGAGATGGGAATAGATGCCCACACTGAAAATTGCACTGTTTTCCTCTTAAAGAAGGGAAGTGCATTTCTTCATGATGGCAAGTGACAAGGGACTTAGGCTATTAAGTTTTTAGACTATCACGGGGGCTCTTTCCCTCCAGTTACATATTTGGGCATATGGCATATTGATGGCAAAGCCAAAGTAGATGAAACCTTACGTCTCCATCAAGGCCAACAAGGTGGGCCTTTTGATTTTTTTCTTTTTAACTGGGTTTCAGGAAGTAGTTCCATTGGCCTTACAAAAGCTTTCTTCACCTTTCCTTTCTTGTAAATACCAATGCTGTCCCCGCTTAGGCTCTCCCAATGTGCCTTGAGTGCTATTGTAAACAAGTCAGTGTTCACCCGTTGTTTAAAGTGTCTCTTTTAAAAGCTCTAATTATGGTAATGTTTCCATTTCCTTTTACAACACCATTTATTTTGTTCCTCCGGTTCTTTGAGTTCTTTTATTATTTTGAAATGTCATTTTAATGGCTATTTAAAGTTTGCCCGTGGGCTGGGAAATAGGGACTCCCTTCAAGTCAGACTTAAGATTCAGCGTGAGTCCGCCTTAGATAATATAATTTGCTGAGAATGGCAAATCCTCCTCCTGGCCAGCTCCAGCTGGTGAATGGGAACTTGTTTTCTCTTTCTCTCTCTCTCTCTCACTCTCTGTCTCTCTCTCACTCTTTCCCTGTTGATAGTTGAGAACAGAGTTGTTTCTGCCAGATATTTTAGATGTTTTAAGATGCTAGTGATACTAGGATTTAGCCTTCAACATTATTCCGGGTGGGTAATGTATTGTTTGATGGGATCAAGAGAGGAAAATGGCTGTCTGTAATATGCAGAGAAGTCTTCAAGGGAAGAACTGCTCCCCAAAAGATTAGTTGATAAAAGTGTTGGTCGCCATTTGCATTATTTTGCATTTCAACTATTAGGAAGCACCTTTTTTCCTGTTTGGCACTTTGCCAGTCAGCGGGGGTGGAAAATGTACAGATCCCCACAATCCCCCTCTTTTGCAAAGAGCTGTGTGTCTCCAAGCAGCTTTTAATTTCATTTCCAAGTATTTGATTTATTGCGATTTGAGTTTGGCCTTAAAGCCTACGTTGCTGACCCTACTTACCTCCTGGAGAAAGAAGGCTTTCTCACGGTTTTGGTGAAACCCGGAGGGCCCGGCAAGGGTCTTTCAAAACCAGGGCCAGCCTCCGGGGCCTGTGGCATGTGCAGGGAGTTACAGCCCTGTGCTCAGAAAGGCCCCACCCCTGGTTTAATGCTCTGCCGGGGACCCTCTTGAAATTGTTAGCAATTTTTGAGCCACAGACCCTGCAGTTTTATTTTTCACTAGGCTCTGCAAGTTGTGTTGCCGGCCCTGCCCAGGACAGCCTCCTATTTCCATCTCTGTTCGTTCTCTTCTTGTTTTGTTGTTACCTTGTTAGTTATTACTCTTAGTTAAGGGTAGATCTGAGTGTACACTTATGGGTGTGATCAAAGAGAAAAAGTAAGTTAAAAAAAATGCTCTGGAACAAAAATAAAATTCTTGCTATCTATGCAAATATGACAGTAGAAATGTGGCCCTGGTAACCATTTCTGCTCCCAGACCTGACTCACTGGAAAGTCCTTCAGTCTGTTCTAAAATCAGTTCGGGCTCCTAGAGGGAAGCTGATTGATGAGCGTCTCTCATTCCTCCATCAGGATTTCTTCATGGTTTATATGAAGAAGATGACTTTGCAAAGTTTATGCGTCTCTTAAATCAAGAGTACGCCTTAGCCCCTGCTTCATGTTCAAGTCTTCCGAATACACGGAGCTTCTTGTCCAACTCCCTAACCCCCACGCTCCAGGAAAAGGAGTTTGCGAGATATGCAGGCATGTTGTTAGCTAGTTAGGCAACCTACTGCCACTAGAAAAACAAAGTGTAGACAAATAAATGAAGTTAGCACATGAACATAATCTGTGTTTTTTTAAATAATCTTTCCCTTTATGGGAGAGAAAATAAACAGTAATAAAAAACCAGAATATTTTAGTAATATCAGTTGACATTATCATTCATTGTAGGTGTCCTATCATGAATGGAAAAATCAGAATTTCAAAAGCAAATGTATCAGAAGCGTCATTCATATTTCAAAAGAAGCCTTCATGCAATGTTAGGGTTCCTTAATGCCCCTGACATTTGATCTTCACCCTTTCTAAAGCCAGATGTGCTTATGTATGTTTTAATCATTAGTAAAACAAAGTTTCCCCCAACATAGGTGAAGCCGTGTACCTCAAAGAAACCTTTGCTTTTAAAGTGTTAAACTTACTTTGTTTGTAATCATAGGCTAATGTGTATTTGATGATCTATCCTGAACATTTCTAAAGCAACCAAAATCATGCTCCCATTAAGCCATGGGAGTTATTTGAAAATAACTCGATTTCTTAAGCAAGGTTCCTAATTGTATTCTTTGTGGATTTCTTGATTTCCGAAGATAAATTTGTTCATTCACTTAGTCATTGATTCCAAAATAGTTCTTAATCAGAGTGCCACTGCAGAAGACTGAGAAAGATTCTACATTCGATCCATGAAATAACAAAGATTTGTAATCGAGCGTGGATTAACATTTTAGACTATTCTGGTTGTTTTTTTTTCCCTAAAAGCTGAGTAGAACATGATGATCACACACAGCAGTGTTTACCTTCAGCCGAGGGGTGGAGAGAGGGGAAAACAAACAGAAGCTATGGGAAGAGGTGTTTTGTCATGTCAAAGCACGCCAGCTATGCTCCCTGAATTTTTAAAAGACATCCACTTCCTTATAAAGGATTCTTAGGATTTGTAGGGGTATCATTACAATGGGTGGGATTGTGAACGGTGTGTTAGTTTCAAAATGCATTTTTTGAAGATCTTGGGAGGGAAATGGAACCCAAGGAATCAATGTTTTAGAATCCTTTGCTCTACCTTCTCTCCGGAGCCTCCGCACCCAGACCTTTTGGGTTGGAGTTGAGTGGGTGGGGAAGGGAGAGGGAAGTGACAGATGGAGTGTTTTCACACATCACAGAAGCTCCGAGTGCCCGAGCAGCAGCAGGATCTGGAAAGCACAGGGTCCTTCTTTGTGCTTTATAGTATCATGGTTGCCTGACCCCACCCCAGACTTGGAAACCTCCTCTGTGCGGTTCTGTGGAAGAATGTAGTTTGCATTCCATCACCCGATATCATTTCATAATAGTAATAATGACAGCGGCTGGCATATGTACGAGGGGCTGCACTAAATATCTTAAGTGCTTGTCTTTTTCAGTCTTCACCAGAACCTATGAGGCAAGCACTGTTGTTATCTTCTGAAGGACTGTTTCTAACAGAGATGGTTTTTTACATTTTTTTTAATAGTTTATTTTTGAGACAGAGACAGAACATGAGCAGGGGAGGGGCAGAGAAGGAGGGAGACACAAAATCTGAAATAGGCTCCCGGCTCTGAGCTGCCAGCACAGAACCTGATGCAGGGCTTGGCTCGAACCCACGAACCACGAGATCTTCACCTGAGCCGAAGTCAGACACTTAACCGACTGAGCCACCCAGGCGCCCCAACAGAGGTTTTATTACTAACAAGTAGAGGTTTCATCCATCAAATAAAGGGAATCTTTCATGTTACTCTGCCAGAAAAATACATCTGTCCGTGTGTGCCCCTACTACCCAGCTTTACCAGAGCAATAGGAGGTTTCTTCTTCACTGGAGTGTCAGCAAAGAAATCCAGAGGATAAAGTTCCTGTAAGGTCAAAGATTGTAAAAGGGTACCGTGAAGGTTGATTCGGGTCTACCCATAGGTTTTGTTTTCACCTGGGCCATTTTTTTTTTTTATTGGATTTGGAGGGGCGCCTGGGTGACTCAGTAGATTAAACATCCAGCTTCGGCTCAGGTCATGATCTCGTGGTTTGTGAGTTCGAGCCCCACATTGGGCTCTCTGCTCTCAGCACAGAGCCCTCTTGGTAAAGTCTGTCTCCCTCCCCCTCTTCCCCTCCCTGCTCTCTCTTACACAAATATATAAACATTTTTAAAAATTTATAATTGGATGTGGATGCCTTATAGTAATATAGGCATATGCTGTATAGCTCACCTTACTCCCTGCACTGCCCATGGGGTTACAGTCGACAGCATTTGCTCCTTTCCCATGACCTGACGGGTCTTGTAGGCATTTAGACTGTGGCCGCCGATACTTGGTCTGTCTGTATAACTCGAAGTACTTGGGTCAACTCATACCTTCTCATTGGCCCAGTTGGCTTTATGCCACTCAGCATCGAGCTGTCTTAACACTTTGGCCACCTACCAGAGACTGTAGCCGGATATGGGAGTCTCATTTCCCTTAAGCACTCATTTGAAAACTTTGTTTCTGTGTAAAATCACTCTGGGGAACTAGATTGCATGGCCCTGTACTTCCTGCGCTGGAGATGTAGCTCACGTTTTTCAGATTTCTTCTCCTTATTGCTTTCAGTATCTGCCTTGTTCTGATTACCCATAAATGGTTCCATCTGTAAGAAAGGTACCAAATGTTCTGTAGGCCAAACAAGAAAGTCACTGAAATCTGAAGCAAACATGATCTATTTAAGAAAGTATAGTTTGGGTTCTATCAAGACAGAGCAAGCTTTACTAGAGAATAGTTTTATATCTCAACATAAAACACCACACATTGCAGAGGCCAGTTGTTTCATTTCACAGACGAAGAAACAGAACCCAGGAGATACAGGGACTTTGCCCATTGTCACACAGCTTAGTGACAGAAGCCTGGCTCTTAATTTGATACTGGGATAGTTTGAGGTGAACCAAGCCGATCTACATGGCAGAGCCCATGGATAGGATTTATTCCAACTTCCAGAAAGCCTCCACCCATCTTCCCCTCCCTTGCCCTGCAACAGCAAAGGCACACTGGAACTGGAAGAGAGGAGTTTTGTCAAAAGGAAGGAAGTAGTTCAGACACAAGAAACAAAGAGTAGAGGAAAACAGGCACTTCTTTGAATGGAGGCGTTTAAATAGCGAGCATTATGTAGAGATTGGAACTAAGATGGGGTTTTATTTAATGTTAATCACTCATCTGCAGCCCTGGGCACAGAGGGAAAGTGCCAAGCTTCTAGATGACACTAAGCCCTTTAGAAGAGTGGAAAATTGAGACATTGGAAATAAACAGTAGAAAGGTGTCAGCAAGTGTCAAGTTACCAGGTGCGACTATGAAATAGTGATACTGCTTTCTGGTGCAGTTTGCGAAAGCAAGGAGTAATCATGGGGGGACATGTTGCAACATGTTTCATTTTACCCCAGCCGAACTCTCTTTCAAGGTCAGCCCGTCAATCTTAGCCTGCAGCTGGGGAGAGAGAGTAGACCTTTCACCAGCATAAAAATGTTTCCTGCCAGCATAAAAATGTGTTACTGTTGTGCGGAACAAAGCCCAGCAAATTTTACTTAAATTGAACTCAAAGCAAGTCAGACACATGATACTTTAATAGAAACTCATGGAGATAAAGCCACGTTAGAAATGCATGCTTTTGATTGGGGCAGATGTTTTGAAGGAGGCAGTCAAGACATTTATGATGGTAACTAAAGAAAGAAACCCGTCATTCGAAGGAGGACTGGAAAAGTTCACTAATTTGGATCCTTGAAAGAAATGACCGACTGTGGATCCTGATGGAAAAATTTGAAGGCAGGTTATGTATCTGCCAGACTTTGTTGTATATTTAGAATGATTGATGGAATCAGCAAAGAACTGATATTTGGTCAATCTTTAAAAAAAAAAAAAAAGCTGGGAATAAAATGTAGTTCAGTAACAAATGACTATAGTAGGAGCACAGACCTGAAGTCAGAAGACCTACCTCCGAGGAGGTACTTGTTTCTTGGTCAGGCTCTGTAAACTCAAAACTTACCTTATGTGTTTATCGTCAGTCAGGAAATGATATTAGCACAGCTTCAGAAAGCACCTATCAGTGCGTTTAAATAAAAAAGGATCTGTTAGAGGGTAGTGACCAATTGCTGCAAACCTCAGGAAGCTGTGCAGGTAGGTTATCAATCACCTGGAAGAAACCATCCTGGCCCACACTGCCTGGAAACCTACAGGGAGATGCATTCTGGGAAATGTAGTTCAGCCTCGTCACATTGAGACATTACAGTACCACCAAGGGGCTTAGTACACAATTGATGATGAACAGAATCCAAATCACAGTTTTAGTAGAAACACTATTGAATCCAGAGTTGGTACTGACTCTTGAGTTCCAGAAGTCAGAATTACCCTCAAAAGGTAAAGGTTTGGATGTAGTTGAAGATAACTTCAAATTTGTCCCTTATTCTGTCGGACACTTCCCAAAGGGGGAGCTGCCCAAACTCATTTAAACAAAAGCTGTATTGTTACCGTAAATGTATGTTCCCAGGAAGGTTCTCCACCCTCACCCCAGTCCCATACAAGGGAGCAGATATAATCCATACAGGGCCCGGGCTGTTCCTGCCCACTGTGAGGAGGTTATCAGATGAGTGTGAGGACAGAGAATAAGGCAGGCCTGGCCTTGCAGCCTCACAGATGGTCGGAGCAGCTGTTCAGGGTCTTGAAGCCAGGCGGGCTGCAGCGGGAGGTACCAGGCTGACCTGATGCTAATCTTGCAGCACTTGTAACTTGAAGAGGGTGTAGTCTGGAAAAAATAAACAGATTCCAATTAAAGATTATTTAAGGAGATGACGGACTCCTGGTGAGTGATAATTATTAAAAAAAAAAAAAAAAAGCAAAACTAAGAAACGAGGAGCCCATTGATTTTTTAAATGCAGTACTTAGCAGAATCGCCCGTGGCATTCTTTAAAAATGCAGATTCTTGTACACCACGCCTGACTTCCTGAATCAAATCTGGTTTTACTTGATTCTTTGGCACTTTAAGTGTCATAGGTGATTCTTACACTTCTTGAAGTTGGCTTGAATGGAATGCAACTATACCTTGATGTTCTTGCAGCAGTATAAGCTGTTTTGTGTTAGTAAATTGATGTTAGAGATCCTCAGGGTGGATTTCAAGGAACTGGGAAAGAATGAAAGAGTTGCAAAGTCTGGAACGTCTGGTTTAGGCTGAGCAATTTAGAGGATGGATGGTGTGTAGAACACCTGGGCATCTTCATGGGGTCCTGGAATAAACAGGTCCTGGAATAAACAACATGACAATCCAAAGTTTGGCAGGAATTTTGGTCAGTTTGTATTTCCTCTACTTCATAATGTAGCATTTTATTTATTTATTTATTTATTTATTTATTTATTTTTATTTTGTAAAAATTTTTTAATGTTTTATTTATTTCTGAGACAGAGAGACAGCGTGAGCAGGGGACGGTCAGAGAGAGAGGGAGATAACAGAATCTGAAACAGGCTCCAGGTTCTGAGCTAGCTGTCAGCACAGAGCCTGATGTGGGGCTTGAACCCACGAACCGTGACATCATGACCTGAGCCGAAGTTGGACTCTTAACTGACGGAGCTACCCAGGCGCCCCCAGAATGTAGCATTTTAACCTTTTAATTAATTAAGCTTTGATAATGCATAATAGATTATACATAATATAATGTAAGGCTTACATACATATATATATGTATATATACACACACACACATACACACACACACATATATTGTGCAAGAATTTAGCACTATGTGCATCTCTAACGAAAGCAGTAATAGCAGCTGGCCTGAATTCTATACTACATAGGGACCCTAGAACCTTAAAAGGGACCCTTTTCTACAACTTCCCCAGGCTTTGGCAGTGTAGACTTAATTTTTTTAATGTTTATTTACTTTTGAGAGTGAAAGAGCGCTTGTGCACACATACTCACAACCAGGAGACGGCCTGAGAGCAAGGAAGAGAATCTCAAGCAGGTTCTGCACTGTCGGTGCAGAGTCTGATGTGGGGCCCGAACCCACAAACCATGAGATCATGATCTGAGCCGAGATCAAGAGTCAGACACCCAACCGACTCAGCCACCCAGGTGCCCCTTTTGACTTCATTTTAATTTTTACAAAATGAGAATTTTTTTTAAACTGAGAATTCTGTACATGGATTTCAGTAATTCTCTTGCCATCTCTGGTTTGTCGATTTCTGCTGCATTTAGTTAAAGGTGAAATAGGTAAGTTGAGAAACAGTCTAGAGTGGTGAAAGCATTGAAGTTTCTTTTCATGATCAGTTTTTTAAAAATATATATCATTTTCTAGACTGGTTTATTGAACCTTTGATTCCACCTATCAACAAGAAGCACAATATATTTAAGTAAAAACAAACTTTTAATGCAAACTTCTGTGACCACCTCCTTACTATACATGTCAAGAGATTTTGTGTTGCTTATGTGTGCACATACCCCTCCCCCCTATGATTTTGCAATGTCCTCCCTGTTGTTAGGAGTGAATGCGTTATCCTGAAAGCTAATATTCTGACAATCTTTCACCCACAAAAAAATTCATGGTTATTTATTTTTTTTAAAGGCTTGGAAATCATTTATCCACAGGAAGTGGGAAAATACCAAAGTTAGGAAAACAGTATTCTTTATACCTCGTACATTTTCAAAAGGGGTGTCACAAATTATTTAACCATGACACTCTAAAGTTGGCATTTTTCCTTTCCTACTTAATGTGGTTATTTGCTAAGTTGTAGCATTGTATAATTATAACTCTAATACAGTTAGAAATGTATTTAGAGCTTGAATGTCTGTAGGAGAAGAATGTTGAGTTGACCTACAGAGATTCTTGTCTATTGCTGATGCTTGCATTTTATCCAAAAGCACATATACAAAACAAATCTAAAACATTTTACCTTGCCTTACCCTTGACTCAGTATATAAGTAATTGCATTAGAAAGCATTCAAATGAAAGAGGGAATCAATCTAGCTTTTTGACCATGGGGAATGAAATACATATATTTAGTTGTCTAGAGTAGTATTTGCTGATATGGTGAAGGAGGCCTGTTTGGGCATTGTACAGATTCTCTTCTTATGGTTTTCATTTAAGAAACAGAATTTTGTCATGATAAAGGACATTACAGATCATCAACTCTGACTCCTTGTGAAACCAGCCTGATCACAGCCAAGCAGTCAGGCATCTGCTTCCTGAGTGGTGTCCCCATGCCCCCCGTATCCTCTGCTGGACACAGTCCAGCCACCGCTGCACTCCCCCACCCCCAGCCCGGTCCGTGGACTGGTATCTGCTATTTACAAGACAGTCCTTCTACCTTTTTTCGTGATTCTCAATGCTTTCCCCAGGCTCACTCTAGTTTCCTGTAATTTTCAAGTATCTTTAATATCTGCTTCTCATAGATCCCTTTCCTTCTGTCCTCAACCACGTCCTTTATTCTATCTTAAAAATTAACCACAGGGATGCTTGGGTGGCTCAGTAGATTAGACATCTGACTTCGGCTCAGTCATGATCTCACGGTTCATGGGTTCGAGCCCTGCGTTGGGCTGTGTGCTGACAGCTCAGAGCCTGGAGACTGCTTTCAGATTCTGTGTCTCCCTCTCTCTCTGCCCCTCCCCTGCTTGTGCTCTGTCTCTCTGTCTCTCTCAATAATAAACATTTAACCACAAAATATTTATACTTCTATATATTTTTATACCTTTATGCTTCCTAATTACTGTTGAATATCTCTCTTACCTTTGGATGTCTGGGTTTTTGCTTGTTTTCTTGAAAATTGTTTGTCATCGATTTTGCTCACATTGTTCTCTTGAAGGTTATCAAAGGACACCCCCACCTCTGAACCAGCGGCCTTTTCTTACTCCCGTTCTCTTCACTCACGTACAACACTAGACACAGAGAGCCCGCTCCCTGAAATCCTCTTTCTTGTTTTTTGGTGTCTTACACCTCACCCAAGCTCAGGCCCCCGGCTTTTCATCTTCTACACCCCCCAGTTTGCCAGAACCCTGCCCGTCTAAGTATATTCTCTTTAAAACGACCTGCAGTAGACCTCAGTTATCTCTTTAGCCTTTACAAGTAGTTTCTGACATATGTGTCATCATTTTGTATCCCCCCCCATCTTATTTTTGATTTCCTGTCATTCATATCCCGAATATCTACCGTGTACAGGGAACCAGAAGCCTAGACAAAATACAGCCCTTTTCTCCAGGAGCCTGCATTCGTGTGAGCCCCTTTGCTTTGTGTTACATTCTTGCTTCAAGCTCTTTGGGTGATTATGACTACCAGCTACCATCGGTCCATCATCTCTACACAGGACACTCTCGTTCACTCTCGCTCAACCAGTCCGCATAGAACCTGAAAGATAGACATGGAGGGACTGTTTTCCTCCCCTTCCTTTCTCTTGATCTTAAATTGTTCCCTAAATACCCCCATTTTTCTCTGAATGACTCTGATACTTTCACTGTCACAAACTGAAGATTAGAGTCACCTGGGTGCTCCTTCCTTTTCTCATGTGCTACTCTGGGGCTGACCATTCCCCCAAGCTCTGGTAGGCCTCTCTTTCGGAGCCACGGTGTCACCTTCTACCACAAGAGTCATTTTTTAGAAAAATTCTTAGTTGAAGTTCCACACACAGTCCAGTGCAGAATTCAAAGTGTGCAGCTCAGTGAATCTAGGCAAAATGAATACACCTCCATAACCAGTTCCTAGACCAAGAATTAGGACATCACCGGCACCCAAGAATCCTTCATGTTTCCTTTCAACCTCTGTCTCCCAGGAGTGATTAGTATCTTGACTTCTAATAACATAAATTGTTTTTGCTTTGAATTAAGCAATAAAGTAGAATAAGATAACATGTGTTCTTTGGTGTCTTACTTCTTTGGTCAAAACTTTTTGAAACTCATCTGCATTTTTGTGTGTAGAGATTAACCCCGTTCAGTGCTGCATAACATTCCAGTATAGGAATATACTGTATTTTAAAAAAATGAAGTGTTAGTAATAAACAGTATTCTCTTGGTTTCAGGCATACACCATAGTGATTTCAGTATTTTCATATATCATGAACTACTCCCTATGAGGAGCCTAGTTACCATCAGTCACCATACAGAGTTATTGCAGTGTTATTGATTGTGTTTCCTCTGCTGTATCTTACATCCCCATGACTTATTTATTTTAGAACTAGAAGTTTCTGTACTACATTTTACTCATCTTACTGTTGAAGAACACTGGATTGTTTCCAGTTTAGAGCCATTAAGAACTGTGCTGATACTTATATTTCTAGTACATGTATCAAGGGTGTCCTAGTACACATCCGTGTTCTTGCACATGGTGTCAAAGCAGGTACTCATTTCTACTGAGCATGTGTATGCAACTTTTACCCAATAGCTCTCCAAAATTTTTATTACCACCAGCAAAATAAAAAGCACATTTTATTTTTTCTGTTATAGTGTATTGTCAAGTTGGTTTCCATCTAACCCAGTGCTCATCCCAACAAGTGCCCTCCTTCATGTCCATCACCTCCCTTCCCCTCTTCCCCACCCCCATCAGCCCTCAGCTTGTTCTCAGCATTCAAGAGTTTCTCATGGTTTGCCTCTCTCTCCCCAGCTATTTTTTCCCCTTCTCCTCCCCCATGGTCCTCCGTTAAGTTTCTCCGGTTCCACTTATAAGTGAAAATATATGGTATCTGTCCTTCTCTGCCTGACTTATTTCGCTCAGCATAACACCCTCGAGTTCCATCCACATTGCTACACATGGCCAGATTTCATTCTTTCTCACTGCCATGTAGTATTCCACTGTATCGATAAACCACGTTTTCTTGATCCATTCATCAGTTGATAGACATTTAGGCTCTTTCCATGATTTGAAAAAGCACATTTTAAGGCTCAAAAAGTTTAGACAGTTGACCTTGCTTTCCTTTTACTCCTTATATTGAATTATCATTCATTAAATATTTATTGAGTGCTTATTATGTTTGAGGCCCTTAGGGTACATTGGTAAACATAAAAGCAAGCATCTTGGCACTTAGTTGCAGATCAGTAGGATTATTGATCTTTCTTAATAGTAACAGTAATGATTATAACATGCATTGAGTGCTTACTTTGTGGCAGGGCACAATTCTAAATTCTGTATATGTATTAAGTCATTCAGTTCTTACCCCAACTGTAGAGTTAGCACTGTGAGTGTTCTGATTTTACATAATACGAAACCAAGGCACAGCGGTTGTGTAACCTGCCCAAGTTCACGATGTAAGTGACAGAGCTGTCATTCGAACCTACACAGCATGGCTCTAGAATCCACATGTTTCCCATGATGCTGTATACTTAAATCTGTTCCAGCCACCTCTGCCCCTACTTCTGGCTTGAAATGCAGCAAAGTGGGAAAGAGCACAGGCTTTTGAATCGGATAGGCTTGGATTTGAATCCTGGCTCTGTCACTAATTCTCTGCGTGCCCTTGGGTGAGTTATTGGTCCTTCTTAAGACTAGGTTTCTTCAGGAACAGTGGGATCCTATGAGGATTAAACTGGTTAATAAATGGAAAAGCACGCTTTATAGCGCCTGATAGTATTCCCATTATTTTTTGGCCTCTTGTGTCTCTACCATCCATCTGCGTAATATGGTGTATTTACCGACTTCTAAGCATCCTTCTTAAAAGCTGTTGTTTTTATTGTTTTCCTTCTTTTGTCAAAAATATTTAATGATTTACCAATGACTAGCAGGTAAAGACAAACATACAGAGGTATTTAAAGCATTGCAAGACTGCATATTCCTTACTGCCTTCTGCTTCCTTCCACAAACCCTTCTGACTTTATCTGACTGGTCCATTCAGTATTTGACACCCTCGGCTTCTCAGTTCTTCTTCTGGTCTTTGCCAGCAATTGAGGTATCTCCCTTTTCTTTTTCCCTTTGGAAAGGCCTTGGAAGTTTCCTCTGCCTTCTGGACTCATCTCTGAATATTCATTAAACTCATTTAATTATATCCTAAGTATAAGGAACTCTGTAAAATACAAAATGGCATAAGATGTCACTCCTGTCCTGAATGGGTTTTGCAGTCCATTAGGGAAGATTAGATGGTCACATAAAAATATCCGAACGACAGGGTAGTATATGATAGGTACCTACCAGGGGTATCCTTCATGGGTGGAGTGGTAAGGGGAGTCTTTGGGAAGGTATCTTAGGGTTTTCCGGAGAAAACAGGCCTAATTAGGTAATTGTATCTACATCTAATCTCTATATCTACAGAGATTGATTAATTTTAAGAAATAGACTCACATGATTATGGAAGCCAGCAAGTCCAAAATCTTCAAGATAGTTCTGCAGCCTGGAACCCCAGGAATGAGTTTTAGCTCGAGTCCAGAGGTGGTCTGCTGGCAGAATTCCCTGTTCTTTGGGGGAGGTCAGTCTTTTTCTCAGTGTTGTCAACTGATTGAATGGGGCCCACCCACATTATGGAGGGCCATCTCCTTTACTCAAAGTCTACTGATTTGAATGTTTATCTTATCTAAAAATTACCTTCACAGAAACATCTAGAATAATCTTTGATCAAACATATGGGTAGTTTGGCCTGGTCAAGTTGACCTGTAAAATTTACCATCACAAGAAGTGTCTGTTGAATTGAGCTTTGAAGAAGACATTGGATTTTGATAAATGAATCAAGACTTGGCAGGGAAGACAAGCCAGGCCAGGTCCTTAAGCCTGTTCCCACCCCCAAAGGGTAAAATAATTCCCACAAGTAGCAGGGGCTTCCTGATGTGTAAAGGTGGGATGTGTAAAGGAAGAAGATCCCGAGGAAAGGAAAATTGCAGTGTGAACACCTCATGGGTGTTCGAGTATGTGGTGGAAAGGGCTAAATGTAGCAGACAGCCCTGGATTTATATTTTGGCTCCGTCCTTCACTCCTTGCATCACTCTAGAAGCTTACTACCCTCTATGACCCCATTTTCATGTATATAAAGTAGAGATGATGAAGTTTCTTCCTCCCTTCCGCCAACACAGGTGTATCCATTTGTCCATTTATATTGAATCAGAGTGGTTTCAGCCGGAAATATAGAAGACCGGGGCCCAGCAATTTTGCATGGCTATTGGTACCCCCATTAACCTGCTGTGTGACATCAGGGAAACGAGTTAGCCTCTCTGTTATCTCCGTAATCTGTTAAATAACATCTCCTTTACCACAGCAGAATTGGAAAATTTATATCTTAAAGAAATAATTAAGTCATTTTGCATAAGGTTTTGATTTCTTGGAAGAAACCGTGGTTTGAAGGACGAGAGTTTCCTGTTTCTGTTGTGTGACAGGCTCCTGGTACGACGTCTCCTTCTGTGTCTTGGAACTGAATTATGTAATTGCCTCTTTAGAGTTCTGACTTCGTGATCAGGAAAAATGCTACCTTCCAAATCGAGAGTGCACCCAGTATTTCCATTATAAAGGGATCACTTTTACTTTTTCTTCTCATGATAGAACCTTATGTTTTGAAAAATATTATCTGCCATTAGTACTTTCTATAAATATTTAAATACTTAAATGTAAATATTTCTATAAATATTAAATATTACATAATTATCCTTAACTGAGTAATCAGAATAATTTTTGTGTAATTAATATTTTAGTGTGTTTGGACGGCCATTTGGGACAAAGTACAAATCATTGTGGCATTTTCATTCACTTGTTCATTCGTCCACTCACCTGTGCACATGTACATTTGCTAAGTATTTACTGAGCACCTCTTGTGTGTTAGCAGCCTTCTAGTTACTGGAGATATGGCCGCAAATAAAACAGACAAAAATCCCTGCCCTTGTGAAGGTCATGTTTTTGAAATATTCATAGTAGCCTGCGAATGGCTCCTTCCGTATTTTGTAAAATTCCGGTTGGGAATTGTAAGAGCATGTGTATGGTACCCTAATTCGATACTGAATTGTATTCTCTAAAAAAATTGCTGGGGCACCTGACTGGCTCAGTCAGTGTCTCAGGGTTGTGAGTTCAAGCCCCATGCTGGTTGTGGAGCCCATTTAAAATTAAAATAAAAATTATAAAATAGTAATTATACAATAAAAGATAGGAAGCGGGAAGACAAGCCAGGCCAGGGTCCATAAGCTTATTCCTCCCCCCCCCCAACGCTTTTGGTTCCCAGATAATGGTTTACTTTCATGCACTAATTACTACTACTGATCCCCTCAATAGAGAAGACGGTAAACATTTAGAAGACTTCATATAAAGACATATAAGTGATAAACTATACAAGAGTTCACTATATGATCTTTTTCTTTATTTATGCTTTCGATCAAATTCCCCTTTAGACTTACCTTAAATCCGTGACCATGACTTTTATGAGAAAAGCAGCCTGTCTATGAGAACAGTCATTCCTGTCAGTCAGAACTGATGGAAGAATGTACTAACTTGAGAAAGTGGAGAAATATGTGGGACTTTGTTCTGTGCACAGAATTTAGTGACCAGTGTAAAGGTGATAGCGGCTCTAGATGGGTTTTCATAAAAATAATAAAATTTTAAATAATAGAGAATATATAGACTTGTAACTATTAATTACACAAACTTGTTTTTCTTCTCTAATTTTTTTAGGACCTGTTTTTTGGTCAAGTTGTACTGCAAAGACCATTTTTAATGTTACTGACCTTTAATTTGACGATGGTATTGTTTTTTTTTTTTTTTTAAGTATGTCAGTTTTATAATGGGGATCAAGTGGGCAGTCGCCATGATTTGGGCTCTCTGGAGGTTTTGCCAAAGACGGGGTGAAAGTAGTAGTATTTCATTTCCTGTTTCCTACCACTTATCCTTTGCTCATTTCACTCTTGCTACATGGTTCTCCTTAACCATTCTTGGTCTGCACTGAAAATTCAGATCTTAGAAAACAGGTAGGAATATCTATGAGCTTTATTCTGTAAAGCTGTTTCCTATACAGAAATATAAAACAGGATTTAGGGGACGAGGAAGAAGAAGTATGAAAAAAAAAAAGAGGACACCCATTATTAGGTCAAGAGTTCCCTCCCTCCCTCAACTTAAAAATGATGAGGTCAAATGTTTGACTAAAGTGCTTTGATGAACTTATGCTTTACTGAACAATAATGTGGTTATCGTTTTTTAAATCAATAGCTAAGTCTGTTTTCTCCAAATTTAAGGAGCAGTCTGTCAGTTCTCCAAAAAGGAGGAGTCTTTATCTGGAATTTTTACTTTCAATGCTCAGGCTAAAACTCTTACAGATATCTTTGAATTTGTTCTCACATATCCCATACCCAGCCATCAAAATATGTCCAGAGTCTGACCACTTCATCCCACATCCATTGCTACTGCTCTGCCGTAGTCCGTCATCATGTCCCCTGTCTGCTGGCCCTACGTCCACCCTTGTCCCTTGTGGTCCAGTGTCTATACATCATCCAGTGCCTTTCTTTTCAGTGTGTGTCAGTTTACGTGGCTTCTTTGCTCAGCACCTTCCACTGGTTTGCCATCTGACTAAGAAAAGTCCAAATCCTTCAATTTGTGACCTTTTCCCCATCGTTCCCTACCATGTGGCTTCATGCTCACTCCTTACTACATGGGCTTTCTTCCCATTCTTGAACACATCACTATGCGTGTTCCTACAAGCACTTGGATCGGCTGAACCAGAACATCCTTCCCCCAAATACTGATAAGGCTAGCTCCTCAGGTTTTTCAGATCTCCGCCCAGGGCTTACCTTATCAGGGAGACTTTTCTTGACCACCTCCCACTTTGTTACTCTTCATATCTTTTATCTGATTTTATCTTAATGAACTTATTTATTGACTTAATTGTTGCTTGTTGTCCTCACTGGAATCTAAGTTCCTTGAAGGAGAGCAGGGACTAGGAATTTTAGTTCACTGCTGTATTCATAGTGCTGAGAACAATTCTTTATTTTTTTTTTATTCTTTTACTCTTTTATTTATTTCTGAGAGAGAGAGAGACAGCGTGAGCAGGTGAGGGTCAGAGAAAGAGGGAGACACAGAATCCGAAGCAGTCTCCAGGCTCTGAGCTAGCTGAGAGCACAGCTCCTGATGCAGAACTTGAACCCATGAACCATGAGATCGTGACCTGAGCCAAAGTCGGATGCTTAACCGATTGAGCCACCGAGGTGCCCCCTTGACGTGTAGTATATGCTCACTGAGTCTTGTTGAATAGATGAGTAAATAATTGAATATATTTATTGGTAAGTTTCTAGTATTTTGCCAGTAAATTGGGTCTAAGTTGATACAATTTTAAAATAAAAGTGCTGTAGGAGGCTAAGAAATCATTATAGTCATCAAATTTGACAGCTTTTATAATGATTTCTAACCAATAGATTTTGTGCTGGTTTCATAAACATACTTAAATATAGGAAACCTTATATCTTCTGCAGGCTTAACTTTTAGAAGTTTACTGAGCTTTTTTTGTTTAAGGGGGAATTTGAGTACCTACTTAGTACTCCTCTTCTGTAGGAATCCTGTCCTTTGAACATGGCCTTGCACCCACAGTGTATGCCCAGTGCAGCCACTGAATATCCGGAACTGGTACCCTTTCTTGGTTTTATGTCCCAGTAAGTTCTTGGTTCCTAAAGAGGCATTTGATGTGTTCCTCTACTAATGAGACCGTTTAAAATTTGGAACTTATTTTAATTTTATTTTTTTAATGTTTGTTTTTGAAGGAGAGAGAGAGGTGAGCAGGGGAGGGGCAGAGAGAGACACACACACACAGAATTCGAAGCAGGCTCCAGGCTCTGAGCTGTCAGCACAGAGCCCAACACAGGGCTTGAACTCACAAGCCATGAGATAATGAGCTGAGCCGGTCAGACACTTAACTGACTGAGCCACTCAGGTGCCCCCCAAAAATTTTAACTTATAATGAAAAGGAGGAATGTGTTTATAACAGCCTTCTCCATGTAATGGAAGAAATGAAAAACTTTCTCTGATGTGGCAGTTTTAGTTCTCTGCTTGACAATCTCCTGCTTTGTCCCCATACCTAAACAAAGGGCTCCTTTCCACCTGTGTGTGTAGCCTTTTGTCTCTTTAGATTATCATTTCCTTTTCTAGGAAATTGCATTTTCTACCTTTAAGTTTACTGTGTGTTGGGGGATATAAAAAGATTGCCTTTAGAGACAGGGGCAGTTAGAAAACCACACTCTAAAAGAAAAAAGGGCATCCAAAATTATTTTAAAATTGCATCCAACAAAAGGAATATCTAGTCCTTTAATCCTAGAGCCCGAGACAGGGGTTGAAAGGAAGAGTTGTAGACAGACATTTCCATGCCTGAAAATGTCAAGCACGATTTTGGCAGAAATCACAGCATGGGAAGATGCTAGATTCTTGGGCAGTGAGATGTTTGCTGGTTTAATAGTTTATCTTTGGCAGTTGTTGCCACACTTGATATCCTCAGTTGCTTTTGAAGATTCTGCAGAAGAAAAGTATTCATTTCAGGCAGAAAACTTCAGCAAATGGTCCCTGGATTCATGTTGTAATGTGTTTACAGCTTTCTGTAGTTGGTTGGGTTTTGTTTTTTTTTTTCATCCTTCCAATTTTTCCTTTCAGATTCATGCTCCAGACCTATAGAAATGACAGATTGTGCCAGCTGACCACACAGGCACAATGTTGTAATGAAAGAGCCCTTGGCTATAAAATCAGAAGCCTTGGCAAGTCACCTTGCTTTTCTGAGTTTGTGTTTCCTCATGCGTAAATGCGAAATGTCATGACCATCTAAGAGAGTCCTTGTGATTGTGAGATGACGTGAAATATTACACGTGAAAACACTTGGAAAACAACACGGTGGATGTAAGGCACTGTTGCAGTTAAGGACTATTTGAGTCTTCTGATTTCCTAACGTCTAGAGAAACTGATTAAAATTTGAGTTGTGGTGGGGCGCCTGGGTGGCTCAGTTGGTTAAGCATCCGACTTTGGCCTCAGATCACGATCTCTGGTTTGTGAGTTCGAGCCCACCGTCGGGCTCTGTGCTGACAGCTCGGAGCCTGGAGCCTGCCTTGGATTCTGTGTCTCCCTTACTCTCTGCTCCTCTCCCACTCGTGTTCTCTCTCTCTCTGTCTCTGAAAAATGAATAAACATTAATTTTTTTTTAATGTCAATTGTGGTGAGTTCACATCTCCAAAGCTTTTTAACAGACGTGTGGTATATTTTTATTATTTCTTTCAGAGTCTAACCTAGGAACAATGTAGGAACCTAGAAACAGTCTGTAATTAACTGGCTTTTAATGAAGGCCACATCACATACGGATGTCATGGTGTCTTGCTCTGTTATGAATGACTAGTGAAGACCTCAGTATGCTAGATGTTGAGGGGGAGTACAGAGATGAACAAATTTTTTAAATAGCCAAGGAAACAAAGTAGGTGTACCTAATTAAGCAAATTGCCCACTCGGTACCATGTTAGAGTTACAAAGTACAGTGGGAACAAAGAGGATGGAATGCAATATTCCGATTCAGTGGCTGAGGAAAAGCTTTATATTACGCAATACCTGGGTTTAGGTGATTTGGGGATTTTGTTTTGCTGCCGAGTCGAACATTGTCTTATGCCAACTATTTGAGTGGCTCGCTTCCAAAGAAGTGTTCTTTTTACTCACTGGGTTTCTCTGAGTCAGTAAGTGATCATAATGCTCTTTATTACATGGTTACCAAGTCTAAGTTCATCTACTGGGTCTGTGACTTATTGACCATAGAGGGGTGGTTCGTGCCCTCAAGGTACTTATGGGCTCAGTGGATGTGGGTGAGCCTGTCATCGTTTGAAATATATAAAATCTGTGATATTGAGGTTCTGTGACTGGGGAGACATTGAACATGAATCTTATTGGCAGGTTCAAATTAGGGGTGGACCAGACACTTGTCTTAACAGCAGGTTCATGCTATGGAAATAAAGGTCATCCAAATGGATCTCAGGGGATCCCCTATATTTCCGGCTTCTGGGCAGAAATATCAGCTCTTGCTATTTCTGATGAATTTCCCATATAGCCTCTGTGTGTGTGTGTGTGTGTGTGTGTGCGCACGCACGTGCGCACACACATGTGCTTCTCTGTCAGTGTTTTTGAATATACTTTGAACGTGGGTCACTCTTTTAGTCCTCAGATGTTTTTAAGCTATAAATACCAAAGCATGTGCATTAAGTGCCTAGATGGGCACAGGAGGAGAGGGCACCTGCAGAGTTTAAGCACTAAACCTAAAACCCAGTGATTAAAATATTTAAAATCAGGGCGCCTGGGTGGCTCAGTTGGTTAAGGATCCAACTTCGGCTCAGGTCATGATCTCTCGGTCTGGGAGTTGAAGACCCATATCAGGCTCTGTGCTGACCGCTCAGAGCCTGGAACCTGCTTTAGATTCTGTTTCCCTCTCTCTCTGCCCCTCTCCCACTCACACTGTCTCTCTCTCAAACTAGTAAGTGAACATTAAAAAAAAATGAATAAAAAAAAATATTTAAAATTCAGATTGATCAGTAAGTAAAAACAGTAGCCAGAGTGTAAAATTAGACTTGACCAGCTCTTGGGGCAGAACCTGGGTGGGGTCATGGTTTTGGTGACAGAGATGCTGGCGGAAGGTGATGTTCCCTCAGAGTACTGAGGTGTCAGAGTCCAGACTGGATCTTGCTATAATAAAGGCAGACAGGATTCTCAGCCCATCACCATTAACAGAAACAAATCACAACTCATGACTGATCATTCCCTTCCAACACTTATCTTAGACCGGAGGGGTCCCCACAGCTGGAGGGTGTTTCCTGGCTTGTCACTTGCCTTTGGCCAATATTAAATGGGTTGTTTCTTGAGTCCACCAAATATGTGAGAGTTCTGTAGGCTGGCACGTTCTGTGTATAAGAGCTGAAGAAGGCCTCCTTCCCACTGTTCTGCTCTAATGGTAGGAAACTGGGTTGAAGAAGATAGAATACTAGTATCCAGTCTTCTCCCCATTCATCTCCATCCATACTGGTTATCAGTAATGACCAGATGCCCTGTATGTCTAGCCATGTGACTTAATGTAGGCTGGGAGCCTTTGTTTCTATCATAGTCTCTAGTGTATACAGTTAATTATTGTGATTCCATCATTTATTCATCAGACATTTATTAAGCCCATACTCAGTATTTCGTACTCATTTCTGGGACATTACTCCATTGATAGAAGAATTAGCTTCTTTCAGCACTTGTGAGAATGTTCACTTGTGAGAAAGCAGGAGCTACCTTTAATTAGGGACCCTAAGGAAGCACTCATGGCCATCCATAGGGATGATCCTCTCGCCTCATATTCGTTGATTTTCATTTATTTTTTTTCCCTTCAGACCAGGCATAGAGCTAACAATAGCGCTACTCTTTCATCTGCGAGCTCATCAAATTTTTAAGGATTTATGCAAACTTGTTACCCACAAACCTGGCTCTTTACCAGGAAGACAGATTTTTGGGGAGTTGATTCACCCAGCTTACAAATGTAATAATTTAAGCTCCCTTTTCCCACAGTGGAGTCCTAGGTAATATCATAAGCATATGATTTTCGAGGCAGGCAGGTGTATAGTTTGAGCTGATGAGTCAAGACATATTTATTCCTAGTATCAGAGGAACAAGGCTCCATGTTTTACAGCATCAATGGAGAGGAATGGTTTGAGTCGTGCTCATCTTCATGGACCCTTATTCCTCCTTGATCTGTACTTCTAACGCCTAGCATGAGGGCTTATTTCATGCTGTCCATATAGTCCTTTACTGTGATTCAGCCCCAACTTCCTTCTTTGCTGCTCAGTAGCTCGGAAAACCGTTTAAACCATCAACTGGTAAACAAATGGTTTGCACTGAAGGAATACTTTTTTTGTTTGTTTTGTTTTGTTTTTTGGTCAGCATCCTATTTTTTTTTTTAAGAACAGGTTTAGATTTACAACAAAGTTAAGGTGAAGAAACAGATTTCCTGTATACTCCTTGTCCTCATAACGTGCATAGTCTCTGCCATTATCAGTATCATTCCTCAAAATTTTTACCAAGAATGGTCTATATTGACACATCATCATTACCGAGTCCATAGTCTACCTTAGGGTTCACTCTCAGTGTTGTACATTCTGTGGATGTGGACAATGACATGTATCCATTCTTACAGAATCGGACACAGTACTTTAACTGCCCTAAGGGTCCATGTGCTCTACCTATGCATCCTCCCTTCTGCCACCACTGATCTCTTTACTGTCTCCATGGGTTTGCCTTTTCCAGAATGTCCTATAGTTGGAATCATTCAGTGCGTAGCCTTTTCAGATTGGCTTCTTTCACTTGGTAATCTGCATTTAAGCCTCCACATCTTTTCATTGCTTGACAGCTGATTTCTTTTTGGTGCTGAGTAATATTCTATTGCCTGGACATACCACAGTGTATTTGTCCAGTCACCTACTGAAGGACATATTGATTGCTTCCAAGTTTGGGAAATTATGAATAAAGCTGCTGTGAATATCTGTGTGTGGGTTTTTGTATGGACATAAGTTTTCAACTCCCTTGAGTAAATACCAAGGAGCATGATTGCTGGATCATATGGTAAGAGATGTTTAGTTTAAGATCCCACCAAAGTGGCTGTGCCATTTGGCATTACCACAGCAGTGAGTAAGAGATCCTGTCGCTCCGTATCCTTGCCGGCATTTGGTTGTCAATGCTCTGGATTTTGGCCATTCTGATAGGTGTGTAGTAGTGTCTCATTGTTGTTTTAAATTGAATTTCCCTGGTGGCATGGTGCAGAACATCTTGTCATGTATTTCTTTGCTATCTCTACATTTTCTTTGGCGAAGTATGTGTTAAGATCCTTGTCCCATTTGGGGGGTGCCTGTGTAGCCCGGTTGGTTAAGCATCCAATTCTTGATTTCAGCTCGGGCCATAATCTCACAGTTCATGAGTTCAAGCACCACATTAGGCTCTGTGCTGACAGCACAGCATGGAGCCTGCTTGGGATTTTCTCTCTCCCTCTCTCTCTCTCTCTCTCTGCCCCTCTCCCACTCATATGTGCACATGTGCAGTCTCTTTCAAGATAAATAAACTAAAAAAAAAAAAAAAAACCCCAAGATCTTTGGCCCATTTTTAAATTGGGTTCTTATTGTTGAGTTTTAAGAGTTCTTTGTATGTTTTGAATGAATCGTTTATCAGATGTGTCTTTTGTAAATATTTTCTCCCAACTGTGGCTTGTCTTCTCATTCTCTTGTGTTGCCTTTTGCAGAACAGAGTTTTAAATCTTAACAAAGTCAGTAATTTCTTTCATGGATTGTGTCTTTGATGTACCTAAAATATCATCACCATGTCCAAGATCATCTAGATTTTTTCTTCTAGGATTCTTATGGCTTTACACCCTGTATTTAGGTCTCTCATTCATTCCGAGTTAGTTTCTGTGAAGGGTTAAGGTCTGTTTCTAGATTCTTTTTTCTTTCTTTCTTTCTTTTTTTGTTTGTGGATTTACAATTGTTCCAACACCATTTGATGGAGAGATTGATGATCTTTGTTCCATTGTATTGCCTTTGCCCCTTTGTCAAAGATCAGCTGACTCTATTTATAAGGACTCTATTTATCTGGACCCTGTTCTCTGTTGATCTATTTGTTTCTTCTCTCACCAATACTATACCTTCTTGTCTTTGTCTTTATAATGTCTTGAAATCAGGTAGTGTCAACTTTGCTCTCCTTCAGTACTGTGTTGGCTCTTCTAGGTCTTCAAAGGAATTTTTTTCCCCTTTGCCTAAACGGAAAAGTTTTTTAAGGCTTCCTCCTTAGTGTGTGAAGAGTTATATTTTTGAAGCTTTTAGGTGCTTCTTGCATACCACAGAAATAACATCTAGTAAGCTTACTATGAAGTGATTAGTCTCCCTCCCTCCCTCTGTATGAGGCCTTCTGTCAGTATTTCCTTGACTCAGAAATGTTTATTGAGTGTCTACTTAGTGCCAGGTACTGACATTAGATGATAAAACCCAGACCCCAATCTGAGGAGGTTGTGGTGGAATGGGGGAGGTGCAGACGACATTGCAGGAGAGATGTGAGTGAGGCATGGGGAGGAGCCAGTAACTGGTTGAGGTTTGGGAAGCTTTACGAAAGGAGATAAATTTCAACTGAGGTTTGAAGGATGAGTAAGTAATTGTCCAAAGGGAGGAGGACGGGCAAGGGCATTCAGACAGTAGAGACAGTGAAGGAGGCGGAAGGGAAGGTGGTAGATTTGGGGAGCACAGTAGACTGATCACAGCTCAGGTAGGTGGTGCAGAGTGAGACAGGAGGTCAGGAAGAAAGTTCTGAGTGGATCATGAGGAGCTTCGTGAGCTGTATCAGGAGTGTGAACGTGTTCCCTATTAGGTCATTGGATGTTTTGCTGAGATAAAATTCACATAACATAACATTTAGGATTTTAACTATTTTAAAGTATACCATTCAGTGGTTCTTGGTGCGTTCCAATGTTATATAGTCATTGGCAGTATCTAATTTTAGAACATTTCCTTTCCCCCCCTCCCCTCTTCTCTTAGCCTCTGACAGCCACTAATCTACTTCCTGTCTATGGATTTGCCTCTTCTGGACATTTCACATAAATGGAAGTGTACAATATGTGGCCTCTTGTGTCTGTCATCTTTCACTTAGCATAACATTTCATAATTCATTCAACTGGTAGCAGGTATCAGGTATCATCCCTTTTTTTTTTAACTTATTTTTTTTTAAATTTACATCCAAGTTAGTTAGCATATGGCGCACCAGTGATTTCAGGAGTAGATTCCTTCATGTCCCTCACCCATTTAGCCCATTCCCCCCGCCCCAACCCCTCCAGTAACCCTCTGCTTGTTCTCCATGTTTAAGAGTCTCATGTTTTGTCCCCCTCCCTGTTTTTATATTATTTTTTTGCTTCCCTTCCCTGATGTTCATCTGTTTTGTATCTTAAAGTCCTCATATGAGTGAAGTCATATGATATTTGTCTTTCTCTGACTAATTGTGCTTAGCATAATATCCTCTAGTTTCATCTACATAGTTGCGAATGGCAAGATTTCATTCTTTTTGATTGCCGAGTAATACTCCATTGTGTATATATATACCACATCCTCTTTATCCATTCATCTATCGATGGACATTTGGGCTCCTTCCATACTTTGGCTATTGTTGATAGTGCTGCTGTAATCCTTGGGGTGCATGTGCCCCTTTGAAACAGGATATCTGTATCTCTTGGATAAATACCTAGTAGTGCAATTGCTGGGTCGTAGGGTAGTTCTATTTTTAATTTCTTGAGGAACCTCCACACTGTTTTCCAGAGTGCCTGCATCAGTTTGCATTCTCACCAGAAGTGCAAAGAGACCCCCTTTCTCCACATCCTCATCAACATCTGCTGTTGCCCGAGTTGTTAATGTTAGCCATTCTGACGGGAGTGAGGTGGTATCTCATTGTGGTTTTGATTTGTATTTCCCTGATGATGAGTGATGTTGACCATCATTTCATGTGTCTGTTGGCCATCTGGATGTCTTCTTTGGGGAAGTGTCAGTTCAGGTCTTTAGCCCGTTTCTTCACTGGCTTATTTGTTTTCTGGGTATTGAGTTTGATAAATTCTTTCTAGAGTTTGGATACTAACCCTTTATCTGATATGTCATTTGCAAATATCTTCTCCCATTCTGTCTTTTAGTTTTGTTGATTATTTCCTTCGCTGTGCAGAAGCTTTTTATTTTGATAGGGTCCCAATAGTTCATTTTTGCTTTTGTTTCCCTTGCCTCTGGAGACGTGTTAAGTAAGAACCTGCTGAGGCCAAGGTCAAAGAGGCTTTTGCCTGCTTTCTCCTCGAGGATTTTGATGGCTTCCTGTCTTACATTTAGGTCTTGCATCCGTTTTGAGTTTATCTTTGTATATGGTGTAAGAAAGTGGTCCAGATTCATTTTTCTGCATGTGGCTGTCCAGTTTTCCCAGTGCCATTTGCTGAAGAGACAGTCTTTATTCCATTGGATATTCTTTCCTGCTTTGTCATAGATGAGTTGGTCATACATTTGTGGGTCCATTTCTGAGTTCTCTAGTCTGTTCCATTGATTTGAGTATCTGTTTTTGTGCCAAGTTCCTCATTCCTTTTTGTGACTAAATAATATTCCATTGTATGGACAGACTGTATTTTGTTTTTCCCTTCATAAAATGATGGACGTTTGGATTATTTCCTGTTTGGAGCCAGTATGAATAATGTTGCTATTTGTGCACAGGTTTCTGTGTGAACATGTGTCTCTGTTCTCTTGGGGATATACCTAGGAGTAGAATTGCTGGGTCATATGGTCACTCCATAATTAACTTTTTGAGGAACTGCCAAACGGTTTTCCAAGTCAGAGATTTTTAAGACAGAGCAAAACAGACTCATATTCCATTTTAACATCACACACTTTCAGGACAGTATTTTCTTTCAAGGCGAGGTATTTCCAAGTCTGTTATGTTTTCCCAGTTCAGGCCATCACAGCCCCCAGCAGTGAAGGGGGCTCTTTTAAGTACTATCGGTGTGAATGCCGTGAAGGAATCTTTGCCCAATAACATTGAATGTGGCAGAAAAAGTGGTGTTGGGGTATTCTCTCCCCCTCTATGATATACTGTAGAGAGAGAGTTTTTCTATTTTAAAGAGAACCATTGATTAAATTATAGGCTATTATTAGGGAGTTTATTGTACTTATAAACTGCACTTGGATTCCCTGTAATTTGTTATAATTAATGCAGGAGTTCAAGAGCAGAAAGCAAAGATCAAGCTGTGGCATGCTTTTCGCTTTTGCAATACCTTGCTATCATTGGCCTTTTTTCACTAGTAGCTAAGGCTTGTGTGTTTGTGTGCATTAAACAAACATTATCCTTTTTAGGAAAGAACTGCAATCCTCTAACTCCCTGAAACCTCTGGAGTCAGAAGTAAGGTGTCTCTGGCAGAATAGGGCACTGATTGACAAACACTGCAAACTTCGGGAAATGAAGTTTTGCCGAGACAGTCTTGTCTTCGTGTGTTTGAGTGTGTGCATGTGTTTGTATCTTCATGCATGCACATGTAGTGGCTTGCGGTGTGAAAAGGCTAGGAGAAAAACTTTCCCTTTTAAGGTTATCTTTGTCGAGTTATAGTTTTAGCCTTGCTGCCCCCCTCCGCCCCCCCCCCCCCCCGTGTTGGGTTATTTCAGTTTTGCACAGTTGCAAGAGTTTTGGCTTTGTAGTCTGCCTGACAATGCAGAGTTTTAATTGACTGTCAACTTGAACATTCATTAAGTATAAAGCTTTCAGATAGTGCATGTGTCAGGTAGCAAACACATCATTATACTTGAATAATCATAAACTGAAATCTTCTCTGGGGTTTTGAGGATAGAGGGACGGAGGGAGGGAGGGAGGCAGGCCGGTTTATCTGGTTGCGTGCCTGTGTCCTTACTGTTTATCGGGTCCTGGCAGACAGAGGACAGGGTGGGCCACGCTGGCCATTATCTGGATTTGCTGTTGTGAACACCCTTTGGAATGGATGGAATGCATTCTTTCTCTCCTGTTGGTATCTGGGTCAATCTCGGTGTTAAAATGATGTGCCTTTGCTGTTCTGTACCCCAGAATTCTAGCACACACAGCTTGTCCCCATCCCCTGTCCTTTATAGTAGAGGAACTTGGACATTTACTCCTTGCTTGCCCAGTGTCAGCCAGAAAGCAGTGCTCGTGGTTTGGTACGTGCTGCACTGCCCTGGAGAGCTGGGTTCCAGTACATTCTGGCAAGAGTCTTCTGATGTGGCTGATTGCGAAGGAAGTTTTCTAGTGAGAAAAGGGCGATTCGAGTCATTACACTTTGCTTCCTAATCTCAATAACAACCTGTCTTTCTGTCTCTTGCTCTCCCCTATGTGTCCCCCATGTGTCTTATAATGTTTCCAGTAGTTGATGGAAAGCCTTCACAGACTGAGGAGTGTAGGGATGGTATGATACGCCCCTCTCTCCCTAAGTTGTCACAGCCCTACTGACTAGGCACGAGATATAAGCTGGTCTGACTGACCTTGAACTGTAGAGAAGGGAGAGGCAGACAGGAGCTGTCTGATAATAACAGGGGTGCTGCAGGTCGATAGTTACAGCTTATAGAATGCTTTCACTAACCTATTTTTAACTATGAGAAAGTGTTTTCTTCCTCTCTCAGATCTCCTTGGGCAGTGGGGGCAAGAGGAACGCATGGGTGATAGGTGCCGACCATACAACTCATCAGGTGTTATTAAGTAAGGTAGTAACAGAATGAAGTCTAGATAACTTTTTTATGATCCATACATAATATAGAAGTACCTTGATTCAGCTGAAGAGTCTATAAAGACTGTTGTGACACTGAGGATGAACTACCGTCTGCTTTTTTAAAAAAAAAAAACTTGCATTTGAGGGGCGCCTGGGTGGCTCAGTCAGTTAAGCATCCAACTCTTGATTTTGGCTCAGGTCATGATCTTGTCACTGGTGAGTTCGAGCCTCATGTTGTGCTTTGCGCTGACAGCTTGGAACCTGCTTGAGATTCTCTCTCTGTCCCTCCCCAGCTCGCATGCACACGCTTTATCTCTTTGTCTCCCTCTCTCTCAAAATAGTAAATGTTAAAAAAAAATCTGTATTTGGAAGTACATGCATCTAAGGGCCATTTGTACCCATTTCTGGGTAGAGCCTTTCCTTCTGGGAGCCTACGATCAGAGACCCTGCTCTCTAGATTTTACTTTGTCCCCCGCTGGGTCTTATAATATTGTTCACAAGTCATTAGAATGCAGGTCTCAGTCTTCTTTTCCTGCCTACCTCCAGAGGAGGAAAGTGAAGTTTCCCAGAGCCTGCTATGGGGGGGGGGGGGGACAAAAACAGATGTGAATAATTCATGGGTCAACTTACGACTGTCCTCTGATACATTTTTACAGAAAGGCTCCTCATACCAATGTCTGTCTCACGTGCTGTGGCACAGTCTAACGGGGAGGAAGCCTGCCTGGTTCTCCAGGCCTTTCCTCAGAGGCACTGGGGTCATAAAATCACCAGGCAGTGGCGTTTTAATTTTCCTTTTTCCTTTTCAACTTCAGTGGAACTGAGGACTTGCCGACAGTGGCCAGGAATCTGATTCCACCCTCACCTGCCAGTGTGGTTAGTGTGTGGAGGGAGAGCTCCCAGTTCCAGTCTGTCTGGCCCTGCCTTCAAGAGCAGTGTTACCTTGGGCAAGTCATTCTCCCTCCATGTGATTTTCTTCTTTAAAAACAAAAGGGTAGGATTTCCCTTGACTTCCCTTATCAAACAACTTGGGCTAAGTCATGCTGTGATGATGTATGACCCATGGATCTCAGTGGCCTTAAGAAACAAAGGCTTATTTCTTGCCCACATTAGGTGACCACCGTGTCCACTGCCTTCTTCCACTGGAGCTCAGGCCAGCTGAGCAGCTGTCCTACTTGGACACTGCAGATCTCAGGACAGACGGAAACAGAAATGGCTTAGAAAGCTTCAGCTCAGGAGTGGCACATGTCACTTCCACCCCCATCCCACTAACCAAAGCCTAGTAGCGCAGCTGGCGAAGGAGGTGAGCTGGTATGACCCCCTCAGAGGGGAGGCTTCATAGAGAGCAACCGTTTGGAGCAATAGCTATGGCCGCCCCTACTCCTGTCTCCACGTGGCATCCTGAGCACTGGCCGCCCCCACTCCTGTCTCCACCATCCTGAGCACTGGCCGCCCCCACTCCTGTCTCCACCATCCTGAGCACTGGCCGCCCCCACTCCTGTCTCCACCATCCTGAGCACTGGCCGCCCCCACTCCTGTCTCCACCATCCTGAGCACTGGCCGCCCCCACTCCTGTCTCCACTGTCCTGTGATTCATGCTGAGAATGTGGAGTCCTCAAGTAGAAGATGACCCAAACCAGCTCATAAGGCTTTTGTACTTTCATAGCTTTTCTCTGTTGGAGGCCCTTCTGCTGAACTGGATTTGGAATGAATATTTCACTTGTGGGAGGGGTGGGAGAAATATTTTCAAAGCAACACGTACTTGGCCTCTGCGTTCCTCTTGCCTTATTTGTGGTTCTGCGGTAGTACAGTCCATACTTTTCAGAACACCACATGGAATTTCTCAATCAGAGAAGCAGCGACAGACCGGCAAGTAGAGCAGAGTTGCATAAGTGCTTAAAGTCACCATACATGAATTAAAAAGAGATTGAAGAGCCTAGCGGCACCTCTGTAAAACATTGAGGATGATATTATGGGGTATAATTTTGAAAGCGTTCTTTGATATGACAGAAGAACTGAATGCTCTATTGATTTGACCCAGTATGGCATTGTTTTTTTTTTTTTAAATCTCTTTTCAGAATCTTAGGGGGAGGAAGGAACTTGGAAAAGTCACTTGTTTTCTTGAGACTGGATGGAACTATTCCAGACAGATGAGACATCTAAAGCTTGATTCATATTATCTGTCAGTTTCCAATTGTAATATTTAATAGCACTGACCATCAGGAAGCTTTTGTGTTTCACCTAGAGGAATTGGGATTTTAATCTTCTCTGTGGATTCAAAACAAAACAAAACAAAACAAAAAACTTTGAAAATAGAAACTGTTACCTTTATTTCACAAGCATAGTTTTGTTCCCAGCTCTTAGAGGGAGAACAGAATCCTAACCCAAAACCATTCATTGGACCCCAGTAGTCAGATGGGCTATTTCCAGGTCTTAGAATGTGAAAACTATTAAAAAGTTTTCCTTGTGAGCTTGGGGTTTCAAAGAGGATCCCTTTGGAAAGTTGGCAAATACTTACTTTCCTGGCATGAAGATTGGTGTGTTTTTTTTTCCCCTCCACCCAGAGCTATGACAGGGTGGAGCATACTTCCGTGAAATTGCATGTTTCCAAAATAGAATTCACTGTTATATTTTACTGCCGTTAGAATTGAATCTCTAATCAAAAATAAGCAAAACCCAAACATTCTAGAAATAGAATTTCAGCTCATATTCTCTAATTTAGTCTTCATATAAGATGGAATTACCATACTTTATGAAAGTGCCTTTTGAGCAAAAATGTACCAAACAAACAATTTCCAGAGTGGTCCAGATTTCATTCTCCTTTCTGCAGCCTCACATCGTCACATCCACAGTCTCGTGTGGTAACAGCAGCCTATCATTATCTCTGTTCAGATTCTCTCACAGTCTGGATGGCTTCCAGGAAAGAGCTCTGCATTCTGCAGCTCCTCGTTCTTTAGCCCACATTTAACCTGAATGACCAGGAGCAATCCTGGTCTTGCTTGCTAGGGCGTTAGAACACTCTGTTGCCTGGAATGGAATGACCTGTACTAGAACTTCCTCATACGTTATAGAAGTGATGGCTGTAGGTGACCGTTGGAATTAGCAGGGTGAGAAAGCCACGATTGTTTTGCTGGCTTCTGCAAATTATATTCCTAAAGGGCGTCGCATGATGACAGGCTGTAGTTGTGGCAGATAATGCTAGGGTAATACCTTTTTAAATGCTTCACTCTTTGGTTCTTAAAAACGGAGCCCTTAATAGTGCACTAGAGAGAGAACCGTGACGTCAGTGGTCCAAGGGAGGAAGAGCATCCCTCCTGGTAGAGATTGTCAGAAACCTCTCCAGGAAGTCCCTCAGCTTTCAACCAACTTCTGCATACAGGAAGTGCTTAATAAGTGTGAGTGTCCACATTTCTCCTGGGCTTGTAGAGCAGAAAAGAAGTCAGAACTGCTCAAGAAGGAGTGGATGCTAATAGAAAAGATTCAACATTGTAGGGTTAGGAGGAGGAGGTGAACTTTACCACTTTGTCCTACCTTGAACTTGTATGTTCTGGTTTGGTGTTGGTTGGTTGGTTTTTCTTTTTCTTTTTTTAAGAATCCTATTCCCATTGTACTTGTCTTCAATAAATGTAAGATTCCTTCCTATCCCGAGATTTATTGTTGTTGTTGTTGTTGTTTGTTTTGTTCATATGGTTTTGATGTCCTTTAACTTTTTTGAGGAGAGTCACAGCAGGAGGTCTATCTCCTTTCACAGTGAACTCTTGACACTTAAAAGATCCTTTGATGACTTAGGACCCTCTTGCTTTCCTAGGTTTCTACAAGGAGGTGTTCTCCTATCTAAGAACCCTGCTAGGTTATAAGCTTAAAAGATCTTCCATGAAAGGCTCCCATGCAGTTCTTTGTCTCTTAAAGGGAAAGTTACTTCACATGAATGAGTAGAGCTTGTACTGTTTCCTTGAGGCACACGGCAGATGCCAGAGGAAAACCAAGAGTCAGGCTAGGGCATGAGGAGAGGACATGGCAGACGTACTAAGGAAGAGCCTTGAGTTGAGGGAAGAGAACACAAACAGGAGACGTGCTGTGTTATATGGGAAGTAAGCCCCCAAAGCCCATGTTTTCCCTCCTTGTTCAAGTTCTACTGAGGTTTCTCCCAGGAGATGAACTAACAGTGTGCATCAGATTGTATTTTTAGATACAAATCTGTTCTTTAAGTAAGGCTGTACAACCTGAACTTTGCCCGTCATTGACAGGGCACAAGCACATGTGCCTCGAAGCAAGGGCACTAACGTAAACCATTTTGTTGGAGCTTTTGGTTTGTCAAATAAAACTGCACAACCTCCGATCCTCAACACGTGCCATGTGCAGACCTTGCTACCCTTTCCCCCTTGTGATGGGAGAAAAGCAGGCAGACAGCAGGCACTTATATTATGGGAGCACATGGGACCACACTTCCGTTGTGTTAACTCACCTTGGGTGAAATGTTTGGAAACGTGGAGCTTGAGTACACTTGAACCTAGGGACTTAACTCTAGTGAACAGGTGAAAGAAGGAAACCAGAAGATAACATGTGGCATATTTTAACTGTAGCCATCCAGATTTCTTCAGTCTGTGATGTTTCGATTTACTCTTGGTGTTTCTTTAACTTCATCCATAATTATAACTTCAAAAAGTTTTCATTTACTCTGATTCTCTGCTGAGACTAATGAAGAGACAGGCTATGTCTTCCCCTTTGCTTTCCATCGTAGACGATTGCTCCAAACTCTGCCCATTCCTCCGTCCCCAGGCAGTGCCTTCAGTTTCACAGGGTTTTAAGAAATATCCTACCAAGTATTTCCACCTTACTGATTGTGCACTGTCAAAAACTGCTACTTCATTACCAGCAAAAGACTTTCAACCACATGTTCTTATATGTAACCTACATTCCTATTTGTTGGGACTTAGAATCCATGATGCTTCTAACCAGCTAAGGATATATATAACTAGGTGAAACAGAGCTGTGTCCACTGACCTTAGAGCACAGACTGGGCACAGAGCTTTTGTACACATACCAGAGTCTTATCTCTGAGAATCAGCACAGACACTTATTATATACATTTCTTTTTTTTTTTTTAATTTTTTAAATGTCTATTTATTTTTGAGAGGGGGAGAGACAGAGCATGAGCAGAAGAGGAGCAGAGAGAGAAGGAGATACAGAATCCAAAGCAGATTCCAGTCTCCAAGCTGTCTGCACAGAGCCCGATGTGGGGCTCGAACTCACGAACAATGAGATCATGAACTGAGCCGAAGTCGGACACTTAACCAACAGAGCCATCCAGGCGCCCCAATATACATTTCTTGAAATGGACAGGAAGTAAGACTATTGATGCAGCAGCGGAGCCTGTAAAATGGTTTTGAATATTTTAGGTGAAAGGTAGGATGGGTGTAGGAAGGACACGTTTTCTAAAGAATTTTTAAATAACTCCGCATGGGTCCTTCGGATTTGAGTATCAGTTTTCCCCACCAGAGACTAACATCGTTGTCCCTGCCCTGACCAGTAGACCTAAGAGGAGAGAAGTGGTGGAGACTCTGTGAGAGGAGACAGGTGGCCTGATTCCTTCCCTAAAATGGGCACTGGATTGATATATGTCATGATATCCATGATAACAAAGTAGAGACAGCAATAATGAGCTCTCGGTGCTGGTTGCCTCTCTCTAGAAGAGTTGAGCTTTGGATCACTCTTGAGCTCCCCGGATTGACATGTCCAAGTTTAGAAAAAGTAGAGAGTTATGGTTACCAAGAGCAGTAAGGTTGTTAGCATTTGCCAAGACTTAATGCTAGGAAAAGTCTGTTATAGAGGTGACTATTTTAAGAGAATGGTCAAGGCAAGGGGAGTCCTAGGAAGACACGCTTGGGATAAGGAGACAGCCAAATGTGTAGGTGATTCTAAGAATACAGTTTTATTGGCAAGGAACCAGTACACTGTATTGATTTCTGAGACCAGTGGTCTACTCTGAGGTTTAATGTTGTGCGTGGGCACGTTCTAATCACCTGCTCTCTGCCGGTTTGAGAATGTACCTCGGGTTGGATTTTTGTGAGTCATGGACCTGTAGCGTTAGCCTCGCTCTCAGAAGCTTCATCCCATCCATTAGCAGCATGCCAAATTATCTGGCCTGTTTGTGCTCTGCCCTACCAAACTTTCGAGTTAAAAAAAAAAGGCATGTTTCCAGAACGTTTTTAGGGACGCACCACTGTTGGATGTAGGTTTGGCCACTGTGTTGCTGTGCGTGTCCAGGTGTGGAAGAGCATTTGTATTCCCCAGCCTCTGTTATGCAGAACGAGTCCTTATCGCTATTTCATCCTGCGGGCCTAGCATGAAATGATTTGATGAGAATGTTCTCAAACTGAGAACGAACGGGATGTGGCACCTGCCACATCAAACAAAGATAAACACAGGTGGAGGGCACTTTCCGCCTCTTATGCAGCTGACCTTTATCAGCATCCCCTGTGTGTCCCGCTGTGTACACAGAGTTTGACATCGAGAGACACTGATGTTGTGGGAACGTATTCCAAGTGTGTGCTTTTAAGGTGATTTGTTCCTCTGCTCCCATGAACAGGTATCAGTATTACCTGCAAGTCAAAAAGGACGTGCTTGAAGGGCGACTGCGGTGTACATTGGAACAGGTGATCCGGCTGGCCGGCTTGGCTGTGCAAGGTAAGGAGCGTGGTGGCCAGCACACGAGATCCCGTTTTTGGTTTGACTGCGGTGTTGCCGGCCTCTCCGAGAGAAAAAGTGAATTTACTGAAACGGTCCCTTAGTAACTCTCACTTTTCATGTTAAGATCCGTTAAAAACGTGGAAATGATTTCTGGTGGCAGGCTGGTGGATTTCCCAAGGCTGCTTGCAAATTGCTCGCGCTTGTATAATTTTAGTTTTATTTGAAGAAATAGCAGCTTTCATCCTGCCTTTAATTAAAGCTACATGCAGGGTTTGCGGAACATTTTCTCAGAATGATTCCACTGCCCGATGTGGTCATATTTTGTGGCTTCATGTCGTGAGTCTTTGACTTTCACGTCAGTTTCAAGTGTGGTCGCTTCAAACATTGCAGTGTAATTTATACTCACACACTTAAAGAGAGAAATACGTATATGTGTATCATATATAATATGAAGCAACAGACACATAGCAAAGTACCTTCATCTTTCAATCTGTCCTGCTTCGATTTATGAGAGCTATTTTTTTAATCTTTTCTAAGTTGTTACATATGTTTTTACATACATTTAGGTAACATGTTACATGACCTTTACATACATTTATACATTACTTTTAATTGAGTGGTAACTTAATTGCCTTTAGTCATATTGGAAACAAGAAAATAAAATATAATTTTTTAAAAGAAACATGTTTCCCTTTTGGTGACTATTTTCTTTAAAATCAGTTCCTGTCCAAACGGAATGCCAGGCGGCTGAGTCCTTGCCGTGCGGACTGTTGTTTCAGAAGCTGTGAACTGAACTTCCCATCCCCAATTCTGAACTGAAGTTGAACCTTTTGAGTTCTAGAATGTCTAAAGAGGCAGACGTCCCTTGATCTCTTTCATCCTGGAGTATTAGCAGTCTGGCAATTTTTGTTGGATGTACGATTCCTAGTAGTTAGCTGCTGTTGTTACCTCATGGATGAAAATACACAAAATACGGTGTATCCCATCTGTCCACTTACAGACTGGAAAGGGAAGGAGCGGTGCCCAGAACGATACAAAAGAACAATTAGTGGTCATAAGAGAAAGATCATTAAATAACGGAGAAGACCCCCTTTAGCAGGAGGAAGAGAGAGAAGACCCATTGTGTCCCTCCTCTGCAAATTGGATATTTCTCCTTTTAAAAGTTTTCTCCTCTGTTCACTTTATTACTGGTTTTTCCTTCTTACTCTTCAGTCATTGGGTTTATCATAGGCCTCCTGGATCCTGGAAGACCCTGGTGATAGCTTTCAGGCTATGGGAAGTCGGTGAACTAACTCTGGCTTTTTTCACTGGGTCCCTGAAGTTGGCCATTCAGTCTGACGGAACTTTCCCCAGTTGTCATATTGGTAAAATATTTTTCCCAAGAACCCTTGGTGGGCCCTTGGAAAGACACATCCACTTAGTTATAAGTCGTGATTTAATACGGCAACTGATGGGTAAACTTGAAAACAGGCCAAGCATGTGATCGTTGCTGCCTTGAACGTCTCACCTAAGTGCTCATTAGTTATGCAGAGTTTGTTAGGCACGTCTTTGTCTTCTCAGCAACGTGTGTGCACCAGCTTTCTGTGTGGACTCTTGTATTCTGTATCTCTTGTACCTTAAAGATACCTGCGCACCCATTTCTACCTCAGGCCAGATGTTTTACGTGAAATGAAGTCTGTATCCTGCTTGGTCTTAGAGCCAGTGGGATTCCATGCAAGACACGTATAGATTGGTGCTGTAGACACACTGTGTTCTTTTCGCGTGTGCTCAGACATACCACAGTGAGATGAAAACAGGGCAAAACAGAATTTTGGGCATCTTGCAACATGTCACCTTGTTTAGGAGATGTAAAACTTTGCAGGGGTGTTTTGCCAGCGGTGATTTATGGTGGGAATTTCCAGCTGCAAATAATATGAAAAGATGCAGATGGGTTTGGCTCTTCAGTTCTCCCAATTAACCTTGAGTTAAAAAGTCCCCTTGGCAGATACTCTTAAGATAATGTGTGGGTGCGTATTTAACAAAAACATAAGTATAGGTTTGTTTTAAATTTTTAAAATAGCTCAGGGATCGCTTTCAAATTTCCCCATTTTTTTCTCCTAGAAAATTGTGTGATCGTGCTCAGATGCTGATATTTACAGTACTGCTAAGTAAAAGTGGCAACAATATCAAACACATCGTGGCACTGTTTTTTTTTTTATTGGATAGTGCAGAAATAGGATGGAGTAATGAAGGTGGCAATAATTTTACCCTTGTTTTATTGCATCTTTAATTTCATGTAATAAATCATACCATTCCCCCCACCCTTTTCTTCTCAGCTGATTTTGGAGACTATAATCAGTTTGATTCTCAAGATTTCCTCAGAGAATATGTGCTGTTTCCTATGGTAAGTGTAATTTCCTTTTTCTTGATTAATTTCCTACTACCTTCTTTGAGTGTTTAATTCTTTCCTTTGAAGATCTCAGAGGATTTTCCATACACGTATTTCCCAGGGAGGAAGAAATCCATGCATTTATAAAGTGGGGACGCATTTTGTAAAAATACTGAAAAATTAAAGGTTCCTCTTCCTGCCTCAAGACCTCTCCCTGTCCCCTGAAACCCCCCTCCCCAGTCCCCATGTCCACTACTGTCCAGGGCCATGACACTCTTCCTAACTTTATGAACGTATCAAGTTTGCTCCCATCCCAGAGCCTTCGTCCTTGGGTTTCCTGTGCCTTCAGTGCTGTGCTCCAGATCTTTCTGTGACTTGACATTGAAGTCTTGAGTCAGATATCACCTCCTCAGGAGGACTTCCTTTTTCCATGACCACCTCTATGTACACTCCAGCCATCCACCACTTTGTGCTAAATCACCTTTTATGTGCATTCTTCGGAGCGCTTTCAGTATCTAAACGTGTTCATATTGACGGACTATCAGCTGGAATGTCAGCTCTATGGTCCTTAAGCAGATACCCTTCTGTCTTGTCACTTGTGTGGCATATATTCTGCGCTCATGAAAATTCATTGAAAGAGTCAGTGGAGTCAGTGAACTCAGACGCCCAGTCTTGGGTTAAATTAGGAACAAGGCTAGGTTTTAATCCCTGGAGAATGTTTGTTTGTTGTTTGGAAGCTTTGGAGTAAATGAGAAGAGTTTTAATGAGGAGGAATGAAGACGTTTGAAAAGCTAGACCCGCTACAGTACCCTGGCTATGATTTTAGAAACCTTGGTCATTCACCACTTGTTTTTTTAATCCACTGTTTTGCCCAAAGCACTGACATGGGTAACTAGCTACCAGGAAATAAAGTTATATAAGAAACGGTGCTTGTTCTCAGGGAAGCGGCCGAATAGTTGGGTAAATAGGAAGTTTGCAAAATCAGAATGCAAAGCCAAGGGTAATAAAGTGCAGTCAGGATTTTATGCTGGGAGAGGTTACATCTGCTTGGGGGAGGGGGTGAGTTAGGGAAGGTTTAAAGACTAATGGTGTGTGAGTTGTATCTCAAAGCGTGGGCAGCACTGGAGCAGGCAGACAGGTAGGGAGCAAGGAATGATCTAGACGGAGAGAAAGAGCAGGGGCCAGGTGGCATGAGTGATTGTGCAAGAGTCAGTGGTGAGTCTGACTGTCGCTCAGTAATGGCAGCAGATGCGATGAAACGTTTCAGGGCCGAAAACCCATGGCATCCGTCTGGGGATTTGCAGACGCCACAATTTGAGAACTGCTGGATTAGAGCAATAAGACCATTTGTGAAAGGAGGTCAGATGCGGCATGGTGCTCTTGGCAGGAGATGATTTAGGTGTTATGAGTGACAAGAAAAATGCGAAAGCAAAGCAAGAGGTATTTTGGAAATAGAATGAACAGAACTTGGCATCCAGTTGGCTGTGGCATATGGAGAAAGTAGAGTGTCTAGTTCAAGTTTTGAAAGACTAGGATAAGTAAGGCTGTAGTTATTATCCCTCTCAGGGTTTGAGATGAGCTTGGATTGCTGCACACTAACCTTTATTCTTATAGGTCAGGGAAATACTGCAAGATCTCTGTGTTCTCATGAATAATTCTTTCCTTATTCTTCTTCCCTCTAAGAAAACAGCTATATTGTCTGATTGGTCTGTTGGTTTTTATGCCTTGTTAACTCTACCCATCAAATCAACCTGTATCCAAAGAGATTAGCGTATTGCTTGCCAGAGAAGCGCTTCATAAGACTTGGTGTCAACATGCTTGAATCAACATCTTCAGCATCTCAGAGGCTCACCTCAAACATTGGGAGGTTCCCCAGTGTGCTTATGGGGAGGAAAGTAACATTCACACCTGAGAATTTTAGAGAGAGTGCTTTTTTGTGTCAGTGGAGACAAGAATTGGGTTGATAATTTTCCACGATTTTTTTTTCACCTTTCTAAAAGGTCTTACCTAACCTTTGGGCAGAGACCAGGCTTAGGTGCTGTTTAGAATTTTAATGGTGATTGCCAGCATGATACTGTGAGTTTGTAGATGTTAAAATGCTTTGACAGGTCCCCTGGCTACCTGTGAAGCTGGAAGGAGTTATTTTGTGTATCATACCTTTTCCAGAATAGGACTGTGTCTCCACTGGGCTCTGAGCAAATCAGATACCTGAACGGCATAGACCTTGTTAAGTCTCAAAGTAAACAGACAAATATGGATATGTTATTCTTGGATCTAAACTTCCCCTCTTCGAGATAGTAGCAACTTCCATTGAGACACAGGGCCGTGTATATCCAAATTGAAATGACTTAAAGTTAAATAAAATTAAAAATCCAGTTCCTCAGTTGCATTAGCTACATTTGAAAAACACTCCGTAGGGGCACCTGGGTGGCTCAGTCGGTTAAGCGATTGACTCTTGATTTCGGCTAAGGTTAAGCTCTCATGGTTTGTGAACTCGAACCCCACGTCAGGCCCTGTGCTGGCAGTATGAAACCTGCTTGGGATTCTCTCTCACCCTCTTCTCTCTCTACCCCTCCCTCCCTCCCACACTCACTCACTCCCTCTCTTTCAAAATAAATACACTTAAAATTTTTTTTTAAAAAATAAAAAAACTCTCAGTAGCCGCTTATGGTTAGTAGCTGCCATACTGAAAAGCTTGGATATAGAAATTTCCATCATTACAGAAAGTCTTGCTGGACAGCACGAAACACGCCGTGGCAGAAGCTGATGTCAGTGTGTACATCCGAACCGCGAATGTTCCCTGGCTTCTGCCCTGTCATTCTGTCCCATGATGTACCCCGGATACATGGTGAACTGTGGTCAGAAGCCAAGCATTCTATGCCCATGTCCTGGCTGTGCCATTTACCGGCTGTGTGAACTTGGGCCATTATTTAATTGAATCTGTTTTAAAATTCAATTATTTCACCAAAGCCTCCGTTTTCTCATCTAAAAATGAGGCTAGCATGCCTCCTCCAGCTGTCAGGGCTGAAGGAGAGAACACACGTGATGTGTGTAACTTGACATGCGGTGAATTCTCAGTAAGCAGTTAGTTGTCCTTGTCATTGCCATCATCATCATCTTATTATTAGCATCACTGTCTGTCTCTGTTATGCAAGTGCCAGGAGGCTGAAGACTGCTTTTCAGGCACCAACACTACACTGTTTTAAAACGTAAGCAGAGGACAGGCCAATGGTGCAAACGATCACTAACCTGCTCTGCGCGATTAGAAACTCTGGTTTGACGATGTGAAACTTTGTTGCATATTGAGTTTAGTACGATAAGCATTTATTGAGCACTTACTGCATATGGAGAGCTTATAAGCATCGTGTAAGAGCCCGTGATAGGCCCCTAAGTGATACTGAGCAGAACTGCTGGCCTTAGAGGCCTGTGATGAAGTAGAACGAGGGTGAAGGGTAAAGGGTTAGATGGGCATCCGGGTAACTCTGTAAGAGAGACAGTAGGCCAGCTGTGGTGAGGGTGTATGAGCCACATGCAGAGCGGAAGAGGAAAGGCTTACTTACATCCGCGTGGGGGAATCAGGAAGCCCAGTCAAGGGAATGGTAGCTGAGACGAAACCTGAAGGACAGGGTGACATTTCACTCACTGTGATGGGCCCCGGCTGGTTCCTCCTGGAAGGCTCAGCTTGAGTGTGTCAGGAGACATAGAAGCATTCTCTTAGGAAGAGGGCTTTGCCTGAGGCCTTGAACCTTTGAGACAGAGGCCTGGAAGGGAAGGCCGGGTCACGCCGAAGAATGGTCTGAATGCCAGGCCCAGGTGTTGACCTAATTGAGCAGGCAGTGGGGAGCCACAGAAGGTTGTAAACCTTCTGCGCCATTCCGCTGGAGTTTTCAAAGAGAAGACCACATTCCTTTGGTGGGGGAGGGAAGATGGGATGAATGGCCTTGTTTGATCTCACGAAGCAACCGAATTTGTCAAATGGCGTTTCTGCGGCAGAGAAAAGAACAAGTGAAGGACACAGGGCAAGCCACAGGTGTGCTGCCGTGTACAGGCACGCAGTCTGCCGTTTTTCATTTCCGCGGGGCCACTCGCGCATTCTGGGGGGCAGGGGCGCATACCTCAGGGGGGCCCACACCCAGATGGAGGCGCTTGAATTGAGTACAATAGCACAGGGGCACCTTTAGTCTTTTTCTCCTTTCAGAGTAGGAAGCGGAGGCTCAAGGGAGCACTTTGTGATCTTCACTTACCTTTATTTTATCCTACCGCCACATGCCTTTCATTAGCTTTTCCAAATCAGTAGAGTGTTGGGACTACCGCCCAGGACCCAGATGCACGCCCGGCACGCCCGTGGCCCTTCCATGCAGCCGCTTTGTTGTTCCCCGGCATAAAACTGACCCTAGTCCTCATCGGGGACTTGAGCCATTTCAGTGGATGGCTAAACGGACACAGCAAACTCTCCAGTTAACGGATGAGAAATAAGAGCTGCCATGATCCCCTCCACCGTCTCCAAGAATTTTCGTGACCACCTGCAGTGCTATAGAATTGTATAGTGTGTAGTTACACCCTCATTTTCCGGATTTAAAAGATACTGATTTTCACGTTTTCCTGATTTGAGATGGGATGTTTCTTGTAGTTTTGAGGTGTTACTACTTTTTGGGGATGGGGTTTCATCCATGGAAAATTGTTAAATTGGGGGCCATCGCTATGTAAATGGTACTTTAGAATCAAGGGAATCGGCCTTTGGGATGTTTTCTGCCAAACCTCAGCCCCCAGCCCCTCACCCCCGTGTCTACGATGAGCATCAGAGCGCCTCACCAGGACACACAGCTCGGAGGCCCTTCCGACACGCCTTCTGGAGCTCAGAGTGTCGTGGCACATGTATCTCTGCCCTCCTCAGTGCTTATCAACCTAGGGGCAGACGGCGGGAACCGGCCCCTAGGAAGGTCCGAGGCGGCTGGCCCTCAGCCTGAGCCTCCACAGGCTACCACCAGGGACTCCAGGAGCTCTGGAGTCGCCACGTCTGTCTGGGTCTCAGGAACTGGTTGCTCTCATCTCCCTGTCTTGGATTTCTTCCTTCAGACCATCTCCATGCTAGTGAATGTGTAATGATCCCTGATGTATTCCTGCTGTCTGTGGAGGGGTGTTGGGAGGAGGTATGTGTGATTGGCTCTAATCCCGTGGGAGCCAGCACAGCAGGGGTCCCTAGGGGCCTGGGATTCAGGTGGATTCAGGTGGTCGAGATACTGGCTGGCCTGCTACACGTGGTCCGCTTCCGGAACTCCCTACTTCTCCCCAGCCTGGCCTCTTGGGCTCCATGGAGTCTGCCAAGGACCATGTATGAGCCCTCCCTGCCTTCAGGTAGCTCTGAATTAGTGCATGGATATTGTGGTGGACAAAACCGCCAGGCACAGCCCCTTTCTAGGCTCAGCGTTTGAAACCATGATGGGCTGGAAATTCATACCCTGATTGTTAAAAATACAGAAGTCCTGACAAAGCAGCTTCAATAAAAGTGAGTCTGGGAGGCAGACAAAGAAGAAAAAGGTAAATGAAGACATTGCTATTCCTATACCCTCTAGAATTTAGGTGGCTGCCCAAACTATGTCTTGAAATAGGCACGTTAGTTGTTAAGTGGAGAGCCTGAGTTACAGCGGAGAGCCATGTTATAAAAGTAAGAACGGACCGTCAGCCCGAAAGTGGACCACCTTTGATTTGAAGGAGTAAAGGGGAGATGGATGAAGTGAGGCTAATCAGGAACATCTGGAGAACAGAGCTCCTAAGGTTTGCTCCTAAGCAAAACAGTACATGACTTTAACCGCTTCTGTTTTGATAGGATCTGGCCCTGGAGGAGGCCGTTCTGGAGGAGCTGACACAGAAGGTAGCCCAAGAGCACAAAGCCCACAGGTAGGGCCTGACCAGCAGCTGGCTCCCCCCCACCCCACCCCACCCCCACCCCCAGCCGCTGGCTCCCACCCCAACCGCTGGATCCCCAGCCCCAGCCGCTGGCTGCACTGCTTCCTGCACGTGGTTCTGCCCGTTTCCAGAGGCGTGTATAGATTCCAAAACTGTGCTTGCCCTCCCTCCCCTTTCTCCTCTTCTTCTTTTTTCTTTCTCTCCCTTTCTTCTTTCCTTTTCTTCTTTCACACCAGCCCACATAGATGTGAAGCTGTTAGCCAGCAGAAGTCTTCTCTCTGACCTTCCTAAATCTCTGTTGCCAGAGCTGGGGAGCCCGGGGCTGCTTGAGCTAAGTGTGAAGACCTACAAGAACTGCTTTGGATGGGAAGGTCAAGGTCAAGAGGGAGAGGAGCAAGACTGGAGGAGGCACTGAGAGCTTGTTAGCAGGGTTATGTGGAGCTCTCTGGGACCAATGGGAAACACCTTCCCTTCCGACCTCAGAGGACCTGTGCAGGGGTCCCAGGCTCCCTCTCCTTTTGGCCACTCAGCTGCCAAAATAACATCCTCATAAGCTTTTTCCTTGTTTTCTTAATAGTGGAGATTTTTTTCCCCCAGGTGGGAGAAAAATAACTTTTTTTTTTAAAGCAGTCACAGCATTATTCATAGGGATGTCTGAAATAATTAGTGTTTATAGGGCTGAGGCTCTTAATTAAATACCTTCCTCTTATTCTTCCCCGTTGAGTGAAGGCTGGTGGGGAATATGTTAACAAATTCCTTAGTAATGTACCATGTCCTCACAGTTGGGTGATGATCACTCTTCCCAGAACTAGAGCTGAACCACAGCTCTGGAATTTGCCATCAGGAGTGTAGGATCTCCACTGCCTCTGTCGCTCTTAATCATTTCCTCCTTTGATGCTGTTTGGATTTTAGTGGAATTCTGCCCTCAGAGGCTGAGCTCATGTACATCAACGAGGTGGAACGTTTGGATGGATTTGGACAGGAGATCTTCCCCGTGAAGGTAATGCACCCTGGCCTGTACCTCCTTCAGCTTTCTCCGAACGTCCCTGGCGATTGGAAAAGAGTGATAGGCCACAGGCCAGAACGACCTGGCTTCCTTATCGCCACAGGGCATTAGACAACTTGTCCTGTTTACTTTAGGTAAAGCAAACACTTCTTCTTAACTAAGAGATTTTGAAGTTTTCCCTGGTCGTGGGCAGAATAGCTTGTTCGTAAGACAGCCGTCTGAGTGAGTACCAAACACAGCCCACCCACCAGCCCTGGGAAGATATGCGGTCACCTCCAGTTTTGCGACAGGAAAGCAGCTCTTGTCAGCTGTGCGTTAGTATGAAGACCCCACCCAGGAATATTCTTTACTCGCTGCTTCTCTCTCTCTCTTCTTTGAGCTGACACAGGAATCATTGCTTGGGAGGCAGAGAGAAACCTTTCCTGTATGCAAGCACACTTTCTGTCTTGAGTTCTGGAGAGCCTCCATTGTGGGTTTCCAGCCCCTTTGGTGTTTTCTGGAAGCTGTGCCCAGGAAACCGTTACAGCACATCACGTCCTTTGCAACAGATCCCCATCCTGAAGTGGGTGTGGTTGGGGGGGGGCGGGTCACGGTGCATGGTCATTTATGGAGCGGAGCCCATACTCCACACTCGTTTTCTTCTCTCCACTGACCCACTCTGCAGAAGACAGAGCTTTGTCACAAACCTTAAAGCAACTGGCACATTTCCACAGTTTGGGAGATGGTGCAATTTTAGCACAAACATTTCATTCTAAACTGGCTCCGCTGGCTGTTTTATAAGTGTTCTGTTCCTCTCTGCTGCTTGCTTGCAATTTGCCTTAATGAGAACTGCCCATGTGCATCAAGTAGAACGAGCAGGGTGGCCGCAGCTTGTGGAGAGGGCTAAACGGCTCTTTTTTAGATTTGTTTAATTTTCTTTTGCTTCTCTAATGGCCACCCTTTGTAGGGTTGTAATCCATTTTCCTTGCAATAATGCCTTATGAAGCCATCTGCATCCCACTTACATTTCAGCCGCCCATATATAGTCATGATATTTTGGGCTGTTGAAAAATCAGGGTAAACTTTTCTCCACTTCCAGAAAACTGACTTCCCAGCCCCAGGAAGTCCGGGGTTTCGTTGTTGTGTTCACTTATTCTGTTGTTTTTGGTCATTCTGGGCTGTGGGAAACAGGGGCAGTGGAGATCATGTTGAAATCTGCTGTGCCTGTCCCCGATGCACTTTCTGGTATGTTCTTTCGTGGGAAGAGCACAAGGGGGGTACTGTCTACCTCGGTCTGAGTGGGCAGACAGGCACTGCTGACTCACAGCCCGTGTGTGTGACTTAGCTGGGTGCCTTCTGTTTCCCCACGTGTCTGTTCATGACTAAGGCGACCACCTACAGACCATGTGATGCCCAGGGACATGGGTGACGGGAGGGGCCATGGTCAGCTCTGAGATATGCGAAAAAGACAGGAGGGTGTGCAGGGGCAGACCGAGCAGCGATAGAGCCCCAAGTAAAGTAGACAAGCCTGCTATGGCTATATCTTAGGGAAGAACATTTCCACGTAGTGTGGGCTTTTCCACCAGTGGTTCCTCAACGTTTTTCAAGGTCAGAGGCGTTCCAGTCCACTTCCTGACAGGTCTGCCTCTCCCCCTCCATGTGCACAGGCGGGCATTGCCCCGTGGGCTCCCCATGTTGTCTAAGCGCATGGACACAGAGAGGGTGCTTGTGTCTAGAGCCTCGATCCTTACCGGAGTGGGACACCAAGCCCCTGAGTTTTGACCCACACGGTGTCTGGGCATCTGTCCTATGTTTGTTTCATTGCCAGGCCCTGGTGAACTGCTCCTGCCGCGGCCTCATCCCCACCAGCCTGTGGCACCAATTGATCTACTGGTCTTGTGCACCGGAAGGCTGTTTGCAGGATTCTTTCCCTTCCCCTCTCCACTTCTCCTGACTGCTTTTCCCACATGGGTTTTTCTGCAGTGTCACTTAGCTTGTAACGGCTCCTGACGCCCAAGGCACTTCCTTTCCTTCCCTCTAGACCCTCTCCCGACCCTCCCTCTGCTTTGCGTCCAACAGCTGTCTTGCCCTCGCTCTGTACCTGTTACAAGAGCCCTGTTCTAAGGTGTGCTTCGGCAGGTGGGCTGGGGAGAGGTCCCTGCGACTGGACACTGTCGTCCGTGTGTCTTATGCGAGATCAGGGGTTCTGAGGAATGCAGACATTTTCTTTTATCATCCCATGTCTGGTCGTGCACGCCTCTCTGCTCAGGCCACAAAGAGGGCATCTCCAAGGACAAGCAGGGGGCTGAGGGACGGTTTATTCCCCCGGTGGTGAGCCTTGTGCCCACTCTGCTCCCAAGCACGCTGACAGCGCTCAGGCTCTCCCAGGCAGGAGGTCGGAAACATCTGATGGGATCAGGAGACCAGACGTGGAGATCAGTCATCTGGGCTTCCTCGGCCCAAGGCCCGACAGATTGCCCAACAGCTCTGCGGTCCTCACGCCTGCAGGAAGGCGTGTGCTCAGGAAGCTCCCAGTCAGCGCTCAGCATCCAGCTCTGCACCATGACTCTGTGGCCCAGCATCACCCCACAGGGTGCCCTTGCGGGAATGACTGAGGCCAGCACAGCCAGAATGAAGCAGCCTGGAAGACATAGAGACTGCAGGGTGAAGGGCTCCCTGCCCCAAAATACCATCCTCTGAGTCTCCAGTATATTATGTCCTTCAGGGAATAGATTGCTTTTCAAAGGGGAATGTTCAGAAAATTAAAAAAAAAAAAAAAAAGAGAGAGAGAAAAGAACTCTCAGAAATTAAAAATGTGATATCAGAAATGGAGAATGTAATAGGTTGCCAGATAAAAATAAGAAAATCTCACCAAAAAGTGAAGTTCGGAATGTGGGAGGTGGGAGATAAAATTAGAAAGCCAGCGCAGGATGTCCAACATCTGAATAATGGGACTTCCCAGGAGCAAACGGAGGAAATGAGGCTAGAAAGTGGAGAAAGTACCCCAGCACGGAGGAACACGAGGTTCTAAATCAAAGACAGCACAGTGGATGCAAATAGACCAACACCAGGGCATGTGGTAGTGGAAGTTGATGTCCGTAGGGAGAGGAGATGGTGGGACCAAATCTGCTGCGGGCTGCTTCTCACAGGCCCCAAGGGATATACTCAGTTCTTCAGCCTGCGGCCGTATGTAATCACACGTGTGTGATACGCCTACGTAATCAAACTGCGTACATGTGTAATTTTGATTTACAAGAAAACCAAAGTAAAAAAGATATTAATAGATGTTCATGAAAGATAAGATCGTAAGTGCCAAGAAATCTGAGAAAATCCTAAAAAATCTCTCTTGGACAGGAAATGTGTTGGGATGAATTCAGTTAAAAGAAAAAAATACATATTTATGTATATAGTTCACTAGGATGTGCAGGGGGGTGGGTCCCTTCAGGACCACGTTGCCTATGGTCTGGATGGTGTCTGTGATTCATTCATTGGTGGGCAGGAAATGGGGTGTGGCCCCCACGGGTGGGCTGTGGCCCAAGCGCTCAGCGCTGCCAGTGATTGGTTTCTTCCCCCCCCCCTCCTTGCTCTCATGCAGGACAATCATGGAAACTGTGTGCAGCTGGGCATTTTCTTTATGGGGATTTTCGTGAGAAACCGAATTGGAAGACAAGCGGTAATACACAGGTAGTCTCATTCGAGTCTTTTTCCTTTTGTCTTTTTCCCCTTGAGGGACTCCAGAAAACCCTGCTCTGTAGGACAGTTACCCGAATGAGTTAAGAGCCAGACTATGGATCAGAATCGAGCTTTTCTCAACTCAGAGATCAGCCCTCTCTCCGTGCGATTTGAGCGCTTATGGAGAAACACATCTCACTTTTCCTGGAGGCCTGGGTGGGGGTGGGGGGTGGGGGCAGCGTTGTCTGTTCACCTGAGTCCAGGAAAGGTGCTCTGGCCCGGCGGAGCCACGCTGCGAGGCTGGCTGGAAGGAGGCCGTCCCGTCAGTCCTGCCGGCTGCCTCGGCCAGGATTATCCCCGGCCAGTCATTCAGTCTGGATTGGCTTCTTTCCGTTTTCTCTCACCCTCTGCCTCACCACGTGTGCTAGAAGAGTGAGGACTAATTTTTATATTAAATACATATTTATGAAAGTGCATTCTGAAAAGCATTGGATTTGTTGTCATGAATTAAAAGATTTTGGGTACTTTTTTATTATTTGGCATTTTAGAATTTTTTTTAATGCTTATTTATTTTAGAGAGGGGGAGCACAGCAGGGAAGGGGCAGAGAGAGAGAGAGAGAGAGAATGAGAATCTGAAGCAGGCTCCAGGTGCTGAGCTGTCAGCACAGAGCCCAACACAGGGCTCAAATTCACAAACCTCTAGATCATGACCTGAGCCGAAGTTGGACGCTTAACCAACTGAGCCACCCAGGCGCCCCTCATTTTGTGTTTTAAACCCTCTTCTCCATTTAACGTGAGAGAACCAGTATAGGGACTTGGCGACACGTCTCCTTGGGTCATGTGTCCGTGAGCTTGCTTGTGTTGGCACCCGAAGTTGCTACCATAGTGTCAGTGATCTCAAAAGCCACATGCTTGCTTTCATTTACAAGGGCAATATGGTCAGTTGTTGAAGAAGAGCTTTCCCGTTCATGCATTTGATAGTCATAGCTGGGCACCTGGGTCAGATTATCAAAGACAGCTCCTAGATGCAAAGCAAAGTCCACCTTCTGGAAGTGGATCTGGCCCAGCTGTGTACTCTCTAGATCAGCAGCTGATCTGGGTCATTTTGCAAATATTTTCCCACCAAAAGCTTCCTAATTGGCTCTTTTCCCTGCTAGGTCCCCACCCTTCCATTTCTTTTGTTTATTTATTAATTTTTTTTTTGCTCTGTGAATGGGGGCATTATCCAGCAGTAGTAGAGGAAAGATCTCTGTGGCTGCAGAATAAAGTTTTTGACTTCTGGACATACTCAGTCAACCCCATATACCTACAATAAATTACAAATTGCTCAAGTGGAATACCTAAGCTGTGCAGAGTTGTAACTATGAATTTTGGAATGCAGCCACGAAGGAAGCAGAATCTCTAGTTACAAGATGCCACCCAGGCATTCTGGCCCACACCATCCTTCATAGCTGAATCAGTGCTTCATTTTCTCCTCGAGCCTAGAGAACTAGACAAGCCCTGCATTCCAGCTATGGAGGTTGAATAGAAGAAAATAGCAGTTTGGAACTTTGCTGATGAGAGGCCACTCATAGGCCTGGTTCAGTTCCTCAGGAACTGCTTCCACACCTCATCCTTCAGGCCTTATCTTGAACCCCCACCAGGATGGGAACTTATTCCTCCCATAGTGTCATGGTGATGACGCCCCTAGGCGAGCTCGTATTGTGGACTGAGGAGCGGATCCAGAGTTTGGGCAGTGGATTTGAAGGAATAGAGCCTGAGGAAACCAAATATCTCTTACCGCTAGAGACTTTCACTGAGGAGCGTGCAGCTCTGAGTCCGTGGAGACGAAATCTCATGGACTTATAAGTCAGCAGACAGCTGTGCTGATCGCCTATAGAGAGTACGGCCCCAGCAGATGTATGTAAACACAGTTGGTACTGGAGTCATGGAGAGGAGACTGGAGGAAAGCCCGGAGGCCCCAGGGATAGAACTCATGCATCCCCAGGGAGCAGAGTGAGTGTGGCTAAGTCATGTACTCGTTTGTGCCTAAATTGTCTCGTCTCTAAAGTAGGAACAAAAACAGCCGCCTTGTCTACCTCAGAGAGTTGATAAAGAAACCATACTCTACACAGATGGGAGGTGATATTACTACTTTTAATTCCTTCAGCAAACATTTACTGCATGTTGAATGCCAGTAACTTGCCTTGTGCTTGGAATACAGCCACGAAGGAAGCAGAATCTCTAGACACGGTGTCTTTGGTCTAGTTTAGCTTAGCTCCGGGTCCAGTCGCAGAGGTAAACAGTTGTAATACCACGTGGTGACCGATAGGGGGCTATACGCAGGCGAGGAGTGGTTGGGGCCAAGGAAGAGAGCTGAGTCTTAAAGGAATCATCTGGGCAGAGGATAGGGCAGTGTAAGGTTGGCCTTAAGAAGGAGTTCTAGATTGGGGCACAGTGAAGGTAGACAGTAGTAAGAGATGGCTATGAGGCTCCAGGTAGAATGGGAAACTGTAGCTTACCTTCCCCGGGCACTTTCTCTTGGTGGCGTAGTCTGTAGCCTACGCGGCAACACAGAATCCGTGTGGATTCTTTGGCCTAGATTTCTAGAAACACATGACTTCGAAATAACATGCTCTTCCATGTTTAAGAGCAGGGATCACGTGAAGTGCTTTGCAGTTTGGCAATGTGAAAAACAAGGCAGAAGTTCCTTGCACACTGTCCTCATAACTAGTCCTAAAGGAAGGTGCACCTTCTCAACAGCAGTATCCCGACATACTTTATACAGTATCCTTAGCTATTTAAGTTGACCCATGTAGTGTTTTCCTTACTTTTTTGCTTGGAGAGAAGGAACATTTAGCTTTTAAGACTATAGTTACATCATCATTGGTAAAATGAGACTCACCAGTAGTAGGTGACCCTCATATGCTAATTCATAGCTGCATGGGACATCACTGGCCAACCCGGCTGCATTTCTTTTGACCAGGTGGAATGACATCGGGAATATCTCACACAACAAGTCGACTATCCTGGTGGAACTGCTCAACAAAGAAGAGACAGCCCTCTTTCACACGGTAAGCACAACGGAAAGACGGGGGCAGGGTCCCACAGACAGCTTGTTGTGTGACCTCTCAGCTCGCAGTATCCTTTCTTTGCTCTCTGCATCGTGAGAGAATAAATGTTCTCTTGAATCCATTAACTGTCCACCCCTCGCCCAGTGCTGTCATTACTCATTTCCGGGTAGCGGTGGTGATTTCCTGTTCAGGACGCCAGGTTTCTAAGCTGAGCTTGGACTCGGGGATTTTGGTTCCTCCGCCTGCTGCATTTGGGGTGGATCACGTTGTCTGCCGTGCCGTGTGCCACAACGCTCAAGTTACAGCCCGCATGCAGTAACCCCCCGATTTCGTTGCACCGCATTTTCTTTTGCTGGCTGACCTCGATTTTCTTCCCACAGCCACACAGCCCAAGCCTAATGTGAAGTAAACTGAGTGATCTCCCTTCTGGGGAGAGCCCCCCTGTCCATGCACCTTTAGTTTGGAATTGTGTGAAGACACACCAGATCATGGTGTCAGCCCAGGGCCTTGAGTATGGAGGAGTCTTTAACAGATTGTCTGCCGTCCTTGGGTGGGCTTCCCAGCCCTGCCTGCTACAGAATTTCAGCACACTGCTTTGCTGCTCAGGGGGCTCTCTTGTGTTTGACCTGACAACACAAAGGATGTGGCCCTGTTCAGGAGAATCCTAGGGAGACGTGTTATAAACACGTCGAACCGATGTTTTATTTATTTATTTATTTTTCCTCTACCTCTTCTTTTCCAAGGATGATCTTGAAAATGCCAAGTACATCTCTCGGTTGTTTGCTACACGGCACAAGTTTTACAAACAAAACAAAATCTGCACTGAGTAAGTAAGCATTCTGTCCACCTTCTCACTGGAGGGCTTGGCCAGATTAAATACGTGCGCTTTGGGGGTGCTGTAGATTGCATTTGCCCTTCACTCCTTCCCTCCTTCCTCGCGGGAGCTAAAGGGGTAAGCTGAATCCAGGCAGGAGGGAAAGAACTTTAATGACGAAGACGGTCTGGCGCAGTGCATGTGCCTGGAGAGAAAATAATTCACAAATTGACTGTGAGTGCTTGCCTACCTAGGCGGGTCGGCCCATATTAGCGCCTTTCCATCCTCTGCCATGAGTTTGGAGGAGCTGGCGGCTCCCAATTTGCCAGGGTGCCCCTCCGTGTCAGGTGCGGAGTATGTTCAGAAGTGTGTAACGGAGTAGCAAGCCAACTTGAAAGAAAAGAAGCTTCTGTCATCCTCAGCTCTGTTTCTCTTACACAGTTGGCTAACCCTGCGTGCGCTTCGGGGTCATGTCATCTACCTGTAAATGGGAGGCCAGGGTAATTAGAGGAAGACTTGGAAGACGCTAATAGATGTCATGAATCCATGTGTGTTTTTTCAATTTAATTTGGAAATAAAGACGATAAAGGGAGTCCAATACGGGAACTTAAATGTGACCTGACCTTGGATAGAGAGTAGCTGGACCTCACGCTATCATCGCCTTTAGTTTGGTTGCCATCAAAAGGTGTTCCTCAGCAGAGTACATTCAGCAGTTGGGGCGCCCTAGGTGCTTAATTGTGTTTCAAAGAATTCGGGGCTATAAATGCAAGAGAGGAGCTGCCTTTCCGTCCCCCCAGTGGACACATCCAAGAGGGTGAGACTATTGTCCCAGAGCAGTTCCTGCTGAAAATTGTGGCTGCTTTAGAACTGGAGCCTCAGGTCCTGACAGACTTTCTTCTCTACACGATGGAGGCTCTTTCAAACCAGTCGTTGCAATTGGTCACTGTTGGAGTCTGAAAGAGTAGTTGATAGTACTAGGCCTGCCAGCGAAGTTTGCAAATGTAAATCAGAAGGGCAGTGATCAGAGAGTGGCAAATCAAACAGCCGTAACTGTATGGGCATGCGCAGGCACGCGTGCATGCATACACACGCATGCGCACACACGCATGTGCCGTGCTTTTGAACAGATTCCTTATAGATCACTTCTGTGCGTCTGTTCTGCCGTTGCCTTTGATCTGTGGGGGTGTGTCTTTGACTTTAACAAGAATTCAATGGTTGACTTCTGGAGGGCAGATCAAAATCTGACCGTTTTAAGAAGTGAATTCCACTGTGGTCTTCTGGTTTGACCGTTTCTCCGCAAGTGGATTTCTTGTAAATTTTCGGAGTATTTTTATTTCTTTGGTGATCTACAAATACTAGTGAGCATCCCACATAAGCCTGAAAACTGAGGAAATCATGTCTTCCTTTCTACTTCTGTTATAACCATTCTTTTCCTGTTCCTAACCACATAGGGGATGTTCCTTATGTCTTATCTAGGCTCTCTAAGATGTACACACACACACACACACACACACACACACACACACACACACGCAGCTCATATACATAGTCAAAGGTGTATACGCATGCACATGCGCAGCATATACACAGTAAATTCCGTGTGTACTTTCAGGATCTCAGAACAGACTGCAGAGCTTAAGGCCTGGGATAACCCCCTGGAGTTTTATGAAACTAGTGTTTTTTTAACAGCGTCCTTCTCCAGAGGTTTCCACACCCTGACCGCGAAAAGACTATCATTGATTTTCATTTCATTTTGCTCACAGAGCTACTGCTTGTCATCTTCCCATAGAACTCTAGAGAGTGCTTCCATATTTCTTGATTTAAGGAGAAAAATTGCAGGGTGTGGGAAGAGTATTTAACCTTAAGTCTAATAATCTATTTGTCCAGTTAAAAAAAAAATATTCAGCATTACTGTTTCCATCACTTCATGAAAGAAAAGGTGTTTTATCACTAAAATGCTTTAAATTGAAGAATTCTAGCTTGATGGAAAACTCTACATGACCTGGGTTTTTTGTTTGTTTTTGCATTTTTATGAATTCACTGAGGACTAGGGAAAATGTCACTCTGGAATTTGAGACCCATTTCTCAATGACACCTTTGATTTCAGTGCTCAAGAATTTCTTAATACTCAGCCTCCATACATTTTTTTTTCTTTAAGTTTATTGATTTTTGGGCGAGACGGAGCATGAGTGGGGAAGGGGCAGGGAGACAGGGAGACACAGAATCGGAAGCAGGCTCCAGGCTCTGAGCTGTCAGCATAGAGCCCAACGTGAAGTTCAAACTTACGAACCGTTGAGATCATGACCTGAGCCAAAGTCGGATGCTCAACCGACTGAGCCACCCAGGCGCCCAATATTCCCCACACATTTTTATCTCTACATTAAAAAAAATTCACATCACTTCTCAGTCTGGAAAGAATCTGATTAGATAATTTGGCAGCATTTTAACAAATATATTTTTCTTTTGCTCTTTTTCATTATGAAAGATTTTACACATACACAAAGATACAAAGAATACAGTTTTTAAAAACCCATGTAATAATAGTGATGTTTTTCAGTCTTGCTCATTTCTTTTATGATATTTCTTTGAAAATAAGAAATTCTTCTGTGAAACTTAATATCTAATAATCATGTGCTCTAAACATTTTGAAAATAAAAGGATAAGAAAAGAAATAAAAAATTTTCATAGCCTCTCCATTCAGAAATACATGTTTACATTTTGCTGTGAATTACTTAGCTTTCTTGTCTATTTCCCCCATTACCCCCGTCTTGTCAGTCTGTCTGATCATCATGTGTCTAATAAATATAATGACTCTTCTCATTTTTTTAATTTTTCCTGTAGACAGTCAAATTCTCCACCCCCCATCAGACGCCAGCCCACTTGGAGCCGATCCTCTCTGGTATGTAGAAAGTCTTCAGGAATCAAATGGTCTGATAGTTGGGGGGTGGAATGTCCTTGTGTTGCTAAATTGAAACATGACTAGGGCATCATGACCAGGTGAGATCAGATAAAAACACAGAAGAGCATCAGTCAGGCCAAGCAATTGTGATGAACATTCATGTTTCATTGATGCCCCATCATGTGGGACATCCATGTGCTCATCCACGGCCATCATTTCTTGAAGTGTGGCTCAAGGTTCACTCCTTAAGAATAAGTCTTAAGGCTGATGAGACCATGCTTCTTCAGCGTGCAGCCTCTTGTGTGTGTTTGCCCATTTGCTCATTTGTGGTTTTATCACTCTTTCTGGTTGTTATGTACACACACATCTTCAGTCACAAGCTCCACAAATTCTTTCGTATTCGTCACCATAGATAGTTCTTAATAAACTGGTCAGAAATTACTTTTTGAATGAACCAAATTGAATGAGTTGAGTTGATGGTCTCATGTTAGGGTATTTGGTGGGGAAGATTAATTATACATCTTCTAATGTAAAGACCAACAAAATCGATCTATCTACTGAGTTGATCTACTTTTCTAACATTTACTTTTTTCATTTTTTAAAAAATGTTTCGTCTTTTTTTTTTTTTTTAAATATTTTTATTTCTAGGAGAGAGAGAGAGAGAGACAGCGTGAGCAGGGGAGGGTCAGAGAGAGAGGGAGACGCAGACTCTGAAATAGGCTTCAGGCTCTGAGCTGGCAGTCAGCACAGAGCCCGACGCGGGGCTCGAACCCACGAACCACGAGATCATGACCCAAGTGAAAGTCGGACACCCAACCGACTAAGCCACCCAGGCGCCCCTGTTTCATCTTCTGAACAAGGAAACACAACTCTAATTTCAATACTTATGTTCTGTCTTATGGTGTGTTTTATTTTGAGGATTACTTTAGGATAATAGCATAGAAAGATGCAGGAAAGTTGGCTTCTTTTAAAGTATCTACTTGTTTTAAGTCATAATTCTCAGATTTTGGGTTATCATGTCTGACACAAAATCCAAATAAACATGTGACCTTTAAAATTTTCTAGGTGAACATTTCCTTTGAGTTGATAGAATAAAATTGAATTTTCCTTCATACACAGGGTATACCTATAGAGCATCTTGAACTTGTTTTTCAAAAGGAAAGTTTTGAGGACTTTTTTTTTTTTTGGTCTGGAAAAGGCATAGACAGTGAACTCTTAGAATTCTAGAGTTGGACATTACGTCATCACATTCCTGAGTACCCGCATGAATATTATTAATCTCGATGTCATGCATTAAATCTCACAAGTGGCCCTTGCCTTGGAGATCTAGAGGATAGAGGGTCATGTTGGGCTTTTCCCTTGTGGCCTCGATAGATTTGTCCATGGCACTGGTGTCTTTATCCTTCTCCTTTTGAATATTATTTTTTCTTTAGACTCCACATGTCTTCATTAGGGAGATGATTTTTCACTTATGTTCATGAAACACCATGGAAGCAAAGTATGTTAAAGCTGTCTTGCGATTTGATCTCATCCTAATTATCTGGAGAAGATAAAGAGGTTTTCCTATTTTATCTGGATGAAGACAGTCTGCAGGAAGCCAAGTTCAAGGCTTCTCCCTTCCTTTTACCCTAAGGGTAAAACCGTATTACCAGGAGTCCCCTGGGAGGAGTGACATGGTCTCTTTTTGGCCTCCTTGCTGAGAACCAGGACTGCTCTTTTCTCTTGCCCTTCTGCTGCCTATGTTATGGCATCTACTTGTTTCTATATTAGCAAGTCTGGAAAGAAATATAATAATGTGCATTATATTATATATAATTTCATAGATAGATAGATGCACATAATATAAAGAGACGGAATAAATAATATCCTGAAATGGTATTTGGAGGATTAGCTATTCTTGTCCTTCGCTGTGTACTTAAACCAATTCATAAAGTCACTTACTTCATTGGATTTTTTTTTAAACTAGAGCAAGAGAAGGCAGTGAGCCAACTTTACCTTACTGTGCATTTCTATTACTTCCCATGAATCCCTCCCCACTGGTTCTATTTTTTTGTTTTAAGCCTCAAACCTGGCTGTCCTACACTGAAAAAAGTGAGTTGAATTATGTATTACAAGAAGAGGAAAAATATTTTAAAATTGGAATTCATAAACCAGCCAAAGAGGGAGGGGAGAACAGCCAAAGGGAATATTTAGAAAAGCTGATACAGCACCTTTCCTTGGTACCATGAACTCCTTTCTTAGATTAATTTCAATTCCCTATTTCTTCTTTCTTGACTTTTTAATTTTTGGATCCCTTATCTTTATTACCTTCTTTATGTGCCCTTTTGATGCTTAAGCATTATTTGTGGCGGAGGAAATGGCAGATGAGTTATTTGCCCTGCTTCAAATTTTGCCAAGTCCTTGTCCCTCTATTGAGGGACACTGAGAAAGTGTGACTGACCCCTGCTGGCTTTGGGTGTTTTGGCTTGATCTCAGCCTCTCCTAAAGCAGTAACATTTAAACCAGTATCTATGAGGCTAATTTCAAAATAATCAAATGGAGATATAACATACCCTATTTGGTGGTTTACAGGCTTAAAGTGTTTTAAAGATTTTTTTTTAAGAATCAAAACTTTTTCCTCAAAGAAGCTGTCACTTGGAATCCCAGTATCTAAATAAAATAAATATTGTTGGTGCTAGGGGGAGGGAAGAGGCCCGATTCACTTGACAGGAAGCTGAGCTGTACTCAGGCTCAATGATTTGCTGTGGCTCACATAAGCGACTAATCATATTTCCTTTGTTGGCCCACCAAATATTGAACCGATCTGAGCTTTTTTTTTTTTTTCACCTCTGAAAGTTTTATTCTCAGCCAGAAGTTATTCGGGTTGGTTCTAAATAACCATCTTGAAGGAGTCTCTTGGAAAAGATTTTCCCCTGAAGGATTCCCTGCAAGACTTTTCCACATTGGGTTCTGCAAGGGGAGGGGCCATAACCATCTTGACAACCACACGCGTATTGTCGCGGATCACCTTCCACATTTTTATATAGATTTGCAACTGGACCCCGCTTAACACCACCCCTGTCCCTCTTGGGGGTTGATGTGTACACTGGGGTCATAGGTGCAGCCGATATTGATTAGAATGAAGCAGAGTTTCCCCTGATTGTCATTATTTCTTAGCTAGAATGTAATGAATGTACACGTTCTGAGTTAATTCCTTTTAAAAAGACATTGGGAGTTTTGCAAGCATGTCAGGAAAAAGACTAAATATTAATCATAGCTTCGTCACCTTTCTCACCTTGAACCAGCTTCCTTACTTCCCTCTGTTTCTCCAGTCCTAAACTTAGTGATGAGTTGGGGGTACAGATGAGTCAGAGAGGGATGAGTCAAGGGCGGACCGACCGAGTGGCCACAGTGTGCTTCCCTGCAGACGTGGGTGAATGATGGGTTGTCGAGTGCCTGGGCTGGGGCCCTGGGGGAGTCCGCGGCCTTTTGTGGCCCGGCCTTCCCACCTGTGCTGTGTTCTCTGTTTCAGCCCCGACAGCAGCCGTACATCTTGCCTCCCATGCACGTCCAGTGTGGTGAACACTACTCGGAAACACACACCTCACAAGGTAACCGTGGCTTGCCGTTTTCCCTTCTTGAGACGAAAAGTCGAGTACCTGTCAACAGTGAAGAAGATTTTTTATTTCTTAGACAACAGTGATACTTTTGTTTTAACTTTGTCGTTGTCTGCATGGCAGCAGGCAGCAGTTTCGATTTGTGAAAGGCATAGAATGTCGTTTGCCCCCGAGAGAAAAATGTTTCCAGACTTGGCTGCCAAGGGAGTTGAGAGAAGGCAGGGAGCAAGTTCCTTCTCTCCTCCCTCTGGTAAGTGGGCTTGGAGAAGAGGGAGGGACAGTGAGCCCCATGGAATACTCTCCACCCTCGTGGCCAGTGTCAGAAACTAGAGAATACAGAGAAAATAGGCATCCAGAATACTTAAAAGAAAGGCACAAATAATCTCAACTCCTCTTTTTAACTATTGCCTGCCATTTCTCTGTGCACTGGTTCTTGAATCGGTTTTTTATTCCTCTTTTTCTCCCAGAACACTCCCATGCCAAATGTGTGAGAAAATCCATCCTAAGAATAATGATTCTAATAATAACAATTACCATTTATAGAGCAATTCCTCTCCCTAAGCACTGTGCTAAGCCCTTGCACCGTATTGTTTCGTTTAATCTTCAGAATAAACCCACACGATAGGTACTGTTACTGTTTCCATTTTACAGAAACAGAAAGTGGGACGCAGAAAGGGTATTGGAGGAACTTGAAGGTGAAAAATGGAATCATGACTCTTGAGTGCCCTTCAAGGGCCCTTCAGTGCCCTTCATCATTACACTAACCGCATCTCAAAAAAGGAATGATATTAAACTTGGGTGTTGGCAGTATGCTAAATGGATAATGAGTTTCTGTGTCACCATAGCCTGGCTGTTTAGAATCTCTGTACTGTCAGAGTGTGAGTATGGAAACTAAGATAGTCAAGACTATTTAATAAAATACTGTTTTTTCTAAGTAGATGAGCAAAGTCACCCTGCTTCTGTGGGAAAGCCCCAGAGCCCACTAGGGGTGGAGAGGTGGCACACCTTTGTCCCTGTGTTTTGCTAGTTTTTCTTGCCTATCTCATCTCATCTGGTCTGTGAGCACAGTTCTCACCTGCGATGTGAGCACACACTCCTCTTCAGGCAACTGAGTGTTTTCAGTCACCTTTTCTGGTTGGTGGGTTTTGGTTTTATCTTTTGCCTTTCTGCGCTGTCTTCCTCTACTTTGCTCATGCTTAAATCCATAGTGTGAAAATGATGGTCTTTGCTCACTAGAAAGTGTTTGGGCAAGAGGGTGCCTTCCTAAGGGTGTGTGTGTGTGTGTGTGTGTGTGTGTGTGTGTGTGTGTGTTAAAGGGAACCATGGATACCTGGTATGGGGCTGATTTCAGCAATCTAGTCTTTATCTCTTTAGGAACCTCCTTAAACTATTAATTTTAATGTGAATTGACCTCAGACCTCAGTAATGAGGCCAGTTCTAGAGGAGAGTTTTAGGCAGTGGCTAAAAGAACTCGCGGTTCTGATTTTGCCCTCCGTTGGTTGCTGGTCAGAACCCCCTAGCTATGCATGCTGACATCCTGCCTGCATCACTGGGCTTGTGTCTTTATGCATGCTCAGCAGTTCCCCAGGGCAGGGGACCTTTTCCATTGCTGTCAGGAACATAAGCTCCAGGTGTCAGTAACTTCAAATCTGTTGCCCTATTAAAGTTGACTTTCTAGTCCTTTTGCTGGAGCCTGGACAAGAAGACAGGTTTACCCAACATGAGGGCCATTGCTGGGGCCTGATTTCAGAGTTCTTGGCAAATGGAGAACTTACCCAGGTGATAACTATTTCAAATGTGCCTAGCTTTCTTTGGTTAGATTCACTTTGTCTTCTCAGTATGCTTTCTGGTGTTGTTTCTGTATGTTGGCATCTTGCCCACAAGTTACCAGTTTTTTCCATAGACTATGTAGGTGGGAGACCATAGGATCTCACTTTTAATGACTCCTGAAAATCACGCCTGTGAGTGTGAAGATGAACTTGATTGTAGCAGGATGATGTAGATGTTCATGTGCCCTTGTTTGGTTTCTTGTAGACAGCATTTTCCATGGCAATGAGGAAGCTTTGTATTGCAACTCTCACAACAGCCTGGACTTAAATTACTTAAACGGCACTGTCACCAACGGCAGCGTGTGTAGCATGCACAGCGTCAACTCCCTCAGCTGCTCCCAGAGTTTCATACAGGCTTCCCCTGTGTCCTCCAACCTCAGTATCCCCGGGAGCGACATCATGCGGGCTGACTACATCCCTAGCCACCGGCATAGTGCCATCATTGTGCCATCCTACCGGCCGACCCCCGATTATGAGACAGTCATGCGGCAGATGAAGAGGGGGACCGTGCACGCCGACAGCCAGAGCCAGTCTCTGCGGAACCTCAGTATCATCAACACGCATGCCTACAACCAACCGGAGGATCTGGTGTACAGCCAGCCCGAGATGCGGGAGAGGCCCCCCTACACGGTCCCTTACGGGCCGCAGGGAGGCTACAGTAACAAACTCGTCAGCCCGTCTGACCAGATGAACCCAAAGAATAACATGGTGCCGAGCAAGCCGGGGGCGAGTGCCATCTCGCACACAGTGAGCACCCCCGAGCTGGCCAACATGCAGCTCCAAGGTACCCAGAACTACAGCGCGGCCCATATGCTCAAAAACTATCTCTTCCGGCCACCGCCCCCCTACCCTCGGCCGCGCCCTGCCACCAGCACCCCAGACCTCGCGAGCCACCGTCACAAGTACGTCAGCGGTAGTAGCCCTGACCTGGTGACCCGCAAGGTGCAGCTCTCGGTGAAGACCTTCCAGGAGGACAGCTCCCCCGTGGTGCACCAGTCTCTCCAGGAGGTGAGCGAGCCCCTCACGGCCACCAAGCACCATGGCGCGGCGAATAAGCGCCACAGCCTGGAGGTGATGAGCAGCATGGTGCGCGGCATGGAGGCCATGACCTTGAAGTCTCTCAACATCCCCATGGCTCGCCGAAACACACTCCGCGAGCAGGGGCCGCCTGAGGAGGGGCCGGGGAGCCACGAGGCTCACCAGCTGCCCCATTACCACCACCAGAAGACTCTCTCGGATGCCACCATGCTGATCCACAGCAGCGAGAGCGAGGAGGAGGAGGAGGAGGCCCCGGGATCGGTGCCCCAGATCCCCACGCTGCGGGAGAAGCTGGGGTACAGTGCCCAGCTGCAGGCAGCCTTGGCCCGAATCCCAAACAAGCCCCCGCCCGAATACCCCGGCCCAAGGAAGAGCGTCAGCAACGGGGCCCTGAGGCAAGGCCAGGTCAGCCTGGCTCCTGCCGCCGCCAGGGCCAGGGTCCTGAGGCACGGGCCGGCCAAGGCCATCAGCGTTTCCCGGGCTGACCAGCTGGCCGTGGCTGGGCCTTCCCTCGGTCCGTCCATCTCCGAACCCGACCTGACAAGCGTGAAGGAACGGGTCAAAAAAGAGCCTGTGAAGGAGAGACCGGTGTCTGAGATGTTCTCCCTGGAAGACAGCATCGTAGAGAGAGAGATGGCCATCAGGGTAAGTGTCCCTCTCTCCACGGCAGTGTTCAGGGGACGCGTAAACACACAGCCACCTCCCCGCAGCCTCTCTGCTCCTTCTCCATGACCTTCTGTTTCAAGTATAAAAGCACAAGTGCTCTAGTCTCTGAAGAAGGTGCAACGCTTATTCAGGGCATCTGTTAGGGAGCTAGACAGTTGGCATTTAAACACGTAGTATTTTATTTCACAGAACCTTGGTTTTTTACCCCTTCAGCTAAATCTTCCGTTTTCATTCATGGCTTCCAATTGGTACACATGGCACAAGGCGCCGTGATGGGGTTAGGATGCTGCAGGTTGGCTGTCGGATCAGCCTCTAGGCCGGTATCGGGCTGTTATTCGGGGTCAAACTTCCTGCTGTGTGAGCAGCTAGGAGCTCTCCTTCCCATGTCTCTTGTTCAGTTTTTTACGGGGAAGCATTTCCCCCTCAATTTGATAGTAGAAAAGCAACATCCCTTCAGAACACAGCTTTGTGTGGGTGCCTGTCAGGATGGCCCCCTGACATTGAGCGGACCGTGATGTGTGCAACTGTGTTTTTAGATTTTCTTTCAGTAGATGTTTATAGTAAACTTGGAAGTCCACCATTGAGCTTCGGTTCCCCATTAAGCTCATTCTATCAAAATTCACACACACGCATGGGAACACACATATAAACACACCTATAATATTTGAAGATGCCTGACATCAGACATAAGTAACTCTTACTCAGGATGTGTACCAGCTGGGGGGGCCGAGTAAGTTGCCAGAGTGTGTAGGTAACAGCTGCACACACAGAACAGCAAAGCGAATTTGCTCCTGCTAATGAGAACATTGCTAGATTATAGTTGCTACTTTAAAACCTATTTCAGAATGCCATTCCTGCTTGTTCTGGACATGTCACAACCTCAAAAAATAAAAAAAAATAAAAATCATTTCATTTTATTACAATGAGTCATGCCCTGGTTGACTCCTCCCCCGTGGGCACCCCGTCTCTGCCGTCGGGTCGCTGCCACTCAGCCACTCCAGAACAGCTCTAAGTGAAAATTTGCTCTGTTGGGAGTTCTTAGACTCCCTTCCTTTTACAAGTCTCCCTGCACCACAGTGGTAATCAAGCTGAAGAGAACAGTCAAGGGCCCACAGTTTTAAAGAGGGCACATTTGTGGGTTCAGGACTCTAAACCACAGCACCTTTATTACTTCACACAACTTTCAGAACATTCCCGGCAGCACTGTTTTGGCCACTAGTGGAGCCTGCGCTAAGGATCTGGTGCAGGCGTTAACTTTTTCCACTTTTTGCAACTGTAGAGGAAAGTCATAAAAGATGTACTTATGCCTCCCCGGCCAACATAACTGTCGGGCTGGCGGATGGAATGAAACGCGGGGGTGGCGCCACGGGAGACCTTTCCCAGCTTGGAAAAAGTCATGCTTGGGTAGAAACAGATTTTCAGCACATCTTGGCCGCAGGCCCCTTGACCACAGCTCATAAGCCTGTCAGCCCAGGCATCTGGCTTCGCTGTTTCCCCTGCCCACTTGACGTGTGTCGCCAGCCGCGTGGTCCCATAGCCTCCCGTCGGTCATCTTCATCCTCACCTCTTGTCGCCTGGGTTCAACAGAGCCCTGTATCCAGACCCATGGCCTTGGCTCCCTGCGTAGAGCTTCACAAAGAAGCAACGGGGTTTCCACTGTGTTTCCCCCTTGTTCCCCACCCCATCCATATGGATAATAGCGAGTAGCTGATTCCACCCCTTCGCTGTAGTTCAGGATCATTGTTACCCCATCCCTACTTCACTCTCCCGTTGATTTATTATTATTATTATTATATGTACTCAGAAGCTCGGGGCCTGCTACCCTTGTCTGATGTCTTGACCTTAGAGAAGGACTAGGAGGTTCTTCAGGGAGCAATGTGCCAGCGAGATGGCGATGGTGCCAGTGCCTCTGAAGGTTGGGACGGTTTACCATCTGCTTTGTAATGAAGAACCCGTCCCCCCATGCCCTTCCCACATCTCAGATCCTCCTCTGCCCTCCCCACCATAGGCAGCTTTTGCCTGGCTTGTTAGGAATGGGTAAGGATGGAGAAGGCTGTCCAGGCCTCTCTAGGATAAGAAAAGAGTGAGAAAATTTGACCAAATGGGAACCGGAGCGGGGCAGGTATGGTGAGAATGTGCCCTGCGGGCGGCTCCCCGAGATGTTGGAGCCACTCATCTATTTGATGGATGATTCAGGCCTGTTGCAGTGATGGCTTCTCCTTCTGGCCCCTTCTGCTGCCTTGGGGACATTTCAGTGTTTGTAGTGCCTGAGCCTGAAAGCAGGTGCCAGGAAAGAGAAAAGGCCAAATCAGAGTTTTGAGTGACTTGTTATCTCTGGTAACACGTGAGAAGGAACTCAGAGAAATGGTTTATCACTGGGGTTTCTGTTCCCACCAGGGCCCTAGTAATCTTTTCCTGACAAAGACAAGTTAGTTACTTTTTGCCTTAGGCCCAGTGAGTGGCACCTGAGGGTACAGGTGGGAAGGAAGCAGTGGGATTATCTGGAGGACCCAGGAGACATTTTTTCCAAAATGATTGTTTTTCTGAGAATTTTGCAGAGGGAAACATTCCCGTGAAAGGAGTTAACGTGGAGGAAGAGAGAGGGGAGTATTTCTCACAAAAACAGGCTGATAAGCAAGCAAACAAGCAAACCCCCCAGATTTAAATCTGAAATCTTCAGAATCTTCCTGGGATTGAGAAACCGGGGCCAGCCCCTTGGCTGAAGGTTAATCGACACTTCCCTCATTTGCCACAGTTCATCTTCTTCTGAGATGCTCCTTTAGTTTGATGGGTCGACCCTGTCACTGAATGAAGCATCTTAGTGACAGCCATCACTCCCTTCTGACCACAGGTGGCATTGAGGGGCTGACGGGACACATGTAGGCTTGTAATGCCAGCCGGTCCCCCCACACTTAGGGTAATCTGCCATGTGCCACCCCATGACTCCATCGCCACGCCTCTCTGGGGAGCAGATTGATAGATGAGAAACTAAGAAACGAAATTACCTAAAGCCCTGAAAAGAAACCAAGGGGATGATGACCCCTTCCCCTGGGGAAGCCAAAGGAATCTGCAAAGTGGTTCCACTTCTGTTAGGATCAGAATCTTGACTCCTCCACGTGTGTGCCTTAGGAAGTCCCTTTCTCCTTCTGTCTTCTAAGATGCAGTTGTTTTGGGGAGTGCTCTGCCTGGCTTGTCTGAGGACAGAGAGATTTCTTTCGCACCTCGGTCAGCTCAGAGGGTGCAAGGAACCACGGCAGGACACCTAACAGCGGGAACCTTGACTGGTCCCCGTTTCAGAGTATTGGTGCAGGTGAGAATGGAGAGGAAATCAAAACCCCACAAACAAGGGCCACATGTTAACATCCAGCCTTTTCCCTGCGTGGCGCACCCGCCCCCAAATCCACATTCTCCCACAGCGGAGTCACGTCCAGTAATGTCCCATCGTGGTCATTGAGAGACATGGTGCCCATTCCTTTGGTCCCTCTGGATGCAGTGTGAAGGGTTATGCCTCATGGATCCTGGTAGATGACCATAGACTTCGGTGTTGGCAAGTCGGGGGGTGATTTCCCAGGGACCAGAGCTTTACTACAGGATTGACATTCTCCATCTCAGCCTCTCAGAATGGAAATTTGGGAAGGTTTCCCTTCACGGTTTATACATCTGGATTTCTTAACAAGGCAACAAACAATGTTTATACGTTTTTAATCATTTAGTCTGTATAAAAGGTCCATCATTGTGATCAGATTGGACTTTTTATGAAACTGTTTCTCATTCCCTTGTCCTGTCTTCCTTCAGCCCTTATCTTCCTGAAGTGTCTTGCTTGTGCTCTGTTTTGCGCCTTTTTGCCAAATGGCCAGGGGTATTCGAATGAGGTCTTTGCTCTTACTCGTTTGTTTGTTAGTTCATTCATTCATCCATTTTTAGATAAAAGCTAAAAGGAATCCCAGAGGAACTGGCTTCTTCAGGCCCAGTGGGAATAATGGGAAGGCTGTGTTTGAATGTGCCCTACTAATGGTGATTGTCTGCATTCCTTGGCTGGGGAGTTACAGATTTGGGGAGATTAGAACAATTCCAGCATTCTACTCATACTATAAACAATGAGAACATGCCTTTTCTTGCCGCAAGAATCTAGAGAAGCAGAAGATGGCAAGCCTGGAGGCCCAGAAGCGGCCGCTCATGTTGGCAGCGTTGAATGGACTCTCAGTGGCCCGGGTCTCGGGGCGGGAAGAGAGCCGAGCGGATGCTACCCGAGTACCCATGGACGAGAGGGTAAGCGCTGGGCTTGTCAGGCGTGTGATTCATTCTCTGTGGTCTTGGGATTCCACTCATCTCTCCTTGCCCAAACGTGCCAGCACGAAGGTTTGTTTGATGAATTAATTTTCTCATTTGAGATTAGCAAGACCCAGTGTGCATTGTATTAATTAAATTGATTCTCTCCAGCATCTCAAGTTTCCTTGTCAAGTCGATGCAGCGATGGCTGTGTAACGGGACCAGCCCCTGACAAGCCACATGGCCTTGGTTGAGTCACCCCGTTTCACTGGGCCTGTTTCTGTTTTTGCAAAATTAAGCAATTGCTGTAGCTTTCGATATCTGAATTTTGTGAACCATTACCCTCTCTTAGGGAGTGACTATCTTACCCAAGCATTTACAGAATTTTTTAAGATATACTGTCCCCTTCTTTGGTTATAAAACATGACTGATGGATAATTCTCAGGATAATGCATTGTGAGAACTTTGGTTTTGAAAAGCTGGAAGAAGCTGCCTGGTAGTATTTCAGACGTGAAGAAACTTGTTGCTTTTGTTTCTGAAACTACTTTTTGCTTAAGAAACGTGTAAATTTAATTTCTTTTTAATTTTTTAAATTTATTTTTGAGAGACACAGAGTGCAGGCAAGGGAGGGGTAGAGAGAGACACACACACACACACACACAGAATCCAAAGCAGGCTCCAGGCTCTGAGCTGTCAGCACAGAGCCTGATGTGACACTCAAACTTGCGAATCGCGAGATCGTGACCTGAGCCAAAGTTGGACGCTTAACCAACTGAGTCACCCAGGTGCCCCTATGTGTAAATTTATTTGAGTGCTGGTACATTTGGAGTTTAGATTTCTGCCAGTGTACGTGAAGGATTAGAAAGATTTTAAAGGCAGGAGGGACTTTAGAGGAATCACTAAATCCAGTTAATACCATGTTATTGTAATTAGTAGTTTGGCCATGGGAAAAATAAAAGACCAGCTCTCATCCTCAAAACTAGATAACTGTGGACCAGTATCATCGTAAATTTAGCTCAGTAAAAACAGCTCTGGAGGTGGAGAAAAGGATGTGTGGGTAATTAAGATAAACAATCTTCTTATCACTGGACTTTAAACAGAGGGTTTGGGTAACCTGGGTGGCTCAGTCAGTTGAGCATCTGACTTATTTCAGCTTAGGTCATGATCTCACAGCTCATGGGATCAAACCCTGCATCAGGCTTTGTGCTGACAGCAGAGCCTGCTTGGGATTCTCTCTCTCCCTCTCGCTCTCTGCCTCTACCCCACTTGCGCTCACTCCCCCTCTCTCAAAATAAATAAATAAACATTAAAAAAAAAATAAGCAGAGGTGTTAAAAAGAAAAACACTGAATTTGAATTTCAGCCCTTGCCTGGCCTTAATGACTGGTTCTGTTTAAGATATGAATTAGAAGGAAATTGGTTACTGGGCCAGAGGAACTAGCAAAATGGTTGACAATGAGGCCAAATAATCAAGCGTTCTTTGTACCTCTTGAAACTTGAAAGAAATCTGATTTGTTGGGGTTTTTGGATAAGATAATCCGGAAAGCTGAAGATCAATTTCTGTTGCAGTTCAGAACCCTGAAGAAAAAGCTAGAAGAGGGAATGGTGTTCACAGAATATGAGCAAATTCCAAAGAAGAAGGCGAATGGCATTTTCAGCACCGCAGCTCTACCGGAAAATGCTGAGCGAAGCCGCATCCGCGAAGTCGTCCCTTATGAGGAGAACAGGGTGGAGCTGGTACCGACCAAAGAAAATAACACAGGTTACATTAATGCCTCCCATATCAAGGTGAGAAGGGGAGCGGGCTGGGAAGGTGTGTTGCCGATCGCTGGCTTAGAGGTAAAAATGCAGGGAGAAAAAACTGTACTCTCCAACTGAGCATCTTGGCTTACCCCCAGCCCCCGAGGGAGTGTTTTTGAACGCCTGTGCTTCTCAGTCAACTGAAGGCTATGCCTCTCACTGCAGAGACCAGGAAGCCCAGTAGCCTCTGGGAAAACCTTAGATTGGCTATTTCTGAAACCTGCTTACCCCTGAGGATTTAACTTTCTCTTCTCTCTGCGAGTTATGACTCTTCCTAACGCTCACAGGAGAAGCCGAGGATTGTCCTTTTCAGTCTATAACTGGCACGTGATGGAGACATTGGAAGTCACAGTCATTGAAGTTTCTGTGATACTCAAGAGCAGTGGAAACTTATCCAGTTCTCCCTTGAAACACTACAGGTTATGTGTTACCCAGCTGAAGTCCCAAATCTGCGTGTTATTTAGAAGAGTGGACTCATTTGAATGCAGCCGTAAAGGTGTGGTTGATATTGAAGCTTAAAAGATTGCTGCATCATTCAGTGCAGTGAATATCATTAAATTTTTGTCAGTATTGCAAACTTTCATATCTCAGTATTTCGTCGACTTTAAAATTAGCTTAGCTCGGCACCAGCTAGAATTTAGAGGTATAGATGCACGTGTATATATGGTTAAATGTTTTCTAAATGGCTTACCTTCCCCAGTCTTCCTAGTAACAGAACATATTCGTTTAAAATGTCACTGTTTGATCTGACCCCCAGAATAGGAGCATTTATTCATATGCTAATATTAAAACAATTGTTACAGGATGTTTTTAAATCATACATGGTCCATGTGAATAGTCTTTTATGATCATAACCTTAGAAATCTGTTTTTGGCCTTGTTCCGAGTCATTCCTTTTCTTCATCAGACTCTCCAAATGTAGCTGAATTTTTGGGAGATTCCTTTGAGCCTCTGAAATACAGCCAGATGTCTGGCCCATGTGTCAGTTACAATAGTTTCAGTACAGAATCTGAAAAGTAGACTGTGGTTGGATGTAGGGTTTTTGTACACAGAGCGTAGATAATTACATATATATATTTTTTAAGTACCAGAAAGTACTGTCAAAAAATGTGAAAGAGTAACTATCATGGATCACATTGGGTATCTTATTGTAATTTTCGAGAGTGAGAACTAAAACTATAAAACTGAACCTCAGGAAACTCTCGAGTAAGCTGATGATGGTCAGTGTCATGAACTTAATTGAGATTATGAAATGATGACCAAAAGAATGCACTCAAACTAAGATGCAAATCACACAGCTGCTCCCTGAGAGAACGTCTATGGACTGTCACCCACTATATCATACCATCTTCTCCTTTTGGCCAGATAGCCGCCACCATTTTCCATCTGCTCTCTGGAAAAGCTGTCACCCTGCTTCAGCTGTGCCCATTGGGTATTGTTAACAGAAGCATTCCCTTCCTCAGTATCCCCCAAGGCTTACATTTCATCTCGTGGATCCGGGTCAGACATGGATGCACTTAATAGACCCATAGAGCTTGCAAGGACTTGTCCTTATGTTTTTGGAATTGAGTTGCATATCTTGCCAATGCTTTCTCCCTGGGTTCCAAGCAGCTATTAACACAGAACAGAGATTTATTTGCTCCAGAGGTAGAATCATCACATCTGTGAAATATACCTCCGTAGCATTGGCTGTTGTGTTTTTAATGCAGTTTTTAATACCCTCCTGTCGATACTTGGGATCTGCTGAAAGGCCCCAGGCAGCAGCATACTCAGGAAGTATTTATGGTTCCTATATGTTGGGTGCCAGAGAGGCTAATGTTTAAAATCACAATTCCACAGATACATGAAACTCCTAGCCAGCCAGCCAGTATATGAATGTTATCTCCCCCGGTACTTGGAAAATGGATTTTGCTTGCCAGCTTTGACCTAAACATAAACATGTCTTGTGTAACGAGACAATAATTGACATTGTTTTTGTTTGACTCAAGTTAGTATATAGTTTCAAAAAATAAACGAGGAGAAAAAGTTTCAAACAATGATCACTTCATGCCCCAAGAACTATCGAGATTTGCACTGGTGGATGGATAAGGAGGCCTGACTTGGCCATAACATCAAGGCACAGGAATGGGAAGGAACACAGAAAGAGTGCCTGCAAAGGACACGATGTCACCCTCACGGTATGCCCATCAGCATTTCTGGGCACCACTTCTTATTCACGATCCTCTGCCACTGGTATTTATAGCTGCAGAATTACCCTCCCAGGATTGCCCTGAGCTGCATGGACTAATAATGTCATTATCCGAAATCATCTCATGACGCCAAAGTTTGGTTGGATACTGTGGTACGGCACAAGGGGAAGTTCATAATCAAATATCCCATATTGTTGATTGAAACCCATTCACAACACCTCTGCCGTATACTATACCACAGAATAGGAGGGACAACAGAAGTTAGTGACACAGTTCATAGCAGCTCATTGGTACAAAGACATTGCTTCTAAAGGGATGTCATTCGTGGCATAGTTTTGTTGTGGTTGCTATTTAAAAGGATGCCACAGAGGGGTGCCTGGGTGGCTCAGTCGGTTAAGCACTCAGTTGGTTAAGCGCCTGACTCTTGGTCTCAACTCAGGTCATTGATCTCACAGTTTGTGAGTTCAAGCCCCTCATTGGGCTCTGTGCTGACCGTATGGAGCCTGCTTGGGATTCTCTCTCTCCTTCTCTCCCTCAAAAAAATAAAATTTAAAAAAATGATAAGAAAAAACTAAAAGGATACAGAACGTACTGTCCCTCCAACAATGGACCGCAGTATAATAGCTGGGTGTGAAATCAGTCTAGTGATGAGGACCGGTTTGGGTTTGTGAGTGTGTATGGGTTTAATGAAATGGACTAGAATAGAGAGGAGAAAAGAATAGAGGTTATCAGAGTACGTTGCACATAGTGACTGTAAGTATTGTTTTTGTAACACTTAAGTAAGTTCTGTTAGGTTATATACACCCATATTGCCATGTAATGTGTGTATGGGTGGGTGCAGACTGTATATTTTTAACATGCACTGGTTGGTATATAATTACTGCAACTGGCAGGCAAAAAAAAAAAAAAAAAAAAGAAAAGAAAGAAAGATTAGGTGCATTTTAATAGTCTTGAGTGACAAAAAGTGTTGTCACATGAGAATGTGTCACCAAGGTTTTTGATAATGACACTAACTCATTTGGCCTAAAAGGTATTACCCAAGGTTCTCAGATAGATACAAATGGACGCATGGCCACCAGACAATGCTGTCCAGGATCTGGGGTTCTTTCACTGATGCTTTCTTTGGTTTCCAGGTGGTGGTTGGCGGGGCAGAATGGCACTACATAGCCACTCAGGGGCCCCTGCCACATACCTGTCACGACTTCTGGCAGATGGTGTGGGAGCAGGGAGCGAACGTGATCGCCATGGTGACTGCGGAAGAGGTAAGGGGCCTGGCCACACAGCCCCCTGTTCCCGAGGGAGGGGTGGCCAGGAGATAGGCTCCGTATCCGCTGACCTTGCTGTCCTACAACAGCGTTTCTCTGCAAACCCTTTTCTTTCTGGCATTCTCGATTTCTTCTATTTCCCAAGATAACTTATCGTTGTATCCTATCTTCATCCAGCTTCTCAACTCTCTTCCTTAGATTGCCATCCACTAAAATCAATCAAACAAACAAGAACGAAACTTGAGTTCGGCTCACTTTTATGTGCCAAGCAAAGCAATGATCTTTCCCCTGGAATCTGAGTGAGAACTTCGGGCTGCTGTGGGCAAAGCGGCACATACTCCCAGCCTCGGTGGTGGCCAGCTCCACACCCCTTCGTGCTTATCAGCTGCAAAGAGACCAGAAGCTGTTGTTCTGGAGAGGTCTCTATTCTTTGGAGAGAGGGGGAGAAAAAAATCTTTTTGTTCCTTGACCAAGTCAAACATAGTTTTTCTGTTGTAACCAGAGAACTCTACGTGGTGTTGTGAAAACCAGCACACACCACCGGCTGGTCTAGCAGTTTGCTTGAGGCGGGCTGTCTTCGGGGGAAAACGTTTTGTGTTGCTTCTCTTGTCATATTCTCAATTTTTCTTAGTTTTAACCGCCTCCTTTTATTCCTTTCATGAAATATTAGCTTATGTTTTCAAGTCATTTAAGGGACCAGCTTCATCTGTCTTTTACCAGCGTCTATGGGAGGGCATACCGTTTCCTACACATTTTTTTTTTTTAATATTTTTATTTATTTTTAGGAGAAAGAGAGACAGCGTGAGCAGGGGAGGGTCAGAGAGAGAGGGAGATACAGACCCTGAAATAGGCTCCAGTCCCTGAGCTGGCAGTCAGCACAGTGCCCAACGCGGGGCTCGAACCCACGAACCGCGAGATCATGACCTAAGCGCAAGTCGGACGCTTAACCGACTAAGCCACCCAGACACCCCTCCTACACTTTTTTTTTTTTTAATGTATTTTCCCATTCCCATTTAATTGGGAACTTTATTTTTTTTTTAATGTTTTATTTATTTCTAGGAGAGAGAGAGAGAGAGAGACAGCGTGAGCAGGGGAGGGTCAGAGAGAGAGGGAGATACAGACTCTGAAATAGGCTCCAGGCTCTGAGCTGGCAGTCAGCACAGAGCCCGAAGCGGGGCCCGAACCCACGAACCGCGAGATCATGACCTAAGTGAAAGTCGGATGCTCAACCGACTAAGCCACCCAGGCGCCCCCCTCCTACACGTTTTTAAAGGGTTGGGAGCAGCCAGTGAACTGGGGGGAAAAAAAAAAAAGTTCTGTTTCCTTCAGTGACTATTCTGAGCGGTTGCTTTCCAGAACAGCCCCTAAAGGGGGCGCCTGGATGGCTCAGAAGGATCAGCGTCTGACTCTTGACTCTGGCTCAGGTCATGATCTCGCGGTTCGAGAGTTTGAGCCCTGCTTAGGGCTCTGTGTTGACAGCGTGGAGCCCTCTTGGGATTCTCTGTCTCTCTCTCCCTGCCTCTCCCCCACATATGCTGTCTCTGTCTTTCTCAAAAAATAAACTTTAAAAAACAGCCTGAAAAAAATCTCTAGAATAGTATTATCCCCTTTTAAATTGCATTGCTGTAAGGGATTCATTCAGCTCAACGCAGTGTGTCCTCTGTGCTGAACTCGGCATCGTGGCAAACAAGACGGGTGCAATCCCTGTCCCCAGAGAGCTTCCATTTTAGTGGGAGGGACAATTTAAAAAAAATGAACAAATAAAGTAAGCTCAGTAAGAGGGAACTGTCTTGAAGGAAGTAGAACAGGTGATGGGACAGAGAAGGATGAGGGTGGGGACAGGGGTGCTGAGGACCTCTCTAAAGAAGTTGCATTTGAGCTGAAACCTGAGTGACCAGAAGCGGCCAGCCTTACAGACAGTCTTGTGATCTGCGTGGCAGCCGGAGGCTTAAAGTCTCTTGCAATTTGTAATCAGTGTAGCCACTCAGGAATCCTCTCAGTTAAAGCCTCAAGTAAAAGTACTGGCACAGGATGGGTAAGTAAAGAAGCAGATGTGTTTCGAACTTAAGACTCAGTTCAACTGGATGAATCAGGGTGCAAGTGTTTGTAGCATTGTGTTGCTTTGGTTTTGGTTTGTTTGCCTGTTTTTAATTTATTTATTTAGATTCAAGTTAGTAACCTACAGTGTGGTATTGGTCTCAGGAGCAGAACCCAGTGGTTCATCACTTACGTACAACAGCCAGTGCTCATCCCAGCAAATGCGTCACTCTGTAGGGGGACTAGCCATCAGGGCTCCCCGAGAGAGCAGGACCCCAGCCCCCCTCACCTCCATAGCTCTGCACTCAGCACTCCTCTGTCCCCACCCACTTCCTGCCCGGGGTTTCCTTCAAAGCCACCATCTGATCCACGCTCCACTCCAGTGATTTAACTGTGCAAACCTTAAAAACAGACCCCATTTTATTCCTGCCTCTAGCCTCTCTGCACTAGCCCTTCTCGCTCACTTTCAGCTGCTGCTCAGTTGTTCATCTTTTAAATATTTCCTTGCTGAAAGTACCATTGTGAATCTTACTAGGTCTTGGGATGCATGATCTAATCTGTGATAGAGACTGCCCCGGGCACCGAGTTAGTGACCTAGAAGCTATTCGCGTTTTCCTCTGTGCTCAGATTTTAAGATTACAAAGATGAGAGCTTCCCCTGACTTATTTCCGATTTTGCTTCTGTGTGTGATTCAGGAAGGCGGACGAACCAAGAGCCACCGATACTGGCCCAAACTGGGTTCCAAGCACAGCTCAGCCACCTATGGCAAGTTCAAGGTCACCACAAAGTTCCGAACAGATTCTGGTTGCTATGCAACCACAGGCTTGAAGGTCAAGCACCTTTTGTCGGGGCAGGAAAGGACGGTGTGGCACTTGCAGTACACCGACTGGCCAGACCACGGCTGCCCGGAGGATGTCCAAGGATTTTTATGTAAGTTTTTTCTTCCCAGTCAGAATTTTAGCAGCTGCCTCAATGGTCTGATCAGTTGGAAGGGAAAGGGAAAGAGAGGATGCCTCCTTATAAGTGGCAAAAGTATTAATTACATCATTGAAATTTATGTTTTTTCATAAGTATGTAGAACAGAGAAGAATAATACACATAATTTATCATATTCTCCTTTACCCTTTAGGCAGATTAGCTGACAGTGTGGTAAACTGGTTCGTTCTGTCTTGATGGAGACCTTTAAGTGCTCACCAGTAAATAACTATCCTGATGTATGTCACATGTCTGAACCTTGAAAACATTGTTCTAAGTAGAATAAACCAGACACAAGAGGGCACAAATATTGTATGATTCCATTTTAATGAGGTACCCCGAATAGAAAACTTCGCACGGGTAGAAAGTGTAGTACAGGTTACCAGGGGCCAAGGGGAATGGGGAATAGCGAACAGGAAGTTATTGTTTGGTGGGCACAAAGTTTCTATTTGGGGCAGTGAGAAAGTTCTAGAAATGGATGGTGGTGATGGTTACATAATTCCGTGAAAAACACTTTTTTATGTTTCATGGAGGCTTGCAGCCTAAACCCTGCATTTACCTGTAGCAGAAGTCTCAGTAAGTACTTTCTTGTACCTCTGGTTAAGATACTAAGAATTACTGAAATCAACTTTTGGGGCGCCTGGGTGGCTCAGTCGGTTAAGCCTCCCAGTCTTGATCTCTGCTCAGGTCAATGATCTCATGGTTCATGGGACCGAACCCTATGTTGGGCTGTGTGCTGACAGCAAGGAGCCTGCTTGGGATTCTCTCTCCCTCTCTCTGCCTCTCCCCAGCATGTTCTCTCTCTTTCTCTCTCAAAATAAATAAGTAAACTTAAAAGAAAGAAAGAAGGAAGGAAGGAAGGAAGGAAGGAAGGAAGGAAGGAAGGAAGGAAGGAAGGAAAGAAAGAAAGAAAGAGAAAGAAAGAAAGAAAGAAAGAAAGAAAAAGAAAGAAAGAAAGAAAGAAAGAAATCAACTTGTTTTTGAAAGTATCATTTTTGAATTCATCAATTCATATATATTTTTCAGAGTATGATTTTCTTAGAAGCTGATTGACTTAGGACATATTCAGTACTTTATTTGAAAAGCCAAAAACTGGGTGTGTGCCCACTGCTTTCTAGGCCCCGGATCAGGCTCTCAGAATGTAGAAAAGAGACGGTCTCAGTTTTGAAGGTGCTCGTGAGAAAGGCAAGCCCGTGATGGCAGTCCCGGGGCGACATCTGGCACTGTCCTCTGCTTTCTGGTGATGGTTACAGTGCTGCCCTTCCTCTTCCACAGTCTGGCCTGATTGTTCCTGATTGTGGAGACGCCCCATCCCTTTGTCTCCCAGCTTAGGCCCAGGGTTCTCGGCGGATTCATTCCCTGCTGTGTCGTTGGCTGTCCAGCTGGTGGGAGTCAACGGAACCATCATCTGGATGTTGGATAATGTCAAGCCCTTGATTTTATTTTGATAGTCATTGAGAATTGAGGCATGGGGAGAGGAGGAGAGAGAGAGAGAATTGGGTTTTCAAGAACCTAAAAGCACCATTTCCCAACTTCCAACGTGAAGTTTCTGATGCAGACTTGTTTGCTGATGAAAGTGTTTCATTTTCCACCAAGAAGTGACAGTGGGCCATGTGAAGGTGGTCACTGACAGAGAGCGGAAGGATGATGGGAATCACAGGATCTGGAGCAAGAAAGATCTAGAGAGGCTCCATGCTTTGCCTGAGGTCAGACGGTTTTACTATAGCTCAAAATATTAATAAGGTGGGCAAGGACCTTTGTAGAACTTTTCCTCATAACAGTGCTTTTTTAATTTTTCCTGATAATCTTTTGCAAATTGATTTACTAGAATTATCTCCAAGATGCAGAAAACACAAACAATTGGGGCGCC